>NC_135626.1:36230416-36567500 GCF_053574225.1 Canis aureus
CATGCGGGACCTGCCCGGACCTCGGCAGGGGACAGGCTGGCGGGTGGGAGCCAGTGCCAGGTGCTGGGGGCCCCCAGATGACCTCTATTTGTCTCCAACTGGATGGAATCCTGGCACAGACACAATTAATATTATTGTTAATGCTATTGCAATTGTTCTTATTTAAAATAATAATTCTTTCCAACACACCTATTTTGGAAAACTCCGTGAAAATTAACTGTAACGATAACTCTGATGATTGATTAGCTCACCCTTAAGAGAAAGGCTCTGGCCCTTAAAAAAATAAATCAGGGAGCGCCTGGCTGGCACAGTCTGAAGAGCTTTGGACTTGATCTCTGAGTGGAGTGGTGAGTTCAAGCCCCCACATTGGGTGTAGAGATTACCTAAAGAAATAAAACTTAAAAAAATCAGTATACCTTACTCTCTGAACAGCTGCCTTCTCTCCCCACCCCACTATCCCCTCCCCATTCCTGCATCCTTTTCAGAAGCTTAGTAAGTGCCCAGGAGCTGAGGAACAACTGGAGAGGACACATGCCACTGGTATATGTGCACAGGGGCTCAGAGTCCCCACCAAGTCCTTAGGCACTGACACTGCTAATCTGTTGGTCTTAGGGTGGGCAGGGTAATCTACAGGCACACTCAGGACTAACAGGTCCCCTCTTCCCTGCCCCCCAAACTGACTCCTCCTGTTCATGCCCCCTTCAGAGCTCCTATCACACTGACAAAACCTACAATTGGGTGCACATTTCATAAAATAAGGAAGTTGAGACCAAGAGAGGATAAGTTTCTTGATCACTGTCAATCGGCCTGCCAAAGCAGAGGTGATCCCCAAAGCAAGAGCTAGGGTGGTGGAAGGGGAGGAGGGCGGGGGGGTGGGGGTGAATGGGTGACGTGCGCTGAGGGGGGCACTTGACGGGATGAGCACTGAGCACTGGGTGTTATTCTGTATGTTGGTAAATTGAACACCAATAAAAAATAAATTTATTTTTAAAAAAAAGCTAAGCTCCTTTGCCGATACCCTGGGAGAGAATAGGAAGCCCAGTCTCTTCAAGACCCCCGCATGCCTCTTTTCACAAGGTTCCCCAGACTCTGGCAAATCCTTGTTTCCATCCGGAGCCATCCCCTAGTGTCCCACAGGGGCACTTAAGCTCCCTAGCCCCTCCAGGGTGCATCAGGCTATTTGCATAAGTGAAGAAAAAAAGAGGGATTAAAGACAAATGGAAATTTAGTCCAATCCACCATTCAGTTACCAAGTATCTACTGCATGCAAAATCTTCCACTGCGAGTAGGAGGCTGTAGAAGAGACCATGGAAAGACCCTCTCCCATCCCACTGAGCCCTGCCTCGCTCTTGCTGCCAGATCTGGGGTCTGCGGCTTCTTCAGATGTGACCTCCCACACCGTGTGGCCCGGTCAATGACTACACGAGGACAAATCTTTCTCACGAGGAGTGAGAAAGATTCGTCCCTCTCCCCATGGTATCTGGGGGAGCTTCCCAGAAAAGGTCGTGTTGGAACAGCATCAAGAAAGATGCTTATAATATCAAATCCTACAGGGAAGATCCAGGAGGAGGCGGCGGCGGCTGGGAAACGCAGGTTGTGCAGAGAGATCGGTGGGGCCGGGGCTCCGCGGGCGGAGCAGGCAGGCGAGAACGCAGGGGCGTGAGCACCGGGCTCTGAACGCTGGGCCAAGCCCGCGCCGCGATCGCACGCTCCTCGCCATTCCCACTGCGACCGCCCCACTCCCGCGCAGGGCAGCCTGCACCCAGGGATGGTGTCGCCCCGCAGGCCCCAGGCAGGCAGGGGACCAAGAGCTCTCGGAGAGCCGGATCGGTACCCTTCCCGAGGACCTTCAGCTCCCCGCTTCCAGCCTCGCCCAAGACCTGCGCTGGGCCTTTGTCTGAAGGACGGTTGATGTTCGCTGCCCCTCCCCCTCCAGGCAGGGTTTTGTCATTGAACTTGAGTCAGGCCATAAACATTCCTTCACCCCTCCGGGAGCTGGATCGGGACGCGGGGCGGGTGGAGAGAAAGGGGGCAGGGGAGGGTTGTGGAAGGAACCGGAACGCAGAGGCCTCTCCCAGCCAAGCCTGCATGGCTTTAACCACAAGCGTCTGTCCTTTGTCTTCCGCGGAAAACTCGCCCGGTCTGCATTTAAAATCCCGGTTAGTGAGGCCCTCCTCAAGTTAGAGCAGGATTGTGGGTGTTTTTTTTTTGTTGTTGTTTTTTGTTTTGGCAGCAAAATTCCCCTCCTCCCTCCCCTTTTTAAATAACTAGGAAAAACAAACGTATAAATAGCAAAAGAGGGACGCTTGACTGGCTGAGTCGGTGGAGCCGGGACTCTTGATCTCAGGGTTGTGAGTTCGAGCCCCACGTGGGGTGTAGAGATTACTTTAAAAAACAGCAAACGAATAATAGCTAAAGCAGATGAATTATTAAAGAGCATTGGAGTAGGTCCTTCCCCGACCCACGCCTCCGTTTTCAAAGCGCCTCTCTCTGCGGGGTCATTCCAGCGGGTGGCCGTGGAGGCCCAAGGAGCCCTCGGTCTCCTCTGGCTCTGGAAACTTGAACTTGGTGAACAGGGTCCCCACCCCCACGTCTGAGGCCGAGGAAATACTGGCCTGCGGAGATGCCAGACCCGGGAATCCGCGCGGCCCTCCCAGGGACAGGCCGGCGGGGGAAGCTGCGCAGGGCGGCCTATCCCGGCGCAGTTAGTGCTTTTGGTTTTTTCCTTTTTCTCTTTCCTTCCTTCCTTGCTTGCTTCCTTCCTTCCTTCCTTCCTTCCTTTTTTCTTTCTCTCTTTCTTTCTTTCTTTTTTTCTTTCTTTTCTTTCTTTCTTTCTTTCTTCTTTCTTTCTTTTCTTTCTTTCTTTCTTTCTTTCTTTCTTTCTTTCTTCTTTCTTTCTTTCTTTCTTTCTTTCTTTCTTTCTTTCTTTCTTTCTTTTTTTCTTCTTTCTTCTTTCTCTAAGATTCTAAGATCCTGGAGCAAAGGAGGATCAAATATTCCACTCTGCCGTGTCTTCCAGGCTTAATAAGATGCAGTGTGGTAGGAACTGGCGCGCAGGGCTGGGGACGCTACTCCAGGTCCCGCGCCCGGCTGGCTTCCTCCCGGGCAAGGAGCCCTGGCGGCTCAGCCACCGCCAAGAACGCACCGGAAACCCGGGAATCCACAAAAAGCTCCTGGTTTCCTTTTGGGGGGCCAGATAAAGGGCGCGCAGGCAGATCCTCATTGGCAAACCCAGAAAGAGGCCTGAGGGAGTTGTCAGGATGAGGCTCTCCAAGTTCTAGCCAGCACCCCATCTGGCTTTTACCTGCTGCAGGACTCGCATCAGAGGGGTTTGTTGTTTTATGTTCTCGGCCCTGGAAAGAACCCAGCCAGCTCTTCTTCCTTTGTCTAACTTTGCGGGTGAAAGAGGCGTGGCCCCTGGGTCAAGTTCACCCATCCAGCTGCTGCTTCTAGGGAAAGTGGGGCCACGGTTGGCACCCGGGTCAGGAGAATCCTAAGCAATTGGAGTTTGCGTGTGTATATGTGGGGGGTGGGAGGTGGGCAGGGAGGTAGAAGCTGCGGAGAAGGGCTTTTCAATTTTAGTTTGTTGTTGGGTTCTCACATCCCTGCCCTCCCCTTTCCTCAGCTCAGTATGGGAGAAATCACCTGACCCATCTTTCAAATTGGAGCCATTTGTTTGGAAAAATAAATGCAAAGATCTCAAGGAATGAGCTTCCCAGAAATGGCATTAAATCTTTGGCACTTGGTCGTTTTGCATTTTGCTCTGGCATTTGTGAAAATTAAGGATTTCCAGTGTTGGATACAATGGTTTCTATGTAATCCGATTCAGAGTAAAAGAGGCCACATCTACAGTTTCCCAAAGGCTTCAGACTAAAACACATTGAAATGATTACTCCCAACATTACTGACTTAAAAAAAAAAAAACCCTCAAAATACAAAAAACATATCCAGATCGCAGAAAATAAAATATGGGTTTTTTTTAACACATGCATACTTATTTTTTTTAACACATGCATACTTAAAAAAAACTTTTTAATAAACAATCACCTTTTGTCCCCCGTTTGAGATTTCAGTGCTCTTGTTTTACAATTTGCAACCGCTGTTATTATTTTTGTGTCTCCCTCTCCCACCTTAGTTATATGCATTCTGTCCTGATTTTCTTTTCTTTCTTCTTTTAATTAATTTTTTTAAAGCAAGCTCCACACCCGACATCAGGTCGGCTTGAACTCCGACCCTGATGTCAAGAGTCCTCAGGCTTTATCTACTGAACCAGCTAGGCACCCCGTGACTCTAAAAAACACTGTACATTGACTACATCCTAGGCCATTTTCAAGTTATTAGTCTTTAAAATGTCATTTTAAAAAATGGATAATATGCAACAAAATGAGTTGTCATAATTTAGAAAACCATTGCCCTAATGATCATTTCGGTTGACTCATATTTAAAAAGAAAACTTTTTTTTTTTTTCCTGATTAGAAAAGTAGGGATGTCTAGTGGCTCAGCGGTTGAGAGTTTTGGCTCAGAGCATGATCCTGGAGTCCCAGGATCGAGTTGAGCTCCCTGCATGGAGCCTGCTTCTGTCTCTGCCTCTCTCTCTCTGTCTCTCATGAATAAATAAATACAACCATAAAAAAAGTAACACATTCTCATTGCCAGGAATTTCAAAGATAAAAAATATAAAGACAAAAATTAAAACCATCCCATATTCTATCACCCAAAGCTTATCAAAGCTAATTGTCAGTTGTTTTTCCTTGCCCATGGGTATAATTTCAAAACCGATCTTCTGCATGAACATTTTGTGTATCTTGCCTTTTAATTTAATATTATTCTCAGTATCATTAAATATTCTCCAAAAGCACAACTTGAAGGATTGCATAGCATCCAGACCTCGAGGTGTGTCAGCAGGTGGAAAACATTTTCTGCAATTATGGATCATGGAGACAGCTTCCATGTTTACTTTTAAAAATAATTCAGGGGCAGCCTGGGTGGTTCAGCGGTTTAGCACTGCCTTCAACCCAGGGCATGATCCCAGAGTCCCAGGATGAGTCCCACATCGGGCTCCCTGCATGGAGCCTGCTTCTCCCTTTGCCTGTATCTCTGCCCCTCTCTCTGTGTGTGTCTTTCATGAATAAATAAATAGAATCTTTTTTAAAAAATAAGAATAATTCATAAGAAAGAGAACACTGTTATGCCCCTAAGAATGCTGATAGGGAGATAAGAGTTGAATCGTCAAAATTCAAGGATAGAATGCTTCACATTTTGTAGCTAAAAAATTCCTCCTCCTACTATTGATTGGAAGGGAACAAAAAGGAGGCCTTTCAGAGTGCTTGAAATATTCCGTGTTTTGGTCAGGGTGGTGGTCACACAGGTGTGGATGCACTGGAAAGATTAATTAAGCTAAACATTTAAGATCAGTGGACTTTTAAATTTTTAAACAGCTCTCCCAGTCTGGAAAGTTTATATCTGTTTACATAGAGAAAGAACAATGCAGGAAATAGGTGGAGGAAGTGGGGAAGGGATGGGGACCAGCCCAAACTGGACCAGTACATCCATTGGCTAGTTCACAGAGCCCAAAAGTAAATATTTGACAGCTAGTGGTGAGGGGGAGGAAAAGAGCCAGGCCCTTCTCCACAACCCCAGTGCTAACCCTTGCTAAGTAAAGATGGGTTTTCTATTATAGTTGTGCTCTATGGCTTTGAATTTCCCTGGTGAGTAGAAGAGGAGTAAAAATAGGATAGAAGAGGTTTATAAAAAAGGTTAAAATGAACGCATAAACAGCTTACCCTGCTAACATTGTCATGTGAAATAGAGGTTTCTATATAACGTAAATTTTTTTTAATTCAGGAAAAAGAATCATTTTGGATCTATTTTGTTTTTGTTTTTGTTTTTTTAAAGATTTTATTTATTCATGAGAGACACACAGAGAGAGGCAGAGACACAGGCAGAGGGAGAAGCAGGCTCCCGGTGGGGAGCCCAATGTGGGACTCAATGTGGGACTCATCCCGGGTCTCCAGGATCAGGCCCTGGGCTGAAGGCAGGCGCCCAACCGCTGAGCCACCCAGGCGCCCCTCTATTTTGTAATCTGCCTTTTCACTTAGAAAGATGGCAGGCAGGATCTGGAGGCTGTGGGGACAACTGCCCTCCCAGATGACAATATGGACCTGTGAGGGACTAGAATGCTGTCTGGGGTCTGAGTTTGTTTTATTGGCACTATCTTGTGTGGCACTGTGTGCAGGCTGGAACATATGCTTAATCCCTAGAATGCTGGAGGAGAGGAGAAAAACCTTCCAACTATTTGGTGCCAGTATTTTCCTGTAGTGCTTTGAACAGAAGACAGTTATAACCACTGCTCAATATTCAGCTGTGATTTTTAAATTTATTTATTCACTTACTTTTTATTTATTCATTTATTTTAATTAATTTTAAAAATTAGGCTGCCCAACATGGGGTTTGAACGCAAGACTCCAAGATCAAGTCATATGCTCTACCACCAACAGCCAGCCAGACACTCCAGTGATTTTTAATTTTTTATTGTCATTTCACTCCCTTTCATTAGGATTGGGATGAAATTGGATTTTTAATATCTGATGAAGACATAAAAGACATCTTTCTGTTTCAGGAAAAGATACTGGGGGCATTTTATAAAAAAGCTTCATCCCGGGATCCCTGGGTGGCGCAGCGGTTTGGCGCCTGCCTTTGGCCCAGGGCGTGATCCTGGAGACCCAGGATCGAATCCCACATCGGGCTCCCGGTGCATGGAGCCTGCTTCTCCCTCTGCCTGTGTCTCTGCCTCTCTCTCGCTCTGTAACTATCATAAATAAATAAAAATTAAAAAAAAAAAAAAAAAAAAGCTTCATCCCCCTTTTTAAAGTATAATATAATTCAGTAAAGTGCATTAATTTTAAGTATATGGCTCAAGGAATATTTATTCATATAACCATTGTTCAGAACAAGATATAGAACAATTCTTGCATCCATGTAGTTCCAATAGCAGGTATAATATTCCACAGATAACTGCTATTCTGATTTCCATTGCTATGAATTAGTTTTGCCTATTCTTGACTTTCATATAAATAGAGTCATACTGTGTATACTCTTGGGTCTGGTTTATGCCATTCATCAAAATGTCTGTGTGATTTGTCTATGTTGTGTGTATCAGTAGTTTATTCTTTTTTTTTAAGATTTTATTTATTTATTCATGAGAGACACAGGCAGAGGGAGAAGCAGGTTCCACACAGGAAGCCCGACGTGGGACTCGACTCCAGGTCTCCAGAATCACGCCCTGGGCTGAAGGCGGCCCCAAACCGCTGAGCCACCTGGGCTGCCCAGTAGTTTATTCTTTTAAATTGCTTAATGTTATTCCATTGTATGGACATACCACAACTAGTTTATCCATTCACCTCTTTTTTTTTTTTTTTTTTTTCCATTCACCTCTTGATGGACATTGGAATTGTTTCTGTTTTGGGCTATTACAAATAAAGCTATTAAGAATATTCTTTTTTTTAAAGATTTTATTTATTTATTTATTCATGAGAGACACACACAGAGAGGGGCAGAGACACAGGCAGAGAGGGAAGCAGGCTCCATGCAGGAAGCCTGATGTGGGACTTGATCCCAGGTCTCCAGGATCCCCGGGCCAAAGGCAGGCACTCAACCACTGAGCCACCCAGGTGTCCCTATTATGAATGTTCTTGAACGGTTCTTCTGGTGGAAAAATCGACTCACATCCTATAGAATTTCTGGATTTAGAGTAGGTATATGTTTAACTTCACTAGCTATGTTATGCCTTTTTAAAAAAAGATTTTATTTATTTGACAAAGAGAGAGAGCACAAGTAGGCAAAGCAGCAGGCAGAGGGAGAGGGAGAAGCAGGCTCCCCGCAGATCGGAGAACCTAATGCAGGGCTTGATCACAGGACCCTTGGGTCATGACCTGAGCTGAAGGCAGACGCCCAATGGACTGAGCCACTCAGGCACCCCAGCTATGTGGTATCTTTAAAAATCAAATTATTGGGGATCCCTGGGTGGCTCAGCGGTTTGGCGCCTGCCTTTGGCCCAGGGCGTGATCCTGGAGTCCCGGGATCGAGTCCCGCATCGGGCTCCCAGCATGGAGCCTGCTTCTCCCTCTGCCTCTCTCTCTCTCTATGTCTATCATGAATAAATAAATAAATAATAAAATAAAATAAAATAAAAATCAAATTATTTATAAGCCAGTCCTAATTTCCTACAGCTGGTGCAATGTGCTCAGATTTAAGAGGAAGAAAAGTCCAACCTTGATGGATATGATTACATTTGCTTAAATTTCTATAATGAACTTATTTTGAAGTCTTAATGACCTGGTTCCTTGAGATAGCAAAAATTTGAGTTTGCTGCTAGTAGAGCATTAAAACTCAGGCTCTGATTCTTGTAGCCTCCCTCCACTGATCCAGTCTTGAAGCACAGCTGGATCTGCAAGTTATATGTGTGTGGATCTCACTGAACCCCAAATGCAAGTGCAAAGAGTGAAGGCAAAGAAGAACTGTGATCGAGGTCAATGGTCAGGATCAGCAGGGTCCGCGGCTCTGGGGTTAGTGCTAAAAGATGGAAGCGATTCTCTGGAGTCCTGATTTGGAAGCTGAGTTATGACTTGGGAAATTTATTGCCCTGTAGTCTTTTAACAAGCAGTGATCTATCTTCCTGGGCAGAACTTCCATTACTGGTGACAGATGCCTGGAGCCAGCTTATTAAAAACCGTCATTTCAACTCCCAAAGCAAAGGTGCCACAGTGTGTTGGAACAGAATGCTAATTTCCAGCTCCACATCATAATCTGGGACATGGAGAGAGCATTATGAGCATTTTAATATTCAAGAGGAAGGAAACCCAGCGCTATTTCTGCAGCTACCCTCTGAGCATTAGGAGCTGTTTTTATTTCTCAGGTTGACCATCATAGCAGGTTGACCCAGCTCACAGGCCCTCACTGGCCACATTGAGCTATATCTGACCTGGCCTTGGCCTGGCCTGAGACAGAGCTTATGTCCATGCACAACAGTTGCAGTGGAGTGGCCTAAGCAGGGAACTTCGAGCAGATGGGTTAGATTCAAGTCCCAGCCGTGCATGGGAGAAAGCCCTCTTATATTTGTGTGGTGTTTTTTAATCTTTCAAGTATCTGTGTACCATCTCATCTTCTATCTTGTGTAAGGCACAGGGAGAAGGAAAATCAGCCCATTTTACAGAAAGGGTAAAACCTAGGGGTAGCACCTTGTTCGTTGTTTTTGGAAGCAAAAGGAGCCTCTGACTAATTAGCTTTTGTCTTTCTCGCCTGGGCCACTTTGGGGGTGATCACAAAAGTTTGAATGAAAGGACTAGGAGAAATTTCATGAAGATCTCTCAGGGTTGTGCAGCCCCGGTGGCGCAGGGGTTTAGCGCCACCTGCAGCCTGGGGTTTGATCCTGGGGACCCTGGATCGAGTCCTATATCAGGCTCCCTGCATGGAGCTTGCTTCTCCCTCTGCCTGTGCCTCTGCCTCTCTCTCTCTCTCTCTCTCTGTCTCTATGAATAAATAAATAAATAAAATCATTAAAAAAAAAAGATCTCTCAGGGTTAAGCCAGTTTTTATGCCTCCACAAAGTTTCTCTACTCCCACTCTAGCTGAATTATCCAAATTATCAATGAACTTTCTGCGTCATGTAGGGAGATCTAAGGAAATGATCAAAATGGTCAGGACAAGAATTAGCCACATGACTGAACCAAGCACTACTACCTAACAGTCTAGCCTGTCAGTAGATATTTCATCTGAAGTGCTTGGAGTGGGGATATGGGAATTGGGAAACCCAATTTCTTAGACATTATAGTGGTGAGGATCTCCCTAAGAAGTGAGGTTGAAGGGTCATTTTCAGCTGCATCATCGCAAAATACTCATAATTTTCTGAGTCTTGGTTTCTATTTTAACAAATAATATAGTTGCCATGGAATATCAGATATTTCACAATACATGTGACTGATTTCATGTACTTTTAGGGTTTATATTACTTATAAAAAACTGCTCTAGCAAGTTTGGGGTTACATGCTACATGCCCGACACTCTAGCTGAAGACTCAAGAGTATTTTCCTCAATCTCCTCTCCCCTTTATTAAAATAGTTGGATGGGGACCTGGGTGGCTCAGTCGATTAAGCATCCGATTCTTGGTTTCTGCTCAGATCATGATCTCGGGGGATGCCTGGGTGGCTCAGCGGTTGAGTGCCTCCCTTTGGCCCAGGGTATGATCCTGGAGTCCTGGATCGAGTCCCACATCAGGCTCCCTGCATGGAGCCTGCTTCCCTCTCTGCCTATGTCTCTGCCTCTCTCTCTGTGTGTGTCTTTTATGAATAAATACATAAAATCTTTAAAAAAAATCATGATCTCACGGTTGTGGGATCAAGCCCCACCTCAGGCTCTCTGCTGGGTATAGCGTCAGCTTGAGATTCTCGTTCTTTCCTCCTCTGCCCCTCCCCTCCCTACTCCCTGTCTAAAATCAATAAATAAGATCTTTTTTTAAAAAAAAAAAGATTTTATTTGTTTATTCATGAGAGACACAGAGAGAGGCAGAGACATAGGCAGAGGGAGGAGAAGCAGGCTCCATGCAGGAGCCTGATGCGAGACTTGATCCCGGAACTCTGAGATGACATCCTGAGCCCAAGGCAGACGTTCAACCGCTGAGCCACCCAGGCGTCCCAATAAATAAGATCTTAAAAAGATAAATAGTTGGATAAGCAAAATGAACTCCTCTAAATTTCCAGTTGTTTTGACATCAGCGGCCTACAGGAAAATGATGCCCAGTTTGTGCCTAATTGAATTTTTCATCTGGATATTTAGTGCCCTGGGGTCTGAGGTATGGGAGATCTGAAAATGTCATGTCTGGGATCATTGTGGAGTGTGTAGATGTGGCTGTTAAAAACAGGGTTGCCTCCCTCCCAGCATGGCCCCAAATGGGGCGGACTTAGCCTTACAGGCAGAACTGGGCTTGGACCTGAGAATCAACAGCCTCCCTTCCTAAGACTGCTCTCTGGGACTGTGAGCCCTGGCTCTGAAACAAAGGATTGTTCCATTCACATGCAAAGCAATCAGGGGTTTCCTCCTGGGAGCACCTCCTTCAACCCAGAGTAACTGGACACTGATTCTTGTTTCATTTCAGAGATGATTTCGATGACTAATGCAAACCCTTTCCCAATAAAAGCATTTTATTTTTCCCCAAGAAGATTTCCTTGGAAGCATCTTACGTGCCCCATATCCTTTTTGTACTCTGACTGTTTCTATGTCCCAGATTCATTTTGGGCACAGCTCTTGGGCAAAAGTGAAGCTTCAACCACACCAACCCTGAAACTTCAACCACACCTCAATCCATATCCTCTACTCTCTTAAGAGGAGGAAGCTGCAAAGCTGAGGAGAATCTGGGGAGAGAGGCAAGTGGGGATGAGGCATTTCTCTCCGCCCCCCCCCCCATCTTGAACCTCCAAAGGGAGAATTGAACCAGGGAATGATACACCATCAAGTCCCAGGCTTTTGTTGTTGTTGTTGTTTTTAAGATTTATTTATTTATTTATTCATGAGAGACACACAGAGAGAGGCAGAGACATAGGCAGAGAGGGAGAAGCAGGCTCCACGCAGAAGCCTTTTCATTTTAAAAACATCTAATGGGGCAGCCTGGGTGGCTCAGCAGTTTAGCGCCCTCTTCAGCCCAGGGTGTGATCCTGGAGACCTGGGATTGAGTTCCACGTCAGGCTTCCTGCATGGAGCCTGCTTCTCCCTTTTCCTCTCTCTCTCTCTCTCTCTCTCTGTTTCTCTCATGAATAAATAAAATAAATAAAAACAAAGACATTTTTATTATAAACATGATTGACAGTTTTCCTTTCAAATGTAGTTTCAGTCTTGTGAGATATGTAACTGTGCAATGGCTTCTCTGGAATACACTGATTTATTCACTCCTTGCTTATTCATTCATCCAACCAGTATTTATTCAACGTCCAGAGTCAGGACTTGTGGCCCTGAAGTCAAGTTCCCAAGCTATGCTATGAGGGCTGAGTGAAGAAAGTGATTTCCACAACCTCTCGGTAGTACCTGCTGTCTCTCTGGAACAACATGACACAGAAAACAAAACCAGAGCCTAACTTAAGACAAGCTTTCCTCTCCCTTGAATGTCAAGATCAACAATGGTCACATTTTTCTCAGGCTTCTAGCTTCCTGCAGTGGGAAGGAGTCAACCACTGCTGGTGCTAAAGACCACAGGGGAGTTAGGTTGAAAGGGTAAAGTCATGATGTCCAGAGTGTTGGTTATCATGTTAGCCAAGAGACTCACAGGGCAGAAAATTCTCTTGCAGTTAACTGGGACTTGATGGGGACACCTGGGTGGCTCAGGGGTTGAGCATCTATCTGCCTTTGGTTCAGGTCGTGATCCTGGGGTCCTGGGATAGAGTCCCGCATGGGCTCCCTGCGAGGAGCCTGCTTCTCCCTTTGCCTATGTCTCTCCCTCTCTCTATGTGTCTCTCATGAGTAAATAAATAAAATAAAATAAAATAAAAAGTTTATTTGATACAGGGTTGCCTTTCATTGTTAACTGAGAGATAAGATTCTAATACTATTTTTTGGTACTTAATGAAATGCCTGCCCTACCACCCCTTCTTATCTGAGTCCTATAAGTCATTTATTTATTATTTATTTATTATTATTTTTTTAAGTTTTATTTATTTATTCATGAGAGATACAGAGAGAGAGGCAGAGAGAGAGAAGCAGCCTCCATGCAGCGAGCCTGACGTGGAACTCGATCCCGGGCCTCCAGGATCACGCCCCAGGCCGAAGTAAGGCGCCAAACTGCTGAGCCACCCAGGTGTCCCCTATAAGTCATTTCTTTATCCCAAAGTCTTTAGTATTCCCTTCTTGAAGGCCTTCAGAATAAGGCCTAAACTCTGCATTGTTTAGGACAACATAAGGTTAGTATATGTGCTGCCGAACTGAGCACTAAGATCAAATTCCTATTTACATTTGCAGCTTTAGCAATTCACACTGTCTAGTCCTTAATTATTTACAGGGTGTTCACAAATATTGCCTCATTTTGTCTTTCTCACCATGCTGGGAGATAACAATCCCCCACCCCCCACCCCCATTTTACAGTTGAAGAAACTACCAGCTAACAGGAGGGAGAGCCAGGACTTGAATCCAGGTTGTTGACTCCACTGCTTTCCCAACCCTTGAGCCTCTACTTTTCACTCTTTTCTCTTCATCAGAACTTTCCCACTTCTGGAGCTTTGACCACATGGAAGGCCCACCTGCCCAGTTCTGTGTGCTCAGGATCCTATCCATTTTCCAAAGTTCAGCTCAGAGTCCCCTCCTCTCTGAGCCACCTCATTGTATTTAGTCTTCCTCCCTTGCCTGTGCTCTCCTTGCCCTGACTTTACTGAATGCTTTAAAATATGGTGTGGTTCTTTAGGGGCACTTGGGTGGCTCAGTTGGTTAAGCATCCAACTCTCGATTTCCGCCCAGGTCTTGAACTTGGGTTCGTGAGTTCAAGTCTCATGTTGGGCCTACTTAAAAAAAATATATGGTGGGGTTATTAAAAATACAGTTTTTAAAGAATTTTTAAAAATTTTTATTTATTTATGATAGTCACAGAGAGAGAAAGAGAGAGAAGCAGAGACATAGGCAGAGGGAGAAGCAGGCTCCATGCACCGGAAGCCCGATGTGGGATTCGATCCCGGGTCTCCAGGATCGCACCCTGGGCCAAAGGCAGGCGCCAAACTGCTGCACCACCCAGGGATCCCTAAAAATACAGTTTTTGAAACACAGTGTGGTTATCTGCGGATGAGGCTAGGCTCTGTCACTAGATTGTATGTTCCTTGAACAGGAGGATTGCGTCTAATTCACCTGTATGTCACACACTGTGCAGTGTACAGGGTCTGGCACATGGTAACTACTCAATAGACACTTGTTGGAGAGCTTGGGTGGCTCAATCAGTTAAGCGGCTGCCTTTGGCTCAGGTCATGATCTCAGGGTCGTGGGATCAAGCCCCACATGGGCTTAGCAGGGAAACTGCTTCTCCCTCTCCTGCTCCCCCTACTTGTGTTCTCTCTCTCTCTCATAAACAAACAAACAAACAAACAAACAAACAAATAAATAAATAAAATCTTTAAAAATAGATAAATAAAACAGGGACGAACAATTAAAAAAAAACCCACTTGTAAAAAAAAAACCCACTTGTTGATTGTTAAGTGAAAAAAAAAAAAAAGAGAATTGAATAGGATTATGAGACTATCTTCTGTCTAAAAAGGGACGAGGGGGCAGCCCAGGTGGCTCAGTGGTTTAGTGCCGCCTTCAGCCGGGGGCGTGATCCTGGAGACCCGGGATGGAGTATCACGTCAGGCTCCTTGCATGGAGCCTGCTTCTCCCTCTGCCTGTGTGTCTGCCTCTCTCTCTCTCTCTCTCTCTCTCTCTATCTCTCTGTGTCTCTCATGAATAAATAAATAAAATCTTAAAAAAATAAAATAAAAAGGGACGAAAATAAGAGTATATCATCACTGAAGTTTTCATCCAGATAAGGACAATTTGGAGGGGCATATAAAAGAAAATCACAGTGGTTTTCTTTGAGGGGACAGAGTTACGGTGAGAACGGGAGAGAGGGAGCATAGTTGGGGAGAGATTTTTTCACCTACATTTTTTTTCACCTATATTTTTATATGTTTTTTTAAACTGTGTAAATGTATTTCTCTTAAAAGTAAAAGAGGTTGCTGAAGGTTTTAGGGGACTATTCCTGATGCTGCCCCTGAACCTTGTGAGGTGACAACATCCATATACTGTCACCAGCCCATCAACTCTGTGACAGGTGGCAGGGCTGCCCCTGCAGAAGGTGATAAAACTCCACTTGATATATGGAACACTAGGTGTGGGAGGGAGGGGGAGAGAGAAAGGATAGAAAGGGGAACTTTTCTTTTTAATCAGATAAGTGGCAGCTCTTTTTATTTAAGGCATATATATATATTATATATATATATAATATATATATATATATACACTTTTTTTTTCAAGGAAAAACTAGAAAGAATACAGAAGTCTTCTGCAGAAAGAATTTAACCGATCACTAGCAATACAAATTAGAGGTCACACAAAGAATTGCTCCCCTGGACCAATGTCTTGTCTTTCAGAGAAGCAGCTCTGCGAAGAGACTATGTTTTGGAGATCATATAAAAAGGGAGGGAAAGAGATGGAGGACAGAGAGAATAAAGCAAAAGTGGGGAGAGAGAAAGAAAAGAGACAAGAAAGAAAAAGAGGAGACAAGAAAGAAAAAAAAGGGCAGCCCTGGTGGCTCAGCGTTTTAGCGCAGCCTACAGCCCAGGGTGTGATCCTGGAGACCCGGGACTGAGTCCCACGTCAGGCTCCCTGCATGGAGCCTGCTTCTCCCTCTGCCTGGGTCTTTGCCTCTCTCTTTCTCTCTCTCTCTCTCTCTGTATCTCTCTTAACCCACCTGGAATAAATGTGTTTCATTCAGGAAAACAAAAGCCACCAGTGAGGAGAATGGATTAGAGGAAGCAAGATTAGTAGAAGAGAGACCAGCTAAGAAGCTATTGTAATATTCCAGATGATTTATGAGGATGGTCTGAACTCTGAAAGTGGTAGTAGGAGGGGAGAGGGGAAGTATGTAAATAGTAGAATTGGAGGGATTTGGTGAGTGATTAGATGTACTGGGCTTGGTAAGAGAGAAGGAGGACTGTAGGATGATTCTCAGGTTGTAGAATGCCTCTTTAGCTGGGATGAGTTGGTGCATGGTAGCCGCATTCACTGAAGTGAGAATAGGAGGAGATTCAGGTTTGGGGGGAAGACTACAAAAGGCCTGTGAGTGCATATTCAAGTAGAAAGGTCCTCAACTGATAGCTCTCAGTGGTGGTCCACCCAGGTTTCCACCCCCAGCCCAGACTTGCTCTGCTAAATACTCCTTCCCTGACCCCATTTCTGTGATTCCAATGGAAGCTGCTATGTTCATAAAGACATCATGCCCCTAGCTACAGTTGACTGGTCAAGGGTGGACACCTGACCCCAAAGTTCTTTTTGTTTTTGAGGGTTTTTTTTTTGGAAGGGGGGAACACTTGAGACAGAACTGGTAATAAATCTGAGAATCGGGGCAGCCCCGGTGGCGCAGCGGTTTAGCGCCGCCTGCAGCCCAGGGCATGATCCTGGAGACCCGGGATCCAGTCCCACGTCAGGCTCCCTGCATGGAGCCTGCTTCTCCCTCTGCCTGTGTCTCTGCCTCTCTTTCTCTCCCTCTCTTTCTGCATCTCTATGAATGAATAAATAAAATCTTAAAAAATTTAAAAAAAAATAAAAAAATAAATCTGAGAATCACCCTGATTAGGTAGGAATTGGATACATGAATGGATGAGACTTTCTTTCTTACTCTTCTTTCTTTTTTTTTAAGTAATTGCTACACCCAACGTGGAGCTCAAGCTCACAACCCCAAGATTACTCTACTGACTGAGCCAGACAGGCATCTCCTGTAAATGAGTCCTTCTCTTCTCTTCTCTTCTCTTCTCTTCTCTTCTCTTCTCTTCTCTTCCCTTCTCTTCTCTTCTCTTCCCTTCTCTTCTTTCTCTTCTCTTCTCCTCTTCCCCTTCCTTCCTTTTCTTTCTTTCTTTCTTTCTTTCTTTCTTTCTTTCTTTCTTTCTTTCTTTCTTTCTTTCTCTCTCTCTCTCTTTCTTTCTTTCTTTCCTTTCTTTTCTTCCTGGATAAGACTTTCTAACAACACTTCTCGACAAAAGAGTGTAGGAGAAGAAAAACAGAAGTCTGAGGATGAAATCTACCAAAAGTTAAAAAGACTTTCCAGCTGAAATAAAAGGGTTGTACAGGGATGCCTGGGTGGCTCAGTGGTTGAGTATCTGCCTTTGGCTCAGGATGTGACCCTGGAGTTCCAGGATAGAGTTCCCACATCGGGCTCCCTGCATGAAACCTGCTTCTCCCTCTGCCTGTGTCTCTGCCTCTCTCTGTGTGTCTCTCATGAATAAATAAAATCTTTAAAAAAATAAATAAAAGGGCTGTACAGAGAAGTAGGAAGAAAACCAGGGGAAAGTACTGCCTACTTTGGGTTCCTGGACCCAGTTGAAGTGTTTGTGGGGGGAACTCTCCCAATACCACCATGCGATTCTCAGAACACCAGCTGGAGGTCGTAGCAACCAACTCAGTTCTGACACTGTCCACCCAGAGATAGCATCAGATCCCACCCGTTAAGGGTTTAGTTGTAAAAAACTGCCCCCCCCCCAATTTAGATACCCACTGAAAGCCCAGGTTGTCGCCTGTGCTTCTGATCAAACGCTATAAATCAGAGGTTCTGGGGATCCCTGGGTGGCTCTATGGTTTAATGCCTGCCTTCGGCCCAGGGCGTGATCCTGGAGTCCTGGGATCGAGTCCTACATTGGGCTCCCTGCGTGCAACCTGCTTCTCCCTCTGCCTGTGTCTTGCCTCTCTCTCTGTCTCTCATGAATAAATAAATAAAATATTTTTTTAAAAAATCAGAGGTTCTTACAACCCCCTCCTTGGGTTCAATTAATTTGCTAGAGTGGCTCGCAGAACTCAGAGAAACACTTTACTTACTAGATCACTGATTTACTAGAAAAGGATAGAACTCAGGAATGGCCAGATGGAAAAGATGCATAGGACAAGGTACAGGGTAAAGGGAATGGGTGTGGAGCTGTCATACTCACCAGAGTGCACCACTTTCCTGAATCTCCACAAGGTCACAAACCTGAAAGTTCTCTAAACTTATTCCTTTTGAGGTTTTATGGAGGCCTTATTACATAGGCATGACTGATGAAATCACTGGCCATTGGTGATTGAAATCAATCCCCAGCCCCTCTCCCCTCCCTAAGGTTGGGGAGTCAGGGTAAGCCCAACATTTCCCACCCTCTAATCACTTGGTTGACCCTCACCCTTAGGTCTGAAAGTCACCTCATTAACATAACAACAGACATCTATTTACCCTCCACCCTTTCATCACAGGAAATTCCAAGGGTTTTAGGAGCTGTGTGCCAGAAATGGGGATGAAGACCAAATATATTTTCTGTTATATATATCACAGTATCACAGGCCCCCGTTTAGTGTTGAGGAAGGTGGAGCTGAGCGGCTAAGAAGTTGGCTCATATCTGTCTTTGTTCTGTTCCTTGCACCACTGTCCAAAAAGTCCCATGGATTTCTTTCTTTCTTTCTTTTTTTTTTTTTTCCCCATGGATTTCTATCACTTCGTGTTGTTGCTTTTCCAAACTGGGCTTTAAGGGAGAGAGTCAGTATAGACAACCTGTTTTATTTTTCAATTTCCCTCTGGGGTCCTATGGCTGGTCTTGAACTAAAGGCTGCCTCTCCTCTGCCTTCTGTGGTTGCCATCCTATTGGTCAATAGTTGCAGTGGATTTGGTCTGTTTAGGGTTTTGGACCTGATCAGCACAAAGAGAAATCAGTTTCTAAAAAATGCTTTGGACAAGGGCAAATACATCATTTAAGCAGAGAGAAGATGGAGATGGAGGGGAGTCTGAGGGTTGCTGAGGTCCCGAGGCTGCAGGGGAAAGCTTGTGAGACATTTGGAGCCATACACCCACAGCATTTTCCTCAAGTCTTCAGTGTTACACATTTATCATTTCCTCACACCTATTCTCAATGTCATAAGTCACAAAGATGAGTCATTAAGCTGGTTTATTTAATTTATCTTGTGAACATACTAATAAAAAGACTGTTATTGAACCCCCATGATTTAGCTAATGGGAGGATGGCAGGAGTTTCAGGAGATCCAATAATCCCCCTTAATTAAATTAGACAATGGCTATTAGAGTTAGTAATTAGTGTCACTTGCCTCATAATTGAATGGTTGATATGAAAAAATGGCTCCATGTTAGGATCTGTCTTGGAATGAAGGTAGGAGGAGTATGAATTTATGTATTCCTTCATATTTATTGTGTATTTACAGTATATCTGGAAGTATGTTGAGCAACAGACTCAGACAGTGAGCCAAACAGCTGAGGTCCATACCCTTCAGGAAGCTGAAAAAAAAAAAAAAAAAAAAAAAGGAAGCTGTATTCTAGTAGGTTACTTTTGCTAACTGGGAACATTTTTAGTAACAAAATGCCTTTTCCTTTTAATATGGGAAGTTCCCTTTTAAAATTAAAAAAATGCCTTTTAGTAGGAGAGAACACCCACTAGGATCCAGGCCAAACTGTTAGAAGAGAAAAATCATAAAATCTTCACATCTGAAGTCTCACTATAGCTCTGCCGGGCAGGGTGACATAGTGGGGGAAAGTCAGACCCAGCTCAAATGCTGAATCTGCTATTTTCTGCAGCTATGGATCTCTCCTCTCTGGTGGCCAGTTTCCTCATCTTGAGCTCTGAGGTAATATATGCAGAGCATATGGCATATATAAACCCTTGGCACACTGCGTAATAGCTATTCTTGTCATTAGCTCATTTTTGAAGATGAGAAACTTGACACAGAGAGGTAAAGGGATTTACTCAAAGTTACACAGCCCGTAAATTGGCAGAGCAAGAACTTGAACCCAAATCTGATTCCAAGCCACGCCCACATTTTGGCACCACTGTCAGGCAAGAGGTCAAGAAGTATTTATTCATGCGCGGAGTGGGGTATGCTAAAGGAGGGGTGCGGGCACTGCTACTGGGGAGGGACAGTCTGGAGGAATCAGGAGAGACGTGTGGGCCAGGTAGGCAAGAACCCAGATAAAGGCCAGCGAACAAGTCCAGGCTGGTGAGTAACAGGCAAGACCCCGGCAGAGGAACCAGATCAGCATCTGGATGCCATCTACTCACCTGCAGCCAAACACTGACCCCTGCCGGCCGCTTGGGGGGCAGAGAGGCCGGAGCCGAAGGTGGGCGGGGGGTGGGGGTGGGGGGACTGCACACCTTCTCCCGGAACAAGGCAGAAGGCTAGAGAAGGGGCCGCATCTCATGACTTTAGTGCCCTCCTGGGCCACCTAGGGCAACGATGCATCACCGCCCTCCCCACCCACTCACCCAGCTTTTGATCAGAAGGGGCCAGAGCTGAGACTTTCCCTGCCGCAGGACCCCCTTCCGAGCATTTCCCTGGCCTCCCCTTGCGGTACGGTTCCCCTCCTTGTTACGTCCTGCCTCTTCCCTCCTACAATGCCAGCCACCTGGGGCTGGGTGGGGGAGATGCCCCTCGGGCTGAGTCCCAGCCTCATGTGGGGCATTTTAACCAACTCTGGACCAAATGCCAGTTGCTTTCTGGCTGAGGAGACCTTCTGTGGCAGCTGCCACTAAATGTTGCTGCTTCTGTTCCCACTCCTGGCATGCCCTGTGCGCCTGCCTGCATCTGGGTCTAGAGGGTTAATCCTCTAGAGCATGCCTACTAAGGCCTTTTCAGGCTGCTAGCCCAGATGTTGGAATCAGGCTTCTCCCCACTTCATCCCATGCCCTCCCTCTTTGCTTTCCATTTTCCGTGGCAAAATGAGAGAGAACTGCTAAAAAAAAAAAAAAAAAAAAAGAGTTAAAAGCCAGTATTCTCAGCTTTTAATTCCTGCGTGGCTCTGCACCTCCAGTTGCTCTCTGCAAAATGAAGTGAGTTAAACACTCTGAGAAGGAAGTAAACAGCCTGTCTTCATATAATCATATGCATTTCTTATAAAAAAGAGAAACCCTTCGGGGAGCAATCTACAAGAAACCTTGTCTGTACTGAAGCCAAACATCTAACTGAGCCAGAGAACAAGCTGGAGAGATGACTTACGGCCCACATAATAATGTGAAGTTAGAGATAGCATCCTGTGCAGGGCTTGGCATTTAACTTCATGACTTGGATAAAACAAGGAAAGGCTTGTTAGAAATTAAAATATATTGATTGAGGAGGCAGGATTTAAAAAGATTTCAATTAGTCAGGATTATCTTTAAGAAAGTTACAAGATGGGCATGTGGGTGGCTCAGAAATTGAGCATCTGCCTTTGATTCAGGTCATGATCCTGGGGTCCTGGGGTCCTGGGATCAAGTCCTGCCTCAGGCTCCCTGCAGGGAGCCTGCTTCTCCCTCTGCCTATGTCTCTGCCTCTCTCTGTGTCTCTCATGAATAAATAAATAAAATATTTTTGTAAAAAAAAGAAAGTAATAAGATGTTTTCAAAAGTAAGGATTGGCTGAGTGAAGTAAGTCAGTCGGAGAAGGACAAACATTATATGTTCTCATTCATTTGGGGAATATAAATAATAGTGAAAGGGAATATAAGGGAAGGGAGAAGAAATGTGTGGGAAATATCAGAAAGGGAGACAGAACGTAAAGACTGCTAACTCTGGGAAACGAACTAGGGGTGGTAGAAGGGGAGGAGGGCGGGGGGTGGGAGTGAATGGGTGACGGGCACTGGGTGTTATTCTGTATGTTAGTAAATTGAACACAAATAAAAAATAAATTAAAAAAAAAAAAAGTAAGGATTGAAAAAAAAAAAAAGAAAGTAAGGATTGACAGTAGGTCTCTCCAAATCAAGAACCCCTGCCTGAAATGGAAGAGATCTGACTCAGCTAACAGTGCTGTAACAAGGAGAGGGAATAAGGGACTGAGCACTCAGGGTAGGAAGCCCTGCAGCCCAGGGGTCTGCAGAGGATGGCAGCCAAGCCTGACTGAGTAGGCAACACTCACATTTACAATGTATTAAGAACTTTCCAGGGGTGCCTGGGTGGCTCATGCAGTTAAATGACCCCGACTCTTGGTTTGGGCTCAGGTCATGATCTCAGGGTTGGGCTCTGTGTTGGGTGTGGAGCCTGCTTAAGATTTTCTCTCTCCTTCTCTCTGCCCCTCCCTACCTCTCCAAAAAATAAAATGAAAAATGAAATTCAGACAAAATAAAAAGATTAGTTTGATGGAAAGATGGCATCAGAGTGATGCCAAGCCAATACCTTGATGCCTTCTTAATAAAATGGGACTTGCAGACTCTGAAGGGAGATGCTCTGCATCCTTTGCCCTCTTGAGCACTGCCTTTTAACAAGAATGCCATCAGACTGTCTTCTTCTCAGTTTCAGTTAGGTCTCCACTCAAATGTCATCCCAGAGAGGTCTTCCCTGACCTATCTAGTGTTTTCCCTTCCTCTAATGTTCTTTCACTTTTTTTTTTTTTTTTAGATTTCATTTGTTTATTTGAAAGAGAGAGAGAGAGCACACAGGAGCACAAGCAGAAGCAGAGGGAGAAGAAGAAGCAGACTCCCCACTGAGCAGAGAGCCTGATGTGGGGCTCAATCTCAGGACCTGGGATCATGACCTGAGCCAAGGGCAGACACTTAACCACCTGAGCCACCCAGGTGCACCTGTTCTTTCATTTTAATAATGCCAC
Organism: Canis aureus; assembly: GCF_053574225.1. Taxonomy (NCBI): domain Eukaryota; kingdom Metazoa; phylum Chordata; class Mammalia; order Carnivora; family Canidae; genus Canis; species Canis aureus. Next base: position 36,252,728 of record NC_135626.1, read on the forward strand.
CATGTGAACATTTCTTGTTTACTTATGTATGTATGTGTTTCTTGTCTTTCTCCCCATGAGGATGCAAGGCCTTGTCTTGTTTCCCTCTGTGTCTCTAGGGCCTGGAATAAAGCCTAGCACCTCCCATGTGCTCCATGAAAATATTTGAACAAATGATCAAACTTGAGCAGTGGTTCTCAAGGTCTGGTCCAGAGACTCCTGGGGGTCTCTACACTCTTCCAGGGGTCCTATGAAGTCAAACACTAAGTCATAATTTGTCTTTTTCACTGCATTGACGCTGACCTCATTTACAATGATGGTGCAAGAACAATGATGTGTAAAGCGACCATGGCACCAAATTGTTCTAGTAAGCATTGCACTCTTAGCAGTAAAGACAAGACAAAAACATCAGGAAATTCTGACAGTAGAACAAGACAAAAGTCAGGTCCACTGAAGAATGTCCTGATGCAGATGTCTATGTGGCTCAGTGGTTGAGCATCTGTTTTCCACTTGGGTTGTGATCCCCAGGTCTTGGGATGGAGTCTCACATCGGGCTCCTTGTGTGGATTCTGCTTCTCCCTCTCCCTATGTCTCTGCCTCTCTCTCTGTGTCTCTCATGAATAAATAAATAAATATTTTTTTAAAAAAATAATGTCCTTGATGGATGAAATAGGTGAAGGAGATGGAGAGCACACTCACCATGATGAGCACTTAATCATGTCTTGAATTGTTGAGTCACTATATTGTACACCCCAAACTAATAGAATACCTTACATTAATTATACTGGAATTGGGGATCCCGGGGTGACTCAGTGGTTTAGTGCCTGCCTTTGGCCCGGGGCGTGATCCTGGGGTCCCGGGATCAAGTCCCACATCGGGCTCCCTGCATGGAGCCTGCTTCTCTCTCTGCCTGTGTCTCTGCCTCCCTCTCTCTCTCTCTCTCTCTGTCTCTCATGAATAAAGAAATAAAATCTTTAGAAAAATAATTATACTGGAATTAAAACATAAATAAATAAACAGGAAAAATGGCCTTGATGAAGCAATAAAAATTCTTAGTTTTATTAAAACTTAATCCTTGAGGGCATGAAATAAAAAGCAGTGATAAAATACTTCTGCATTCCAAAGGACGGTAGTTGTCCTGAGGAAAAGCACTTGTTTGAATTGTGAGCTAAGCTCACCCTCTTTTTTGGGGGGAAACACCCTTTTTCCTTGAAAGAGTGATTGACTCTCCCCCCAAAAAAGTCTATGGTAATTCACATTTGGGGCAGACATTTTGTTGGAAAACAAAAGGAATTTTCCCTTCCGAGGAAAACAACTGGCAGTGTTCATTGCCAGTTTTGAAATTCAAGGTTTAAAACAAATATTGACTTTTGGAAAATTTGTATCTACCACTGAGAGCTTGACAGCTTCCCAAAATCTAAAGACCATTCTGATGAGCTTGGGGTTGGTATTAACAAGTATGATATTGTGGCATTGAGTCATGAAATGAGTCAACATTTGGAAGAGCAACATAACTCAGTGAAACAAATATTTTCCAAATGACCAATGCAGAATGTTCCAATATCAGGCATGGATAAAAGATCTATTCGAAGTACAGTATAGACCAACGGATTTTATTTTCTTTTTTATTTTTTTTTCCAAGAGACCCCCCCCCTTTTTTTTTTTTTAACTTATTCAGAGGCAGAGAGAGAGAAAGGCAGGCAGAGAGGCAGAGACATAGGCAGAGGGAGAAGCAAGCTCCATGCAGGGAGCCCGATGTGGGACTTGATCCCGGGTCTCCAGGATCACACCCCAGGCTGCAGGCGGCGCTAAACCGCTGCGCCACCGGGGCTGCCCCCAACGGATTTTAATATAAGAGAATAAAAAGCTCACTGATGTGATTGCAGACTCTACCTTGCAACTAACCTTTAGGAAACTACCACTTGTCCTGTTATGGTGTGTTAAGAAAAATACCCTCAATTATTTGGAAAGGCTGTGAGTCTTCCCTTTTCTAACTATATTATCTGTATGAAGTCAGATTTCAGATTTTTTCCATATATTTCAGCCAAAACAACATACCACAACAGATTGAATATATAAACAGAGATAAGAATCTGCTTGTCTCCTATTAAGCCAGACATTAAAGATACTTGCAAAAATGCCACTCTCCTCACGATTTTTTTAAATTTGGGAGATGTAGTTATTCATCATAAACTGCTACTTATGGTAACATGTATATGTTTCATTAATGCTATTTCAAATTAATTAACAGTAAGTATCTGAAAATTTTCTCAATTTTAATTTCTAACATGGTGAATGACAATGGATATTTAACATAAACATATAAAAAAAAAACACGTGAACAAAAGCTCTTTGGGGCCCAATAATCATTAAGAATATAAGGGATTTTTGAGACCAAAATGTTTGCAAAGCACTGAACTAGAGATAAGAATACCATTTCTCCCTCTTTTTTTTTCTTATTGAGCTATAATTCAGATGCCATAAAATTCGCCATTTAAAAGATTTTCTAAAAAGATTTTATTTATTTACTTGTGAGAGACACACAGAGAGAGGTAGAGGCACAGTCAGAGGGAGAAGCAGACTCCCTGTGGGGAGCCCAATGCAGGACTCGATCCAAGGACCCCGGGATCACGAACTGAGCCAAAGGCAGATGCTCAACCACTGAACCACCCAGGTGTCCCAAAATTCACCATTTTAAAGTGTACAATTCAGTGTTGTTAATATATTCACAAGGTTGTGCAACCATCATCACTAATTCTAAAACATCTCATTATCCCCAAAAAGGAATCTTGTATCTGTACCACTCACTCTTCATTGCCCTCTCTTTCGAGCTCCTGGAAAACACAGATCACAGTATATTTACATATCTGGTTATTTAATATAAACAGAATCACACAATAGATGATGTTTTGTGATAGCTTCTTTCACTTAGCATTCTTTCACTTCTTCCAAGATTCACCCATGTGGTAGATGTATTTGTACTCTGTTCCTTTTCAAGGTAGAATATAATTCTGTTGGAAGGATATACCAATCCCATTAATGCACACATCATTTGGTGGACATTTGGGTTATTCTCACTTTCTGGCTATTATGATTCATGTTGCTATGAACATTCATGTACCCATTTTTATATAAATATATATTTTCAATTATCTTGGGCATATACCTAGAAGTGGAATTGTTGGGTCTTTTTTTTTAAGATTTTATTATTTATTTATTCATGAGCGACAGAGAGAGAGACAGAGACAGAGACACAGACAGACGGAGAAGCAGGCTCCACACAGGGAGCCCAACATGGGACTCGATCCCAGGTCTCCAGGATCACACCCTGGGCTGAAGGCGGCGCTAAACCGCTGAGCCACCAGGGCTGCCCTATTGGGTCTTATAGTAACTCCATGTTTAACTTTTTGAGGACCTGTGAAACTGGTTTGCACAGTGGCTGCACCATTTTATATTCCTACCAGCAATATGTGAAGGTTTCCAATTTCTCTACATCCTTGCTAACACTTGTTACTGTCTTTTTGATTATAGGCAGTGAAGTGATGTCTCATTGTAGTTTTCATTTGCATTTCCCTAATAACTAATGTTGTTGAATATCTTTTCACATGCTTGTTGACCATTTGTCCATTTTCCATGGAGAAATGTCTCTACCAGTCATTTGTCCAATTTTAAGTTAAGTTGTTTATCTTTTTATTGTTGAGTTGTAAGAGCTCTTTATATGTTCTGGGTATAAGACCATTATCAGAGTATAATTTGCAAATGTTTCCTTCCATTCTGTGGTTTGTCTTTCAACTTTCTTGATAATGCCTTGACCCGTAAAATATTTTAATTATAACGAAGTCCAATTTAGCTATTTTTTCCTCTTGTGCTATGCACATCGAAGAAAATATTGTCTACATCCAAAAAGGATTTACACTTATGTTTTCTTCCAAGAGTTATAGTTTAGCTTTTACATTTATGTCTTTAACCCATTTTGAGTTAATTTTTTGTAGATGGTTGGTGGTAGGGGGTCCAAATACATTCTTTTGCATGTGGATATCCAGTTGTCCCAACATTTCCCTCACTGAAAGTTCTTAACACCTTGACCATAGATATATTGGTCTATTTCTGGATTCTCAATTCTATTCCATTGACTTATATGTCTATCCTTTTGCCTGGATACTATCCTATCCTACAATGCCTGGATTACTGTAGCTTTTAAAATTGGGAAGTGTGAGTCCTCAAACTTTGTTCTTTTTCAAGATGGATTTGGCTAGAAAATATTGTTTTTTTTTTTTAAAGATTTTATTTATTTATTCATGAGAACACACAGAGAGGATTGAGAGAGAGAGAGGCAGAGACACAGGCAGAGGGAGAAGCAGGCTCCATGCAGGGAGCCCGACGTGGGACTCGATCCCGGGTCTCCAGGATCACGACCTGGGCTGAAGGCGGCGCTAAACCGCTGAGCCACCCAGGCTGCCCGAAAATATTGGTTTTAATATTAATTTTTTTCATTCTAGTGGTAAGTATATGGAAATTTGTTATATTTTTCACTTTTCTTTTTTCTTTTTTTCTTTTTTTAAAAGATTTTATTTATTCATAGAGACAGAGACACAGGCAGAGGGAGAAGCAGGCTCCATACAGGAAGCCCAACATGGGACTCGATCCCAGGTCTCCAGGATCACACCCTAGGCTGCATTAAACCGCTATGCCACCGGGGCTGCCCTCACTTTTCTTTTTTAAAAGGATTTTATTTTTAAGTAATCTCTACAACTACTGTGGGGCTTGAACTCACAACCTCAAGGTCAAGGGTTGCATGCTCTTCTGACTGAGCCAGCCAGGCACCCCCTCTTTGCTTTTCTATATTAAGATTTTTATACTAATAAAAAAGGTGACAGCTGTGTGTGTGACAATTAAATAACTAAAGTGAGTTAATAAATAAATAAATTAACAAAACACTTAGAAAAGTATCTGGTGTCCTCTATATTGTTTTTTTTTTTTAAGATTTTATTTATTTATTCATGACAGACACACAGAGAGAGAGAGAGAAAGAGGCAGAGACACAGGCAGAGGGAGAAGCAGGCTCTATGCAGGGAGCCTGACGTGGGACTCAATTCCGGGTCCCCAGGATCATACCCTGGGCTGAAGGCGGCGCCAAACTGCTGGGCCATCAGGGCTGCCCATCTGTATTGTTAAACACTGCTGTTTTTGCTATTATTATTCTTTAAAAAAATTTTTTTTAAAGATTTTATTTATTTGGGAGAGAGAGACAGCACAAGTGGGTGGCAAGGGGCAGAGGGAGAGGAGGAAACAGATTCCCTGCTGAGTAGGGAGCCCACCACACGGGGAGCTCAATCCCAGGACCCTAGGATCATGACCTGAGCCAAAGGCAGATACTCAACTAACTGAGCCACCCAGGTTATTCTTTTAAGTGAAAATTGTTTTATTATGTCTCCCTTGTTTATTATTGAGATAAGTTGACACACAATGTTATATTGGTTTCAGTTGTACAACATAATGATTCTACAATTCAAACATTACTCAGTGCTCACCATATAAATGTAGTCACCATCTGTCAGCATACAAAGCTATTACAATATTGACTATTTTCCCTATGCTGCACTTTAAAATTTTTAAATTTAATTTTATTTAAATTCCATTAATTAACAGAGTGTATTATTAGTTTCAGAGGTAGAGTTCAGCAACTCATCAGTTGTATATAATACCCAGTGTGTATCACATGCCCTCTTTAATGCTCATCACCAAGTTACCCCATCCCCCCACCCCCTACCCTCCAGCAATCCTTAGTTTGTTTCCTATGATTAAGAGTCTCTTATGGTTTGTCTCCCTCTCTGATTTAATTTTGTTTTATTTTTTCTCTCTTCCCCTATGATCCTCTTCCCCTATGATCCACATATGAGTGAAATCACGTAATTGTCTTTTTTCTGATTGGTTTATTTAGCTTAGCATAATACCCTCTGGTTCCATCCATGTTTTTGCAAATGGCAAGATTTCATTTTTGATAGCTGAGTAATATTCCATGTATACACACATACACACACACCACATCTTCTTTATTCATTCAACTGTAGATGGACATTTGGGCTCTTTCCATAGTTTGGCTATTGTGGACATTGCTGCTATAAACATTGGGGTGCAGGTGCCCCTTTGAATCATTACATTTATATCTTTGGGGTAAATACCCAGTAGTGACATTGTTGGGTCATGGGGTAGCTCTGTTTCTAACTTTCTGAGGAACCTCCATACTGTTTTCCAGGGTGACTGCACCAGCTTGCATTCCCACCAACAGTGTAAGAGGATTCCCCTTTCTCTGTATCCAGGCTAACATTTGTTATTTTCTGACTTGTTAATTTTAGCCATTCTAACTGGTGTGAGGTGGTATCTCATTGTGGTTTTGATTTGTATTTCCCCGATGCCGAGTGATGTTGAACATTTTTTCATGTGTCTGCTGGCCATTTGTTTGTCTTCTTTGGAGAAATGTCTGTTCATGTCTTTTGCCCATTTCTTGACTGGATTATTTGTCCTTTAGGTGTTGAGTTTCATAAATTCTTTATAGATTTTGATTACTGGGACGCCTGGGTGGCTCAGCAGTTGAGTGTCTGCCCTTGACTTGGCATGATCCCAGAGTTTGGGGATCGAGCTCTGCATCGGGCTTTCTGCATGGAGCCTGCTTCTCCCTCTGCCTGTGTCTCTGCCTCTCTCTCTGTGTCTCTCATGAATAAATTAAAAAAAAAAAACTTTAAAAAAAAGTCTTAAAAAAAAAGATTTTTATAACAAGCCCTTTATCTGATAAGACATTTGCAAATAACTTCTCCCACTCTGTAGGTCATCTTTTGGTTTTGTTAAGTGTTTCTTTTGCTGTGCAAAAGCTTTTTATCTTGATGAAGTCCCAGTAGTTACTTTTTGCCTTTGTTTCCCTTGCCTTTGGAGACATGTCTATCAAGAAGTTGCTGTGGCTGAGCCACAGGTTGCTACCTGTGTTCTCCTCTAGGATTTTAATGAATTCTTGTCTTGCGTTTAGGTCTTTTGAGTTTATTTTTGTGTATGGTATAAGAAAAGTAAACTTTTGGGGCAGCCCGGGTGGCTCAGCAGTTTAGCGCCGCCTTCAGCCCAGGGCCTGATCCTGGAGACCTGGGATTGAGTCCCATGTTGGGTTCCCTGCATGGAGACTGCCTCTCCCTCTTCCTGTGTCTCTGACTCTCTCTCTCTGTGTGACTATCATAAATAAATAAAAATTAAAAAAAATAAATAAATGAGATAAAGCCATAATTAAATCACATAATAGAGATAATAGGAGATGCTTGAACTCAGTAGCAAACTTATTATTTGTCTTCCTACAATTCTACAGAGAGTGATCAACTTGGTGAAAAACCTGGAAATCATTCCACATGAAGAACATGAAGGAAAAGAAGCATGAAATTGTTTTTAAATATCTGAAAGCCAGATGTGGAAGAACAAATATTTTCTTTGTACTCTAGAGAGGACCAGGACTGCTGAATTTAAGATAGCTGTTCTGACCAACCTTCCCCAGCTCCCAGCCCCCAACCCTCTGTGAGGTCCGACAACACTCAGCGGTCATATACACCAGCATTTGCCTATTTGTAGTTATAATCATTTAGGTCTCAGATTCTTCTATTGGATGGTCCCATTCCACAAATATTTACAAAGTGATTACCATAAGCCAGATACTATGTGCGTTGGGTCCTAGGGCTCATGGATGAATAAGATACTGCCCCAGAGCTCCAGAAGGTCACAGCCCAGGAGAAAGCCATTTGGTGAATTTGAGGAAACCAGATTTCTGCTCCATACAGCCATTTACTGTCCCCTCCTAAATCCTGCAAAATCTTTAGTTTGGGACCCAATGCAGCAGCTTCTTCTCCAAAGTAAATCATCAGACAGGAATGGAAAGTTTTCAGGCCAGCACTTGCTGGCCAGTCCCTGGGCCTGGAAACATGTGGCTTTCTGGGCGTGGAGCACCCTCTAGTGTCCATCTAAAGTAAGGCAGGTCTAATGTGAAACTTCAAAGATCCCTGTTTACTGGCAAGTTTAGTGCTGTTTATGGCTAAGCTGCTCTCAGGTATCCGCTACAAGATAAAACCACTGACAGTTTATAAAATAATAAGTAACATAGTTGCCAACAACTTTTGAGCACTTACTATGTCCCAGGCCCTGTGTTAATTGCTTACCTGGGTATCCACAAGAAGGAGTCTATTATCATTTATTGTTGTTGTTGTTGTTATTCATTATTTCCAGTATACAGATGAAGAAACCAAGGCAAGTGACACAGCACGTTAGCAGCAGAGCCAGAATACAGTCCAAGTGGTCAGACTTCATAATCATGCTTTTAGACATTTTTGGTTTACTGTCAAGGAAAAGCCATAACGATAGGCAATTCCAAGATAATTCTTCAAATTTCTCCTGGCTACTTGGAAGAATTATAATTTACAGAAGTCAAGATTTATATTGAAACACTAAATGTAGAATGAGAATGAGCCTTTCTTGGGTTCAGAATGAAAGGGACAGAAAGAAATAATTATTTCTAGCATTTTCAAACTGTGGCTGTGTTCATGGATGAGATGTGTAAACAGCCTAGTGGATTGTGACCAGAACTTTAAAAACAAAAATACAATAGACCAGGAAAACACTAGAGCGCATAATAATTTAGAACTTAGTCTAGTCTCTCAATCTTCAATCTCTCTATCTTTGTATGTGTGTGTATATATATATGACTGACCAAAACCATACAAAAACCACTAGCTCTCTTACTGCCTGCCCAGGACTATATGGTCAGGCCAGTTTTCTTTGAGTGTCCCACGCTACCAAAACTATTTTCTTAAATCTAAATTAAACTCTTCATGCCAAAGCCATTCTGCTCCTTTTTTTTGGGGGGGGGGGAATAAAGACTTTAGATCACTTCTTTTTTGGTGACAGGACCTATGGTTAAAACAGTAACCTTATTTTTTAAATATCACTTGCTTATTCAATTATATTTTTCTCTAAACTTCAGGGGTTGGAGTTAGCTTTCTCTGTGATGGTACATTGACAGATGATAGGCATTAATGAGTCCCCATTTACATTTGAATTTCAGGGAAATTAAGTAATCTGCCCCGTTTCATGCAGCTAAGAGGAGGATCTAGGGTTTGAACACAGGACTATCTGCCTCCAGGACTGCAGTCTTTAACCATGGTATTATACACAATAAAAATACCCCTCAGCAACCAGGGCTGAGAGTGTTTGGGATGCTGATGAACTGGATAGGAGGAGAGTGTATGTTGAGTTGTATTGTAGGAGCCACTACATTTTGTAGAGATGTTTGAGTTCCAGAGTGTCAGAGGTCCCATGACAGTTAATAGGGTGGTGGATCTTTGGTGTTTGTGCCCTGGTCTGTTACACTAAGGGTATATGTGTTGCAGCAGTAGATACCGGGCAAGGTCTCAAAACAGCTCTGAGATGTTGCTATTATTTTCCTCATGTAACAGATGAAAAGACTGATGTTCAGGATGGCTCACAAACAGTAAATAGCAGAGATGCAAATCCGGTAAGAAAAATTATAATTAACAGTTATTGAAAGCTTATGATATGATAAGCACTAGGTTAAACTATTTCCATGCATTATCACATGGCATTGCCTCAAAGAATTATTAACTGAGTTCTAAAGTTAAGGAAACTGGGACTTGAGCAATTAATTAGGTCCCCAATTAGGTCTACAGTGAATGTAGAGCCATAGGTATACTTCGGTTTGCCTGTCTCCAAAGACCTTACTCTTCACCACTCTAAAACCTAAGGAGAGAATATCTGACCTTTTCCTGGGTCACAGAGCAGAGTGAATTGAAAAACAGAAAAAAAAAAAAAAAAAAAGGGCACGTGGATGACTCAGTCGATTAAGCATCTGCCTTTGCCTCAGGTCATGATCCTGGGGTCCTGGGCTCAAGCCCCACATTGGGCTCCCTGCTCAGCGGGGAATCCGCTTCTCCCTCTGCTCTTCCCCCTGACCTGTGCACTGTCTCAAATAAATAAATACAATCTTAAAAAAATAAAAACAGAAAAGAATTATAACACACACTCTCTCTCTCTCAAATAAATTAAAAAAAAAAAAAAAAAAAAGGGCAGCCTGGATGGCTCAGCGGTTTAGCGCCGCCTTCAGCCCAGGGTCTGATCCTGGAGCCCTGGGATCGAGTCCCACGTTGGGCTCCCTGCATGGAGCCTGCTTCTCCCTCTGCCTGTGTCTCTGCCTCTGTGTGTGTGTGTGTCTCTCATGAATAAATAAATAAAATCTTTTTTAAAAATAATAAAAAAATAAAAAAATAAATGTTGGTGATTGTTCCAATTATCTCTTGCTGCATAACAAATTGCTTACAAAAGTGGCAGTGCGTCAACACCTCCTTGCTAAAATAAAAATATCTGCAGGACAGAGCCAGATCTGATCTTACAGTATACTCCACCTGAAAGAGGGGGAGCCTCTCCTGCCCTCTGTTCCTCATCGCATGTCACAGTGTGAGAAGGTTATCCCTGTCCTAATCTCCTTGGCTATTTGGGAAGTCTTTAGGATCAACTGAATAAGCAGCAGAGAGAGTTCATATATTTTGAGGATGACTGCACCATTGTCACACCTGATGAGGCTTGCCTTCCTGCCTTCTATCTGTGCCTTCCATCCCTTAACAGACACCTCTGATTAGAGACAGGACCCAGGGCCCACAAAATTTGCCAAATGTTGGCTGTCGCCTTAGCGATAAAGGCTGCCTTGGACAAGAGTTGGCCCCATCTGTATATTTTTTCAGACTTTTAGGCCATTTTTTGTTAAAGATTTTATTTATTTATTCATGAGAGGCACAGAAAGAGAGAGAGGCAGAGACATAGGCAGAGGTAGAAGCAGGCTCCATGCAGGGAGCCCGATGCAGGACTTGATCCCAGATTCCGGAATCAGGACCTGAGCTGAAGGCAGACGCTCAACTGCTGAGCCACCTAGGTGTCCCCAGACTCTTAGGCCATTGCCAATAATCTAGCCACCTGGTCCAACCAGTGGCAATAACAATGGCAACTCTTTATCCATAGTCACTCCCTTTGGAGGAAAGAATTCTGGACATGTTCTTTGCCTTTGTATTTTACCCAAAAATACAAATCAAGGACAGATAGTCTCTGCATGTACAAATGCCACAATACAAGGCCTCACCCAACACCGTTTATCCTCTTCAGGGTTGTAGATATTATTGAGAAAGACTAAGGCATTCATTTCACTGCTGAAAATACATAACCCTGCGCTCTTAAACAAGCTGTTTAATAGAACTTTCAGCTACAAGGTGGTTGTCCTCATAGGGCACCATGATGGCTTACTTAAACAAGTTTAAGTTTAATTAAGTGAAACAACACATTTTAGTTATCAAACATCACAGTTGAAGTGTAATAGAGTCCATGTTTGTTGATGGACTTGCTTATCTTTGTATCTGGTTATCAGCTCATTATCTGAGCAATACAATAATTCTCAATAAATTTTAAAGGATTGAAATTATATAAAGTATGTTCTCTGACCAAGACAAAATTAAACCAAAATCAGTAACAACAGGTCTGACAAGTAATCACAATTTCTGGAAATTAGAGGCGCCTGGGTGGCTCTGTTGGTTAAGCATCTGACTCTTGGCTTTGGCTCAGGTCATGATCTCAAGGTCCTGGGATGGACCCTCACTACTGGCTCTGTGCCAAGAGTAGAGCCTGCCTAAGATTCTCTCCCTCTCCCTCTGTTCTTCCCCCTGCTTCTTTTTTTAACTTTTTTTAATTTTTAATTTTTTCTTTTTTTTTCCTCTTTTTTTTTCTTTTTTTTTTTCCTTTTTTCCCCCCCTGCTTCTGAGCATAGGGATGTTCTCTCTCTCTCTCTCTCTCAAATAAATAAAGTCTTTTTTTAATTCTGGAAATTAAACAAAACACTTCTAAATAACTCACAGATCATATGAGAACTCACAAAGGAAACTAGAAAGCATTTTGAGCTGAATGAAACTGAATAATACAGCGTATCACAATGTGTGGATGCAGCTAAGGCAGTCCTTCAGAGGAAATGATAGCATTTATTACTTATATAAGGGGTCTATGGGATGCCTGGGTGGCTCAGTGGTTGGGTGTCTGCCTTCTGCTCAGGGCGTGATCCCAGGATCTGGGATCAAGTCCTGCCTTGGGCTCCCTGCGAGGAGCCTCCTTCTCCCTCTGCCTGTGTCTCTGCCTCTCTCTTTGCATCTCTCATGAATAAATAAATAAAACTTTTTTAAAAAACAACAAAAAAGAAAGGTCTAACAACAATTATCTAAGCTTGTACCTTATGAAATTAGAAAAAAAAAAGAGCAAAATAAACCCAAAGTAAGCAGAAGATGGAAATAATAGAGTAGAAATCAATGAAATAGAAAATGTATACACAATAGAGAAAAATCAATGAAAACAAACACTTTTTTAAAAGATCAATAAAACTGGGTCACCTGGGTGGTTCAGTGAGTTAAGCGTCTGCCTTTGGCTCAAGTCATGATCCCAGGGTTTTGGGATCTAGCCCCACACTGGGCTCCCTGCCCAGCAGGGAATCTTCTCTTCCCTCTCCTTCTCTCAACCCCCTCCCCCGCTTGTGCTCTCTCTCTCTCTCTCTCTCATTCTCTCTTTCTCTCTCAGATAAATAAAAATCTCTTAAAAAAAAGGAAATATATAACCTGAATAATTTTATGATTACAAATAAATCAAACATGTGGTAAAAAAAAAATCTCCCCAGAAAGAAAACTACAAGTGTAGGTGGCCTTCATGGTAGATTCTACAACACGTTTAGTGAAGAATACCAATTCTACACAAACTTTCCCAGGAAACAAAAGAAGAGGCAGCCCTTCCCAGTTTATTTTGGAAGGTGAGGATTGCCATAATACCAAAATGAGGAAAAAGATATGACAAAATGAAACAAAACCAACAAGGTATAAATCAATAATCCTCAGGAACATAGATCTGAAAGTCCTTAAAGTTTAAGCAAACCAGCCCTTTGAAGAAGATGGCGCCAAAGGCGAAGAAGGAAGCTCCTGCCCCTCCCAAAGCCCAAGCCAAAGCAGTCTTTGAAAGCTAAAAATGCGGTGCTGAAAGGCGTGCACAGGGCAGCCTGGGTGGCTCAGCGGTTTAGCGCCGCCTTCAGCCCAGGTCGTGATCCTGGAGACCCGGGATCGAGTCCCACGTCGGGCTCCCTGCATGGAGCCCGCTTCTCCCTCTGCCTGTGTCTCTGCCTCTCTCTCTCTCTCAATCCTCTCTGTGTGTTCTCATGAATAAATAAATAAAATCTTTAAAAAAAAAAAAAGAAAGGCGTGCACAATCACAAAAAAAAGATCCTTATGTCACCTACATTCTGACAACCCAAGAACCTGCATCTCCGAAGGCAGCCCAAATATCCTTGAAAGAGCACCCCCAGGAGAAACAAGCTTGATCACTATGCCATCATCAAGTTCCCCCTAACTACTGAGTCAGCCAGGAAGAAAATAGAAGACAACAACACACTTATGTTCACTGTGGATGTCAAGGCCAATAAGCACCAGATCAAACAGGCTGTGAAGAAGCTCCATGACACTGATGTGGCCAAGGTCAACACCTTGATCAGACCTGATGGAGAGAAGAAAGCATATGTTTGACTGGCTCCTGACTATGATGCTTTGGATGTTGCCAACAAAATTGGGATCATCTAAACGGAGTCCAGCCGGCTATAAATCTAAATATAAATTTTTTCACCATAAAAAAATTTAACCAAACCAAATGCTGCAATAAATAACAAGGCTAATGCATCAAGATCAAATGGGGTTCTTCCTGGGAATGCAAAGATTGGTTTGACACGTGAAAAACCAATCAATACAATTCAATTCACTACATTAAAAAAAAAAAAAGCACCTAAAGAAATAGAGGCATAAACTATTTGATGAAATTTTCCATCCACTCATGATAAAAACTTCCAGCAAACTAGGAATAGAAGGGAACTCCCTTAACTTGATAAAGAGCAACTAAGAAAACTTTACATCTGGGACGCCTGGTGGCTCAGCGGTTAAGCATCTGCCTTCGGCCCAGGGTGTGATCCCGGGGTCCTGGGATCGAGTCCCACATCGGGCTCCCTGCATGGAGCCTGCTTCTCCCTCTGCCTGGGTCTCTGCCTCTCTCTGTGTGTCTCTCATGAATAAGTAAATAAAATCTTTAAAAAAAAAAAAAGAAAAAAAAAAGAAAACTTTACATCTAACCTTACATTATACCTAATAGTGAAAGACTGAATGCTTTCCCCATAAGGTCAGGACAAAACAGGATTATTTGCTCTCACCATTAACTTTGTACTAGAGGTCCTATTCAGTGAAACAGGCGTGAGAAATGAATAAGAGGCATATAGACTGGAAAGACATAAAACTGTCTTTATCCACAGATGAAATGATCATCTATGTTGAAAATCCTAAGGAGTATACAAAAAAAAATGTTTCTAGAGCTAATAAAAGATATGAGCAAGGTCACAGGATACAAGTGAAATATACACCAACCAGATGATCCAGCAATTCCACTCCTAGGTATTTTCCCAAGAGAAATGAAAACATCTGTCTACATGAAGACTGGTAGTGAATGTTTATGGCAGCTTTGTTCGTAATAGCCCCAAACTGGAAACAACCCCAATGTCCAACAGTTGGTGAATCAATCAATAAATTGCTGTGCTTCTATTACAAAAAAAAAAAGGAGGGGGGGAATAAATACACTCCATGATAAAAGGAAACCAATTACCGAAACACAAAATATAGTTAAATTTCATTTTTTTAATCTTTTTTTAAAAGATTTTATTTATTTATTCATGAGAAACACACACAGAGAGAGAGAGAGAGGCAGAGACACAGGCAGAGGAAGAAGCAGGCTCCATGCAGGGAGCCCAATGTGGGACACGATCCTGATCCCGGGACTCCAGGATCACGTCCTGGGCTGAAGGCAGGCATTAAACCACTGAGCCACGCAGGGATCCCCTAGTTAAATTTCAAAAGCATTATGCAAAGTAAGAGAAAAACGGGCAAAAACATTCTCACAGGATTCCCTCTACAGGAAATTCTAGGAAAATCAAGACAATGGTGACAACAGGGTCATAGATGACCTGGGTCTGGGGATGGGTGGGGAGGAGATTGACAGCAAAAGTGCACCAGGACACTTTTTGTGGTGATAGAGATGTTCTATATTATGATGGTGGTAGTAGTTACACAGATGTACGCATTTGTTAAAAAGCATTGGATGATACACCTTAAAATAGTGAATTTTATTACATATAAATTATACCTCAATAAAGCTGACCTCTTCCAAAAGAAAACCTCCAAAAGGGGATCCCTGGGTGTCTCAGCAGTTCAGTGCCTGCCTTTGGCCCAGGGCGGGATCCTGGAATCCTGGGATCAAGTCCTGTGTTGGACTCCTGGCATGGAGCCTGCTTCTCCTTCTGCCTGTGTCTCTGCCTCTCTCTCTCTTTCTCTATGTCTATCATGAATAAATAAATAAAATCTTAAAAAAAAAAACCTCCAAAAAAAAAAAAAAAAGTGGGCAGCCTGGGTGTCTCAGTGGTTTAACGCTGCCTTCAGCCCAGGGCATGATCCTGGAGTCCTGGGATCAAGTCCCACGTTGGGCTCCCTGCATGGAGCCTACTTCTTCTGCCTGTGTCTTTGCCTCTCTCTCTCTCTGTGTGTGTTTCTCATGAATAAATAAATAAAAATTTTTTTTTAAAGATTTAAAAAGGGCCAAAGGCAGGTGCTAAATCGCTGAGCCACCTGGGGATCCCCAATAAATAAAATCTTTTAAAAAAAAGTTCTATGGGGATCCTTGGGTGGCGCAGCGGTTTAGCGCCTGCCTTTGGCCCAGGGCGCGATCCTGGAGATCCAGGATCAAGATCGAATCCCACGTCGGGCTCCTGGTGCATGGAGCCTGCTTCTCCCTCTGCCTGTGTCTCTGCCTCTCTCTCTCGCTCTCTCTCTCTTTGTGACTATCATAAAAAAAAAAAAAAGTTCTATGAATCTAAGTATCTGCAGTCCAGACTAAAATAACCTATTCTATTTTTAGTATATGTGCTGCCAAAGCGAGCACAAAATAACCTATTCTAAAGACAGTTTTACAGAATGACAGAAAATTATTCTCTAATTAGCCTGGATATACTACTTCAGGATCCTTTCAATAGTTGTCCTCTGCCAGAAACACTCCTGCTTTCCATGCTTCTCCAAGATAACTCTTTATCTTATTTTTCAGATCTTAGTTTCAGCATCACATCCTTATAGACAACTTCCTTGGACCACTTTCAAATTATGTTCCTTCATTATTCTCTATCATAGCACCCAGTTCCTTGTATTCTTCAAGTACTTTATATGAATTAGAAATTAAATGCTGGCTTCTAGGTTAATAAATTTATTTGACAGAATATAGTTTCATGAGGTCAAGAACTGTTGATTTTTGTTCAACAAAACAAAAGGCCATTTTCACCATGACTGGCAGTTAAAGGGTTAAAGATTAGTATTTACCAAAAAATTAAGAGCTCTCATTAAGTGACAATGAAAAGGCCAATGATAAAAATGAGCTAAAGTTTTGAGGCACCTGGCTGGCTCATTCGGTGGGGCATATGACTCTTGATCTCAGGGTTGTGAGTTTGATTCCCATGTTGGGTGTAGAGAGTACATAAAAATAAAATCTTAAAAAAATAAATAAAATGAGCTAAGGTTTTAAATGAGCCCTTTATAGAAGAGCCAATAATCACAGGGAAAGATGACCAAGCCTGTGAACAAACATGCACTCTCACACTATATATATCTCAGGTATATTAAAGGCTTACATTTTTTATTTTTTTAAATATTTTTTTTATTAAAAAATATTTATTTATTTATGTATGATAGTCACAGAGAGAGAGAGAGAGAGGCAGAGACAAAGGCAGAGGGAGAAGCAGGCTCCATGCACCGGGAGCCCGATGTGGGATTCGATCCCGGGTCTCCAGGATCACGCCCTGGGCCAAAGGCAGGCGCTAAACCGCTGCGCCACCCAGGGATCCCCTAAAGGCTTACATTTTAAAAAAAAAATAAGGAAAAACAACATTTAGGTGTCGTGGTAGACAGATTAATCCCCCACACCCACCCCACCAAAGATATCCTTACCCTAATTCCTGGAATCTGTAAGTATGTTACCTTATACAGCAAAAGGGCTTTGTAGATAAAGACCTGGAGAAGGGGAGATTATCCTGGATTATCTGGGTGGGACTAATCTAATCATGTGGATCTTTAAAACTGGAGAAACTTTCCTGGCCAAACTAGAGAAATGAGACCTCAGAAGAATGAAAAGAAATTTGAAGCACTAGGAGGACTTGACAGGCCATTGCTGGCTTTGAAGGTGGAGGAGAGACAAGTGAGAAATGTGGGTGACCGCTAGATGCTGAGAACAGCCCTCTATTAGCCGCTAGAGATCAGGGGTCCTGCAGTGTAAGAAGGCTTACATTCTGCCAACAACCAGAAAGAGCAAGGAAACAGATCCTCCCTTAGAGCCTCCAGAAAGGAACACAGTCCTTCCAATTCCTTGATTTCAGCCCAGTGAAACCTGTGTGTGACTTTTAATCTACAAATTGTAAAATGACAGATTTCTTATAGTTACTTGTGGTGGCAATATGAACACTTTGGGTCAAGGAGAACTTTCTAAAGAAAGCCAGATACAAAAAAAAAAAAAAAAGGAAAGAAAGAAAGAAAGAAAGAAAGAAAGAAAGAAAGAAAGAAAGAAAAAAGAAAAAAAGAAAGCCAAAAAAAAAAGAAAGCCAGATACCCCAAATTTCTATTTAAAAAAGATAAAGATCTTTGATCTTATTTTAAAAACATATGGAAAACATACCATAAACAAAATTGATAGAAAACTGGGAGAAATGTTTGCAATGGAAATAACTTACAAACTTAGTACAAAGAGGGGGAAAGGTGTTATTTTTTTAAAAAAAGATTTTATTTATATTTATTTTAGCAAGAGAAAGAGTATGCAAGTGGGGAAGACTTTCACAGAGGAGAATATAGGAATGGCTTAGAGAACATTCACAGAGGAAGATATAGGAATGGCCAATAAATATATGAAAAAGTGCTCAACTTCACTCATCTCCAAAGAAATGCACATTAAAACTACAAAGAGATACCACCTCACACCTACCAGAATGACTGCTATTAAAAATAAACAGAAAAATTACAGGTGTTGGTGAGATGTGGAGAGATTGGAATTCTTATGTGCTGTCCATAGGAATGTAAAATGGCACAGCCATTGTGGAAAACAGTATACAGGTTCCACCAAAAGTTAAAAATAGAATTACCATATGACCCAGCAATCCCATATCTGGGTATAGACCCAAAAGACTTGAAAGCAGTTGGGGTGTCTGGCTGGCTCAGTTGGTAGAGCATGTGACTCTTGATCTTGGGGTTGTGAGTTTGAGCCCCACATTAGGTGTACAGTTACTGTAAAAAGATCTTTAAAAAAAAGATTTGAAAGCAGGATCTTGAAAATCTGTTTGCACACTATATTCACTGCAGTGTTATTTACAGTAGTCAAGAGGTAAAGGGAACCCAATGTCCATCGACAGATCAATGAATAAAAAAAATGTGGTATACACAGCAATGGCATATTATTCAGCCTTAAATAATAGGGAAATCTTATCACATGCTGCAAAATGGATGAACCTTGAGGATATTATGCTAAGTGAAATAAGGTAGTCATAACAAGACAAATATTGTATGAGTCAACTTATAGGAGATATCTAAAGTAGTCAACCTTATAGAAACAGAAAGTAGATGTCCTTGCCAAAGGCTGGAGGAAATGGGAGAAGGAGGAATTGTTGCTTAGTGGGCATAGAGTCAGTTTTGCAGACGAAAAAGTTCTAGAGATCTGTTATACAATGATGTGAATATAGTTAACTATTGAACTGTCCACCTTAAACGGTTATGATGGGAAGCTTTGTTTTAATCACAATTTTTTAAACACACCCACACACACGTTGGAACATCACCATAATGATTAAAATGAACAAGATAGACAACGCCAGGTGTTAGAAAGTACGTGAGCAACTAGCTCTCTCATACATTGCTGGTGGGAGTGTCAAATGGTCAACCACTTTAGAAAACTGTCAGTATCTAGCATACTATTCCTATCCCATGGCAAAGCATTTCCAATCCTGAGTCTCTAAGTGCAGCCCCAAACTGGGAACAAGCCAAACATCCACCAAGAGAAGAATGGATAAATATATTGGGACATATCCATACAAGGGAATATGACACTAAATGGAGTATGGCGATAAATAGAATGAACTACTGTAGCATACGGCAACACGTACGATTCCCATACACATAATCCTGAGCTCATGAAGCCAAACACAAAAGAATACATAACATTATTACATTATATATCTTTTAAGGACAGACAAAACTAATCTATGGTGAGAGAAGACAGAGTTATGGTTACTTCTGGAGGTTATGAACTAAGAGATTTTTTCATTGGAAGGAATTATAAGGGAGACTTCTGGCAGGCTGGAAATATCTTGACCTAAGTGGTGATTATATACATGTGTACATATGCAAAATACATTGAGCCATACAGTTAATATCAGCACCCTTTGCTGCATTCATACTATAATAAATAGAAAGTACAGAAAAGGAAAATAGAAAAATAGTCATGGAAGCAAAATTTAACTTTACTATTATTTCCATATTTGTGATTAATGAATATAGAATGGCTACAGAATAAAATCACCATGCGGATATGTTTTGGTCTCCACAGTGAAAGTTCACCAGAACCTGCAAACCAGAGGAGGATGAAGAGGCAAAGCATCAATCACCCAGCCTGCTCCTGCAGATTCAGAGGAAACTAAAACCTGGAGAGGGGGTGGGGCTGAAGTTCCAGGGTAAGAGCAGGGGAGCCGGGCCTAGAACTCAGATCTCAGACACACCCCACCCCCATCCTGGACAGCCATTTGCAGGAAAGGGCTGGATTACCAGTAGGTCCCCAGCCTTTTGCTGGCTGAGGAGGAAGGTCTCAGATCTGAGGCCAAATAACTCCTGGAGACCAGCCAGCTGGGCTGTTTTGTGGCCCTTCCACGAGTGCAGGTAAGTTGGGATCTCTATCTGGTCTTGGAGAGAAAGAGAAAAGCCTGTGGTTTCAGGATGCCATTCTAGTAACCAGAAGGGCAAAGACGCAAAGAGATCCTAAGGGTTGGGATGGAAAGTGAAACTTCCAAGTTCTTCCTTTGACCTTGGCCAAGGTCGTTCCCTTTGGCCTCACTTGTCCTTATCATCTAATGAGGGGAGAATCTCATTTAAGGCCCAGCGAACAGAAGAAAGGAACAGTTGGTAGGGCAGCCCTCAGCCTGGTGCTGTCCCCTAGGCGGGACCGAGCCCCAGATAGGCGGGGCACCGGGAAGGGAGCGCGGGAAGCGCCTGGCGCTGCGCTGCATCCAGCCGGAGATGGGCTGCAACAGGGTGAGGGTCTGGGGGAGGGGGACGGAGGAGGGCCCGGGTTCTGCGTCCTCTACGTGGATCGGTCGCCTCCAGCCAAGGGTCTGCACGCCCCCTCCTCTTCTTAGACTCCTCTGGCCTTGCCCCTCCCTCTCACATTCCCAACTCCCAAGGACAACTTGTCGCTTCAGAAACCCTCGGGGCTTCTTTCTGTCCCCCAGACTCTTTCTCCCCTACTTCTTTTGTCTATGTCTGCATTTGACGGCTTCTCTGGGAAGCGATCCCCGCATCTCCTTCTCTCTTGTCCGTTCTCTCTCTCTCTCTCTCTCTCTCTCTCACACACACACACACACACACACACACACACACACACACGAGTCTCTCTGTCTGCCGGCCATCTCGGCGCCTTTCCTCCGCGGCTTTGGCCTTTCCCCACGCCGCGCAAGGCCCACTCTTGGAACCGCCGCGCGGTCATCCGACGGCGCCCCAGGAAGGGGGCAGGTGAGATTGGCGGGGGCCCCGCCCGGGCGGCGCGGAGGACGGTGGCGCCCGCGCCAATGCGCCCCCTCGGCCCTGTCCTCGCCCCTGTCGCCCCCTCGCCGGCTCCAGGGGGATAGAGGACGCACGAGCCTCCTTGCACCCGGGCGCCCCAGACCTAGACTCTGCGCCCAGAGGCCTCACGGGCGGGGGGCGGCAGCCCGAAGCCGCCGAGCCCTGGGCCCCGGCGTCGGCACCTGGGTCCCTAGCTCTGGCGCGCCCAAAGCCCGGGTCGCTGCAGCCTCTGAAGACGCGCGGAGGACGGCGCGGTTCGGAGAGGTAGGTGAGACACTCCCCGCCCGGCCTCCGCTCGCCGCCGGAGGCCGCGACCACGCAGCTCAAAGCGAGGCGCAGAAGACCCCTCTGGGGTCCAGCAGTCCCCGGCCGCGCTGTGAGGCCAGCGCGGGCCACCCCGGGCCGCCGGTTAACCTTGGGCTCCGGACGGACCCAGCCTCCCGGGTGGGGCCTCCCGGGACCAGAGCGCAAAGCCTTGACCTCCCGCCCCGCTCGCGCTGGACTCCTGCTCCTAGCCGAGGAGTGTGAGAGGCCGAGGCTCGCCTCCCGTCGCTTCCCCGCAGCCCTGGCTCCCCACAGCCGCGGGCTGAGCGTCTCCGCAGCCTCGGGCCCTCTCCGCCGGGTCTCCCCCTTGCAACTCCAGATTCCAAGCGGATGTAGCCAGAGAGACCGGGCTGTGCGTCCCGAATGGCCTCGCGGGTGGGGGTAGCTTGGAAAGGGAAATGCTATTCTTTCTCCGTGGAAATTAGAAATTGGCCTGGAACTCTGGGTCCAGACGGGAGCACCAGGCCCCCCGGGGGGTAGAATCAGCTCTCTCTCTAGGAGTCCCCTGCAAGGGATGGAGGGAGACTGCTAGGAGGAGTCTCTTCCTTCTGATGGCTTTTCCCTGCTGCAAGGGAATCCAGGTTTCCTTGCCCTCTGGATTGTGCTGGGGCTGGGGTGGCCTCCTGCCTAGGAAAGCATGTATCCAAATCTGCAGGGATGCCTGGGCCGCCATCTTACTTGAAACTCACACTCCCGAAAATGATGCCTGTGCATTTTGGTAGAGGATTTGGTTGTTCATGGTAAGGAGCAAAAGGAGGGAAAGGACCTCAATCTGTATGGACTGGTTCAGGGGCACCTATGTGCTGTTGAAAAGGCGTGCAGAGAGAAGTAGACATAAAGGGGTATGCAGTATTGTGGGGTCTCTCAGGAATTAGTAAACCTCAAGAATCAGTGGGAATTCCTGTATCAGGGCAGCTGTGCCTTTCCCAGTATTTAAGCACCCGGTAAAGATTGAGGATTGGTTAAAAAAAAAAAAAAAAACATGCAAAAGAGACAGAAAATTATGTGCTCCCAGTTGTGCTCAATAATAAGGTTCCAGGTGGGAAATTCACATTTTCACCTGTATACACCCCCTCTTCCAAATTAGACCAGTGCATGGTATATTTCACATATTCCACGTATGCTAAATGTGGAAACATACAGCACAGTACAAGCATGATGACCCATAATGGAATGGAGGTGTTCCCTGAGTGAAAGTTCACATTTCTCAGTGTATTTCTCTCACCCTTGAAGGAAGAGAGTCTGGGGCTTTTTCTGATCTGATCTTCCCTGCAAATCCTCTTTGGAGCTGCAGCGCCTCCCTTTCCCTAGAGTCTAGAGCACTTGGTTTCAAGTCCAGCGAGGCCTCCTCACTACCCCAGTCCAGGAGGGGTGAAACCCCCTTCCACTCCCAACCACAACACCATAGACTCCCCAGGAAGTGCATTACCCTACCTCTGCCGTGGTTTAGAACCACCACCCCAACACAAACATACATGTGCACACTGCCTCAGAAGAAACACAAGGAAAGGCTTTACTAACCCCAGGCAAGGCACTATGGGAGACCTCAGAGGCCCCTAAGGGGAGCCCCTCACTCTTCTACACTGCAATTTGGGAGACTCAGACCATCCTGAGCAGACGGTTGGCACTTTTGACTTCTCACTGCCTTGGAAGCCACTGACCTCATGATTGGAGCATCTGTTAAGCTGGGAACTTAGTCTCCTGCCCACTCTGTCTCCAACTCCTCTTCCTGGCCTGATTAAAACAAATATTAGTATTCAGATGCTGTTGGTTTAGAAAGAGAGGTAGATTTTTTTAATCTATTGGAATTATCTCCCTCACTTTCTCCTCCCTCATTGCTTACTCTCTGACTCTTAGGTTTTGTTTTCTCTTCCTCTCCAAACACAGAAAGACAGAAAATCCATGACTCTTCTGGGCTTGGGGAGAAGGGATGGAGAGAGAAAGGAGAGAATTTTTGACCCATCCAGTCAGCACCAAGAACTGTGATTGGAGGTGCCAAGTTGTCATTGTAGACCTTGCTGTCCAATGCTTAGACGTAGTTTGATTCTGCAGCCCCCATACCCCAAGATCCAATGGCACCATCTTCCTTAAGAGGAACTAAGGATGTGAGACTAATGCAGTTTTCAAAAACAGGAAGAAGAGAAAATGCTCTAGTTATTTGGGTGGCCAGATGTGGAGGCACATCTGGCAGTGTGGAGGCAGTGTGTAGCTTGGGCAGGTCTGGGCTCACAGAAAAATAAATGAGTCCTCAGTGCTAACCGGGTCGAGGCCAGGCCTGCCACCGAATGAGCCTTGGCCAGGGTAGGCTTGGCCCTGACCTGGTGGGCAGGAGACCCTAGGTTGTTCACCAGGTGGAGGTGGTGGGGAGGGGGGTTGCTGGAGATCCCCGTCCCTTTCCTCCTGCCTGGCTGCCCTACTGGCCCTAGAGCCCAGTCAAAAATCAGGAACAACTGAAAAGGAAAAACAAAACAAAACAAAAAAAATCCTAAAAACATCCAGATTTGCAATCTACTTAGACATCCAGACCCATCTTGCAAACAACGGAGAAAATTTTCTCCTTGGTTGACTTGCACCTTTCCACTCTCCAATTTGGTAATACATACATAGGGTCAGCTTGAGGTTTCAGGTTTTGAGGTTCAGAGCTCAGTCTCTAGGGAGCTAGGCTTCAGGGTCTGTGACCTCTCACCTTTTCCTATGTTCCCCCTGCCTCCTTCCCCTCCCAGACCTTCTCAGAACATGACTAAGGGCTTTGTGTAGAGCCATGAAATCCCACAATTTCAGAGGATTTCACACTCCTTGAATGCCAGGTTAAGAATTCCTATTTGGATTGATCAGAGGAGTCTGTGCCTGGAAAATGTTGAGACCAAATATGGTCATTAATGTAGGTTTTCACTTTTTTTCCCCTTGGGCTGATACCTCACTGCTTACTAGGTGGATCTCCACCTGCAGAAGCCCCCAAGAGGCTCTCTTCTCCCCACCACTGTCTGTAACCCACTAGGATCTGAAAAGTTGCCCAAATCTCAACTCCTTCTTCCTCAGGAAGATGCCAGAGTGGCTACCTCAGCCCACTTTCCATCCTTGCCCTACCTCCATCCTCAACCCCAGTTGCAGGAATAACACCCTTTATCTTGCAGGGATAATTAAGGCCAAAGAGCCCCATCCTCATCACATCCCATCTGGGGGCTCCCTGAGGTGCCCGGTTTCAGTCCTCTGCCTTTGAAGTACAGCCGGGCAGCTGTCCAAGGCTGAATCTTGGCTTGAGTGGAAGTGAGGATTTAGTCCAAAATAACCTGGATATTAACTAATCATAATGAGAAAAATAACCACAAACTTCTTAGCCTCCACTATCCAACGGATTTTTTTTTCCCCTTAAACTACGGCCAAGGCCCCCGACTCGCCAGCACCGGTCAGATTGCCCCAAACTCTTTTATGGCGAGAGAAGTCAATACCCAAAGACTTTGTCCTTTAAAACAGTGTAAGAGGGAGAGGAGCCAAATCGCTACTTACCTCTTGCTCAGCGGTTGCGCTCCCAGGCCTCGGGGACCTCCCGGCTCTGAGGTGAAGCGGACGGAGTGAGGCCCCTCGCAGCCACCTTCTCCCTCCACGGCTCCTCCTCCTGCAGACTGAGGTGTCCCTGCCTCGCGACTCCTGCTGCAGCTCCCGGGAGAGACCGCGTCACCGCCCTCTGCCGTGGGACCAGGTCTTGGGGGGGGGGGGTTCCGGGGGTTCCGGACAGTCGCCTCTCCGTGCGAGGGATTTGTGACAGCAGCGCCCCTCGGTCCCCCAAATCCAAACATTGCTGGGAGCTGTGCGGAACGTCCCCAAGTCCCGTGCAAGGTTCCCTTGCGCTGGGCCAGCAGCGCAGCGGTCCCCGACGGCACGCACCCCGCAGTGCTCGGTTGGGGATCACCTCCCGGCGGGGCGCGGAGCGAAGGTCTCAGGGCCGGCTCCGCGACGGCCTCCCCGCGGCGGGCAGGAGGACCGGGAGGTCGCCGGGCAGGTTGGCGGCCGCACGCAGTGGCCGCAGTCGCCGCGGAGACTCGGCGCGCCGCCCGCCCCAGCCGCCGCCGCCAGCCCAGTAGCAGTCTGGCGCCGCAGGGGTGGGATCTGCAAGCCTGGGACGGCCCGGCTCCGAGCCCGGGGCCTCCCGAGGCGGGAACCTGGCGGAGGGATTAGAAAGGAGGCGTTCAAACCCGCCCAGGCGTCCGGAAGCGGCAATAAAGGGGCGAAGGGAGGTCGCAATCACACAGGTGCCCCCTCGGACGCCGCAACGCCAAGGGCCGGCGGACTCCCGGCGTCTGCGGTCTCCCGAGGAGATGGGGTCGGGTGGGGGCTCCGGCCGGCCACCCGCGGCTGTGCAGGCTGACCCAGCGCCTCGCCTCAACCGGGATCTTGGCGCGCGGGGACCCGCAGAGGCTGCGACAGGGCGCGCTTTCCGAGGGAGCGTCTTGCCGCTCTTCTGCCCCGGGGGCGAGTGGGTCCTGGGATCGGCCACCCCGCGCACCCAGAGTTCATTTGCTCCCTCCGGCCTACGGCGCCTGCACCACTTGCCCCCATTCCCGGCCCCGGATTTCTCCTCCTGGATGCGCCCTTCCTCCCCACAGTTAACTAACGATCTAGCGAAACCCCGCCAGGTCCACCTCTATCCTCCCGAACCGGCTAATTAACCAGAGAGCCTTAAGGAGACCAAGGAGTCCTCAATGGGCAGTTTGGAACGAGGGGGCGCTGGCGGAGTCATTAACCTCCCGGTAAAGATGGGTAAAGGAGACGCGCCTGGCTGCCTCGCGGCCCCCGTGGGCCCTTCTCAGCACGCGGGTTTGCCGGCTCCACCTGCCCCCGCGCTCCGGCTCCCGGCTCCTGTCTGGCTCCCTCTTTGTCATTCTCTTTAGCTGCTTTCAGCGGCCCCTTTCTTTGTGTCTGCTTCTGTCTACCTGTTGACGGCCTCTCCCTCCCCTACCGCGCCCAACCCGAGGCCAAGAGAACTTTAAGGTCATGGCTAGCGGCCCGGCTGGCCGTCTAGGCTCCCGGGTCTCAGACTCGGCCCCTGGGCCCTGGCTGGGATCCAGGGAGCTAGAGATCCATCCGTGGATCTCCGCAGCGAGCGAGTCCTTTCCGAGGGAAAAACGGATGCTGAAACTTTCAGTTCCTTTTCCGTATGGGCCAACTCGGGGCAAGGCCACAAATGGCAGAAGATCCAGGCCCCAGTGGAGAAAAAGCTCCATGTCATTTTCAATTAGAGCCCCAGAGACCTTGCTCACTCCTCTGCGCGGGCAAGGGTGCAACGAGGTCAGGATGGGTTTGTGGGCCCACCTGTCTCTGTCCTGGAGCGCCCAGTACCTGTGAGCAGGTGCCCGTTTTTCTGGTGCAGGCCAGGTGACAGTATTCACCAGACCTTATGATATAATTGTTCGTCTTCTCTTTTAATTTTTCCTGTCAGATGCCCAAGTCTATTTCACTGCCTCCCTCTGCGTCACATTTGAGGTATTTGTATGTGAATGGTGGGTGAAAGGTTCTTAACTCTTCACTCAACTGATACTTTAAAATACTGATGAAAACTATTGATTCTTTCCGGAGGGCGGGGGGATACTTTTGTAGTACTCACCAAATCCCACAATTTCAGAGGATTTCAGACCCCTTGGACCCCAGGTTAAGAACTCCTATTTGGATTGGTTAAAGAAGCTGATGTCTGGAAAATGCTGAGACCAAATATGGTCAGTTAATACAGGTCTTCACTTTTTTGCCTGTAGCTGATACCTTGGTGTTTACCAGGTCAACCTTCGTCTTTAAAAACATCCAAGCAGCAGTGTCCCTCTCTCCACCTCTACCTGCATGCGGGGCCTGGGTTCCCAGTGGGAATCGGTTTTTCCTCTTTCCCTGAACAGGGTCTCGAGCTTTGCTGGGGAAAACTGATCATGGACTGGTCCAGGGTGGGACCAGCTGCTAGAAAGAAGTGGGACTTGGGCAGCCTCCCAGGAAATAAAAAAATAAGTACTGAAACATCTGGAAAGGGAAGGCTATCTGGTGACAACCCCCTAGGTAATGCTGTCTGAGGGCCAAGCAAATAGGGATCAAGCAGTGGAATGTTCTTTTTTGTTCCTTATTAATCTACTTATTCAGTTTCCTCAGAGACCCCAACTCATTGTGGGACTGAGGGTTTAGCCAGGGTTAGAGGCTGGGGATTCCAAACTGTGGGTTGAGAGGGGAAGGACTTGCTCCTAAAAGTTTTTGTAATTTTGTTAGTAAGGAGCCAAGCACATCAGGTAGCCTCTGCCAAACCTGGAGGACCTCTAGTTTCACCCAGTCTGTGTGTTGTGGCTTCTTTAGACTCTTCATCCGCAGCCTAGTAACAGCTCTCCAGCCTTCTCCCTACCTGTGACCTGACCAAGCTGGAACTCCCTGAAGAAAGTCAGATTTCATTGAGGTCTGGGAAGTGAGCAAAATTCCTTCTTCTAGGAGGACTACCTACATTCAGACAAATTAAGGGAACTGGAAATTGGGATGCCTGGGTGGCTCAGCGGTTGAGTGCCTGCCTTTGGCTCAGGGAATGATCCTGGAGTCCTGGGATTGAGTCCCGCGTTAGGCTCCCAGGATGGAGCCTGCTTCTCCCTCTGCCTGTGTCTCTGCCTCTCTCTGTGTGTCTCTCATGAATAAATAAATAAAATCTTAAAAAAAAAAAGGAAGAGGAAATTATCCAGCTTATCACACACACACACACCCTAACACACACAGACACCACAAAACCCAGCCCCTCCAGGTTAGACCTCAATTGCCTACATATTTCAAGCAAATGCTTTTTGGGGAAGGAAAGACTCCAACCCATTGCTAGTTGTCTTTCTCTGGGCTGACACAACCACCACCTACCAGCCCCCACAGTTCTGGGCTGTAACAAGAAGCCAATGGCTGGCTAATAGTATTCAGACCCCTGCCTGAAAATAAAAAGGAAAAATAAACAATTTTCTGCTTGGGACAACTTAAACTGAATAATTCAGGCTGGGAACACCTGACCTAAATGCTTTTAATCAGAGCAGAAGAAATATATGCCCATTTGTTCCCTACTTTACTAATTAAAAAAAAAAAAGCTAATTGGTGTTCTCAGGAACCTCCGACTGAGGGTCAGGAGCCTCAAGCCATCTCTCCACCCCTTCTCAATTCCCTGTGCCCCACCCCTCCCCCCACAAGGCCATCCCCACCGTGGAGTTGGCCTCTTTCAGACAGACAATGGGAGGGGGGTGCCCTCAGACCATCTGGCCCCGCCCCTGCACCAGAACTTTGGCCCTGAAAAAGCAGTGCTGTCATTGGCCAGAAGTTCTCACCCAGCAGGGTCTTCCCCCTTCTGGGATCCCTGGACTAGTTTCTGGGAGCAGAGACCTCTCACTGGCTGCAAGTCAGCACTGCTAACTAGGGGGGTGCAGCTCCCGCTGGAGCCCCAGAGCTTAGCTCAGTGCTAGGCACACAGTAGACACTCAGGAGATGTTTGTGGAATTCAGAATGAGAGTTCCCACCAGGCAAAGGTCTGTGATTTGTCTGGGGAGTCTCTGAGGCTGATGCATGGAGAACCCCAAAGCTTCCTGATGCCCAGGAAATGAGCAAGCTCTAGTTTTTAAAAAGTATTTCTCAGATATTCTGCTTTAATTCCAGCTCTCTGGGTCCCCTTTTTCCACCCATTCTCTAAAGCAGGATCTTGCTCACTCCAGCAAAAGGAAAATGCTCATTGAGAAGCTGAATGAGAATATGCCACCACTTCCCAGACCTTTCCCCCACCAGATCCAGATACTTCAGGCTAAAGGGAGTTTGAACCTGAAATGAGCCAGATAATTGCCCCAATTCTCTGCTCCTTATTGAAGAGGTAGTTACAGGCCAAGGGGTTCAAGGGGCCTCACTTTTATGGACATTGCTCTAAGTCAAAAGAATACATTATACATATACAGGCTGAGAACATACCCTCCAACCTAGACTAGCTCTCTGAGAACAAAGCAGGCTTCCTCCTCCCCCCCTTCCCTCCTCCCCCCTCCCTTGTTCCCTCCTTTTCTCTTATTATTAATAGGTATTATTTACTAAATACTCCCTGTTCACCAGGCACTGTGCTAAATCCTAGACACATTGTACATTAATCAATCCTTACAACAACCCTAAGAGTTAAGATATCCAGATTTTGCAGATGCACAAACTGAGTCTCCTTATCCCAGCATAAAGCCTGTGTGTGTGTGTGTGTGTGTGTGTGTGTGATATGTTGATATGATACCAGCAGATCTGAATGTTCAAGTGGTATAAGGGGGATGGAAATAAAGAAAATTGACAATGAGAAGATCTTAAAGTTTTTGAAATATGGAATGTTTTAACAGAAAGCAGATAGTTTCTCCTGCCCTAAAGTGAACAAAGAAGTGATGCAATTAACTGGCTAATTCCCAGCCCCAAATGCTTTCCCTGGAAATGGGCGGATAATGAGGCCGACAGTATGTTCGCAGTTGAATTCGCCTGATGTTGCTCCATTTCTCCCCCTAACTTTTGCGAATCAATTGGGCAATCACAGTGAGACGCACAGACGCCTCCCGGACGCTCGCATACTGGCACGCGCACGCACACGCACAAGATTGCTGACACACACAGACCCAAATTTATCCTGCCTCTGGAGTCTTTTATGATTCAGCCTCGGGAATGAAAATAGAGTTTGGCGAGGAATAATGTGCCCGAGGCTTGCTAGGGCGCAGCTGCTCCAGATGTGCTCTCAGTAATTAGGCGTCCAGAGAACCCCTGCCCGGAGGGGAAGGCGCGTCTCCCGGGGCGGGCGGAGGACCTGAGCCTTGGGCGGCGCTGCGCCCCTAGTCTGCCCCGTGGTGGGCGCGTGCCCTTTGCTGCCCTGGGCCCTGGGGGCCCCCTGGCTCCTCTTCTTCCCTTCCTTCCCCGCAGGGGGTTCTCGGGGACCACTGTCCTAAGAGGAACTTTGGAGAGATGTGTTCAAGAAGGCCTCACAGTATAAAATGGCATCTCTGCCTTGGCAGAAGTAGAGGGACCCCAGTTTTTCCTACCCTGTGCTTCTCAGGTTCTGGGCGTCTCTGAGCTTAGACTCATAGGGACTGGGTCCCCGAGTAAGGCTTCTTTTTCCCACCTGTACTTTGGCCTCCTTTCCTATAATTCGACTGGCCATTTGAACCAAGGAGAGTGACGTTACTGTCTGCCCCAAAGGCCTGCCTCCTTTGGGTTTATGGGCCAGTTGTCTATTCTGCACCTTCTCTTAGTCATCAGAGCCTCTTACAAAGTATTCAAACCTCACAATACCCCATCCAGTAGGTCGATTTTCATCCATACCTTGAAGGACTAAGGCACTTGCCCTCCATCAGGCACTTCTAGGGAGGTTATGAACACTGAGCTGGCCATGTCCTGGAAGGGAGGGTCTTGGCTCCCAGTCCTGTATGTAGATGGTCCTGCATCTGCTTCCAATTCCCTTATGTGCTCCTCCAAATCTTAAATCCAGAAAACCTCAAACTTCCAAACAGACAACCCCCAAAGTCTGCCTTTCTGGAAATGAATTTTGCCTACGAGGAATACATTTTTTGCTGGGGTGGTGCTAACGTGAGAACATTCGGTTCTCAGAGTAGAGGACGTGTCCTCCGGCTCTGCCTCACCATTTTAATAGCTGCTGTGATCTTGGGCTAACCACTTCAGGTCTCAGTGTCTTCGTCTGCATTATGGGCGGGTGGGGGCTAAGGATTCAGGCGCTGCCCTTGAGCAGGCCTCTGGCGAGATCACAGGCGCTGGGGCTATGGAAGGCTCCCCCCGAGCCCGGAATGAGTGAGGGTAGGGGGTGGGGAGCGGAGGGAGCCAGGAGGAGCTGCC
Source organism: Canis aureus (assembly GCF_053574225.1). NCBI lineage: Eukaryota > Metazoa > Chordata > Mammalia > Carnivora > Canidae > Canis > Canis aureus. The sequence goes on from NC_135626.1 coordinate 36,283,858, forward strand.
GATTCCTTCCCCAGCCCTCACCGGTTTCCTCGTGTTTCTCTTGCTTGGCAGAGGGCGCCAAAGGCGACGCGCCGGCGGCCAGCTGGTGGCCAAGCCCAGCGCGTCTGCGAAGCCGCCGAATCACCACCGCGGGACCCAGAGCAGCGCGAGGACTCAACGCCAGGGCGCCGCCTAGAGGTCGGCCGCGGCCTCGGCTCCCCCGCCAGCGACAGCAGAGCGGCTTCCCCGTGGCGACCAGAAATCCGGGTCAGAAAAATCCAGCCTGGGTCTCAGGGATGCGGCTTCCGGCACCTCAGACTGCTCTGAAATCCACCCCTCCCGCATAAGGAACCGTAGGAAAGGAAACGGAAGAAGAAGGCCCAGACATATTTATTCTCCTTGTGACTCCAACTAAATGGAAGTGTGTGTGTGTTGGGGGGGGGGTCTCCATTTGGGTGTCTTTGAGAATCCTGGGTTCTGCATCTGAGTCTCTACTGCCTCCTCTCACCATTCAGTGGCCAGTCCCCTTCAATTATGCTAGAACTCCGCTTTATCTTCAAGGAGGGACAAAGTAGGGAAAAGTTGCCCCTAAATCTTACAGCATGCTCACCTACACTTTCTGAATAATTTGGAGATCGCCAGCTTTGGGGAGAGTATTCAGAAAACATCTTAAGGTGAAAAGAAACATTGCCTAAATGGCCTTTATTCACTGAGTGACCATCAGTTCAACTAGTGTCTGAGTGGCATTCAGGAGGGTGCCTGTTGGCACTAGCGCCTCTGTTGGTGGGTGTCTGTGCTGGGCATTGAAAGTTGACTCATTTGGGGCCAGGCCACCCCGGAATAAGAAGGCTGGCTGGCATCTATGGGAATGTATTTGAGGGTGCAGTTCAGCCTCATGCAGAGAGTTGTTTTTTAAATGCAGATCCATGGCTAGGGATCGGGGTAGGGAGAAGCTACAAAACCCTTGAAAAGTATATGCACGTCTTGCATGTGCACAGATCCATCTGTTCTGTGGCCGTGGCCTCTTCAGATTTTCTAGCATCCAAGACTCTAAAATGGTTCAATCCCCTTTCCTCGGCCCCGGGGAATCATGAGACCCAGGTCAGCAATGGGCAGGGAGCCGGCAAACAGACCTGCCCCCATTGCAGGCCTCTAGAGTGGGGCAGAGGGTGGGTAATAACAGTCTTGAATGGTGTGGAAACTACTGGCCTCCCAACCTAACAGCTCTCAGAGGCAAATCCTCAGAGGAGGGGTGACTGCTAGTAGCTGCCATCACAGTATTTTTTAATAAAAATAGAGCATGATAAAGAGTGAAATGAGGGAGTTTGGGCACATAATAAGGAGGGAGCTGGAGGTGCCTCCTCATGCATATCCTGGAATATGAATATTGGGATGGAAACAAGCTACTTCCTGTCTTCCAGCTGTTAATAAGCTCCCCCCTTCCTCCTCCTGGGGCAAGGAAGGACCCAGAGAGCACTACTCCCAACACGGACTGGCAGGGATAGAGTGGGGCTGCCTTTCAAAAAATTTTCAAACTGTAGACCATAGTATTTTCCCTACCCATGCCATTTTTTATAACTTTATTTTTTTAAATTTTCTTTCTTTCTTTCTTTCTTTCTTTCTTTCTTTCTTTCTTTCTTTCTTTCTTTCTTTCTTTCTTCTTTCTTTCTTTTCAAGTAATCCCTATGCCCAACGTGGGGCTCAAACTCACAACCCCGAGATAAGGAGTTGCATACTCTGTGGAATGAGCCAACCAGGTGCTCCCGTCTTTTTTTATCACTTTAAAAAGAAGTCGCCAGAAGTGGTTTTGGGGCCTTTTCTGGAATGAGGGTCCGGCGTGGAGCCAGCAGGTCACACAGGGCCACACCTGTGTCCATCTGGGAAGAAGGGGCTGTCAGTACACCAGACCCCCTCCAAGGTCTGCAGCCGGACCCAAGTCCTGGACCCAGCCCTGACTGAACCCGATTTCATCTTAGCCCTCCAACAACTCTTAGACCAGAATCCTTGGTATTTTTTTTGCTGAATAACCGTGAGGCATGATCGAATTCTTGGCTCTCCCACCCAGAAGTGTGCCTAAGCAGACCCCTCCAGGAGACAAAGTGAGCAGAAAATCAACTTCACACCCACTTATCTGGAGCCCGCAGTGAAAAGGGATTTTCCGTGGTCTGGATTCACCGCGGCCTGTCAGCGATTCCAAATCCGGATTCCACAAAGTTTAGTAAAAAACAAAAAACCAGAAGCAAAACAAAAACAACAACGAACGATCCAGTAGTGGAAAAGAACTATAGGGAGGGCAGTGGAAGTGCCAGGTAGTGGTTGTTTTTGTTTGACTCGGAGGCTTTGAAGGAGCCGGACAGGAGCCGGTGGCAGAGCTCGGGCGACGCCAGTTTGGACACGACTCGACGCTGGCCGTCACCTCCACTCTGGCCAAGACCGGCCTCTCGGTGTCTCTTCTGGGAGGCCCTGCCCTCGCTCAGCCCCTTTCAGGCCTTCTGAGCCTCTCTCCCCTTTGAGCAAGTACCTGGCAGTAAACGGGTGGGGCAGGGCAGAGGTCTGGCAGCTACAGACCGAGGAGGAGAAAATAAAAAACCCGCTTTCGGCGGAAAGATGCAAAGAACCGAGGCCACAGGGCGTGGCCGGCAGAGCCCCGGCTCCGGCGGGGAAGGACGGGGCGTCTGGCTCCGCGGTGGCGACGAGCCCCGAGCCCCGGGAGCCGAGGGGGCTGTGCGTGGGGCTCGGAGAACTGTCAGCCTAGACGGTGGCTGCCGTCCTGGCCGCCGCGCTGGGCGACTCCCCCGAGGAGGCGAGTCCCCGGCGGGCTCGGCCGAGGCAACGTCCCGGGGGCCGGCGGCCGAGGCGGCTTCTCCCCACGCGGACGCAGTCCGCTCGGGCGAAAGAAAGGGGCCGGGGCGCCTGCTTCGGCGGCTCGTAAATTTGTTTCCCTTTCCTTCAACCCGCCCCCCGGCCGTCTTTCTTTTCAGGACATGAGGGGATGTAAACCATTTGAAGTTCATCAACACGGTGAAGTTTTATTGTATTTCCGGTCCCCAAGATTTATACCCGGGAGGGGGAGCGGGCGGCCCGCAGACTCCCTCGCTCCCTCGGACTCCCCCGCCGGACACGTGGCCGCTCGGACCCTCGCCTCCGGGGCCAGGGCGGGAGGGAGCCGGGCCGGATGGCGACAGGCCGCTGGCTCCGCACCGCCCGCACCTGCCGCACCTTCCGACGGCCGCTCCCGCCCCGCGCCGCTGCCGCCGCGCAGGTGAGTCCGCCGCCCCGGCCCGCGGGGCCCCCCGCCCGCTGCGGGCTGTGTGCGTGGGCACCTGCGACGGCGCGGGGGTCTGCAGGGGGCAGGAGGGGCATCCGTCGGTGGGGGCGGGGAGCGAAGGGCCCAGGCTGAAGGTCAGGAAGGAGGATGCAAACTTGTTCTCTGTCCCCATCTGAGTCCTCAGCCTCTCGGCTTCGTTTGCGAATTCGGAATGGATGGTCCTATCTGGGACGGCTCAGCCCCTGCGGAGCCAGTGCCCCCACCCCACCCCACCCCAGGACGTTTCTGGCAGGGCAACTACACAGCGACTGTTTAGGTCAACCCGCTGTTCTTGCCTGCCGTGTTCTTCGGTTTGCTCCCTAGTCTTTCTGGTACTTTCTCACACTCTGCTTTTCTGTCTGTGTCTCCAGCAGTCACGTTCTCAGCACTCACCTCCACTCTCCTGTCTATACTCAAGTATCAAATCAGGGGTTTGGCTCAGGGCTCTCAGAGCTACCCTGAATGACCCCAGAATAGAGGCACTAGCCTGATGGGGAGTGTAGACACACCTTGATAACCATCTGAAGGTGAGCAATCTTATCCGGGGAGACCTCCAGCTGCAGAGACGGTGGTGGAGAGGCGGTGACCAGGCAGGTGTATCCGTGAGACCCTGCCCAGGCCTGGGGTCCCCATCCACGAGGGCTCCTGGAAGAGAGCAAAAGTCACTGGAATCTGAGCTGCCAGGACTGGCTCCAGAGGCCTGCCTCCAGTTCTTTGGACATGTTGTTTACTAGCAACTGGGTTCTGTTGGGAAAGTTGTGGAGGAAAATGAAGTTAGCTGGCCAGCCGATTTGGCCCACAAAATGGCTGCAGGGGCCTGCCCTCAGTGAGCCCTTGACCTGGAGCGTGAACTGGAACTGCTGAGTGAATTAGGTAGTTTCATGTTGTTGGGCCTGGATTTCTGAACACAACAACATTAAACCACCCGACTCACGGCAGTTACTGCTCCTCGCTTAGCTGGAGGAGTGGGGAGCTGGGTAGGGAAGCAGAGGCAGGTCTAGTACATCACCCATGCAAAATGGTGAAGAGGTTTGAGGTCCCTCACCCAGAAGCAGCGAGGATGTTCCCCTGGAAAAGAGATCTGGGAAGTCCTATGGTGTCTTTCTGCTTCTGTATTTTTTTTTTTTTTTAAGTGTGTGTTGGGAGGGAAAGGGGGAAAGTGGAGCGTTCCACTCTCCAGAGGCACCTTGCTGGGCTGTTGCATAGAGCCAACAGCTCTGGTTAGGGTTTCAGGCTTTCTGCCTTGGGATCTTGGGCTCCTGCCTACATTTAGGTTTTCCCAAGTAGGTCTCTCCAACTTGGCAAATGCTTGATTTCAAGAGATACACAGGGGAGTCCTTGAGGTCCTTGTAACCCTTGGAGGGGGAACAGGACTCCACTTCAACAGGAAGCTTCAGGTCCTTGAAGAGGGCTCAGTATGTCCTATTCTAAAAGGGAAATAACAGGATCCAAAGTAGCCTCAGCCTGGGGGCCTACAGGGGCCTTCCTAGAGCCCCCTAGTGGGGCAGAGGTGAGGCAGAAAAACGTCCTACCTTTCCCAAGCCCTCAGCTCCTTCCCCACAAAGTGGCCAAGGCTTCCCCATAGACTCCTGGGCTGGGCTGCAGGTTAACCTCATCCACTGGGACAGGGGCCTGACTTGCTGGCTAAAGGGGAGCCCAGGCTGTTAAGCAATTCGTTCTAGACTTATGGACTGCCAGGAGGCCGAGTAGGGGGGTGGGGCAGGGGCAAAGCTGTGATACCCTCTTTGACCCCAACCCATTTCAGGCTGCTGGCTCTCTGCCCAGGAAAGGAATAACTAGAAATGCTGGCGGAAGGAGGGGGCCGGTCCAAAGCATAAGCTAACTTTTGTTCCCAAACTTTCCCCCCTGCTTGAGGCAGAGGAAGTGTGCAAAGGGGCCGGGAAAGAGGCCAACCGGATGGGGCTCAGGCGCCAAGCTGACATGGAGGGTGAGGGTGGGGGTGGTGGTGGTCTTTGAACAAGGGGCATCTGCTAGGAGTGGAAGGGCCCTTAGGAGACCCACCCCCAGCCCTGGAAGAAATGCAGCCTTCAATCCACCATCCTGGTGAGCAAAGGCCAACAATGCTGTTCCTTGACATTTTCTTGTCCTCCAGCCTGGGTGGAGGTGGCCTGGAGTGTCTTACTGCCTTACCTTTCTTCTCTCTGGGCCTCTCACAAACCTGCCCAACCACTCGGAGCCTGGAGCCTGACTGTCTTCCATCCCTGGCGTCTCTTGGCCACCCCCTCCCAGGAACTGTGCTGTAAAAAGAAAAAAAGGGGGATGTTAGAGAGAAAAGAGGAAATAAAGTCTTTGGAAAGAAGAGAGTTTTACAACAGCCACAGGTTTTATGGAAGCAATTCCGTAATAACCTCCTACCTGCTCAGCTCCTTTCCGCCCCGCCTGCCGCCCACCCCGTTTGGCCTCCTGGATGCCCCCTCCCAAAGAGCCAGCCACCCCCACGGCCTTCCAAATCCCTGATGGCTGAGAGTTGGTAAGAAGATTCCCGAGGTCTGCTTGGGCCGCTGACCTCTCCGTTCTGCCTTTCACCTCTGACATCCTGGGAGGGAGATTTTGCAGAAGATTTCGTTACTTTCCAATTAAAATCCCCACTTGGAGGGTTTAGAAGCACTGGGGTTTGAACCCATGTGTGTACATTCGATGTGATCCATTTTAGAGGCAGTTTTGGATGAAAACTGAAGGTTATGGGGACCTTGATTTCTTCGCTCCCCCTGAAGCAAGATCCCCACACCTCTATCTTTCCCAGAGTGGGTCTGGATTCTGGTTCTGGGTCAGAAGAAATATCTCTGGCTGGCTGGGGACATAGACTTGGGGACCTTTCTGATTTCGTTGGAGACCGCAATGCTTTGGTATGACCCCCACAGTTACCTGAGGGCTTTCACATTCAACTCATCTTTGCCCACTGGCCAGATTCACACTTGTGAGGGACACACTTGTGCACAAGCAAGGGTGCCCTTCATTCTTATGCCCATCACTACCATGAAACAAGGATCACACAACGCACGCTGTCCCTGCAGTTTGGGATGAGATATGCAGTAAAGGGTGTCATAGTCAGACAAAAAAGTCACAAAATTTCATGACCTCTCCTGGGCCAATTCAAGGCATTTCCTTCACCTTCCAGAGAAATATTTCAGGAGAAAGTTGTAAAAGAATTCAGATGTAAGTCACATGCATTTGTTGGAGGATGCGGTATATATTTTGCTTGAATATCAAGTCAACAGGAGATTTTCAAGCAAAGCTTTCTAATCAGCTACTGTTTTATAGCCAAAATTCAAGTACACAAATACTCAAGTTTTTGCCTTTTCCATAAGTGTGTGATGGTTATAAAAATGTATGCACAAGCTTCTGGGTGATAGATCTTCTTATATGAACAGAATTGCAAACCCACATCATTCACAGGGGTTTTACACGCATCCACATACGCATCATCGGATCTTCTATGTGAACGCCCAAGCACATCCAGTATTATAAGTTGGGCATATTTATTTATTACATAGTCTATACACTGCATAGAGCACAGCCACTCTGGGTCCCCATAAATAAATATCAATTTGAAATATACCTACAGGATACACACATAAATTCAAATACAGCATGCATAAATTTCAGTTTAGCTTATCTATTAAAAACAAACTTTTCCCCCTTTCCCATTTATTGTTTTTCCTTTTGTTTTTCCTTCTCTTTCTTTTCCTTCCCTCTGTTTAGATTTTCTCTCTCTTCTCATTGACAAGAATCTCTCCAAAAGCTGCCCCTAAAGCACAGGCACTCACCGGCTGGGCTGGTCCTGGCCAGGGTCGGCCTCTGTTCTCCCCACTTCGGCCTCGCTTCTGGCTGCTCTGGGCCCCAGTGTGGCCAAAGGTTGCAGCTTTCCCCTGCCTGCCCTTCTCCGAGCCACCAGTTACTGGCCTTAGCTGTGTTCAGGCGCGGCTCCGGTGCTGGGAATGGCTGGAGCCTGCGAGGGAAGGCAAGGTTTTCCTTCTTTCTCTTTAGGATTAGGGGTGGGGTGGGGAGCAGTTTGCTCTCAGGACAAAGTGACACCCCCCCACCCCACACTCAAGCAACCTCTCTATTAAGCATCTTTAGAAGCTGGACTCCAGGGCGGCAATCCTGTTTGCCTCCTTCCTTCACAGTGGGTACCATTGTTTGGGAGAGGAAACAAGGTTTTGAGGGTGTCCACAGACTCAGAGCACCCAAACAAGGGGCTTCTTCCCAGCTGACCCTTTAACCCTTCCCCTGAGCTGGAGTTGAGCTCCAATTTGGGACTGCAGTGTTTTCTAGAAAGCCTGGCTGGGGTGGGACCATTGCTTGATGTATCCGCATCCCCACCTGGAGGGAGGAGAGCTAGGGTGCAGGGTACAGAGTCCAGGGCTTGGGCACGCATGTTCATTCTCTTCCCTCCAGGGTTGCCTCTCCTGAGTGGGCTGAGACCTCAAAACCTGTCATTTTGAAACTGTCCCCACCCTCCAGTTTTAGGAGCAAAGGCTAAGCTCTGGTCTCAGAAAAGAGGCCTGGGTCTCCTCCTTACCCAGCACCTAGGAGCCACCAGGGCTGAGGAGCAAGTCCCCATACAGACAGTAGCTCACAACCTTAGACCTTATCTGCTGGGACTCTCTACCCTTGTAGGGCACAAGTCATGAGGCCAGGTATTCTTCCCCTAACTTCTTCCCTAAACTAAGGGCCCCTCTCGACTTCTCTCTCGTATTGCAGAGAGAGGCAGCAGCAACGTCTGGGCGGGGAATGGGAAGCAGAAGGGCTAGTCAGAGCCCAGCGCCTGCACAGCTTGGGTCTTAAGAACAGCCCAGCGCTGTGACTTTTCTATAAATAAAAAAAAGGCCCTGCCCACAGTCCACATGGCCTTTTGGGCCCTAATTTATATACTAGAGAAAGTCATATACTCAGTCCGCCATGCTTCATAACACCATTATTTATGGCAGGAGAGAGGTTTTTTTTTTTTCTTTGAAGAATGTATTTATTACAGGTAAAGCCAACAGCAGACTCCATACGTCTGGCAAATCGAGAACAGGTGCTTTGCCTTAACTGTGATTCATTCACTCTGCGCGCAGCTTTCTCGCTGTTGAGTCCGGAGAGCTCCCTTGACTTTTCCAAGCGTCCAGCCGCTACTTAGAAGAATTTGCATCTGATTTTTGTTTTCCCACTTGGGTCCCATGGAAAAAGCAGAGCTTCACGCTGTTTGTTTCCGGATCTGCTGGGCTGTCGCCCTCGGAGAGCTGGGGTGGGAAAGGAGGGGGCCGGCTGGGCGCCGGCATTGATCTTTAAAAAATCATTTTGAAATCGCCATAATGTGAAGAAATATGGCGCTTCACCCTCGTATTTCACACGTAATGACACGAGATGGCTTCATTTGGAAAAGAAAAGCGGGCGGGAGTGTGTCTGTGTGTGTGCGCTCGCGGAGGTGATCCACAGCCTTCTGCACGGCAGAGGGGTATGTGGCCAAAAAGATAAAACCTCACATTAGAATGGCCCCGCTTTTGTTGAAAGGACAGGGCTGGGGACAGCCTATCGGTTAAGGGCCCAGGCCCGGCGATGCTAAGAAAACCCGCCCCAGCCTGCTCCTAAACCCAACCGGAGGAGAATCGGGGCTGGCCAGGGGCTGCGCCTCCCTGTGCGCCTGCACCACAAGAAGCCACTGTACCCAGGGCACAAGCTGGAGGAGCAGCGGCTGGGAGATGAGCCAGGAAGCCAGCCGGGGCCCCAGGGGAGTCCCAGCGCAGAGCCGCAGAGTAGATACCAATAAAACGGGCTATCTGAAAGCTCCAGCCAGAGAGTTCACAGGAGAGAAGGCGAGCGGTGGTGGAGAGACTGACCCGCAGGCTCTCTATCTACCCTGGTACCCAATACGCATATTTGGAAATCTATCAGGACCGCAATGCCCGCCGAGAGGAACCATCCAGAAGAGGCGAAAACTCACTGGTCCCCTTCTTCACTGGGTGTAAGGGGAGATATCCCTGGGACCCCTCCCATGCTTCTGCTCTGCTGACACCTTAGGGAAGTTCCCTTAACCCTTTCTCACATTCAACTTCCCCCCAACAGGCAATTTTAAGGGCCTGGGCATTAGCTGGGAAGGATAGGAATAATGGATATGCCCTAACTGCCCCCCCCCCACACACACACCCCATACTTCCCTCTGACCAGGGCCAGAGAGAGGCCCTGGGAATTTAAAGGAGCTTTGGCTAGTTGTATTAAACTCTTTCAGAGGCTCAACTTTCCAGAGCCTAATGAATACCTTTAACCTCATGTAGGTTCTAATTTTAGGACAGCTAAATTTTAGGATCGTTGGACACTCACCCCCTTTTATTCCCCTCTCTTCTCTCTCAGCTACGGAGGGGTCAGTAGAAGCTCCCAGGCCTGTAAACCTCCCAACATAGTCACAGAGAGCCCTCCAAAGCTGATAACGCCCTATAAACCTCCCCCTCAACTTCTCTCCCATCTCTTTTACTTCATCTCCGGTGGATTGCCGCTGCACTGCTGTTTAATAAACATCTTGTGTCAAGGGGACGGAGGAGAGGAAACGAGGCCTGCGGGGTGGAGTGGCAGTGCGTTGGGGGGGGGGGGACAGGACCACCTCCTCCTTAATTATGCTGTGGACCTCTCGGTCTGCGCCCTGGGCTGGATCTCCCCCCGCCCCCCCCCCCCAGCTCTCCCTCTCTTCCTCCCGGACCCGCCTGGGGAGAGGGTTCCACAGCCTGCATCCCTCCCGAGGCAGCCCGCTGCTTTCCCTCCGCCTCTCCTCCGCCCCCGCCGCCCCATGTCGAGAACAACCCCCCTTCCTGCAAAAAGAGGGGGGGTGGCGGGCGGCCGGCAGCTCGGGCTGAGGTTACGTGGCCGCCGGAGCCCTGACGTGATAGCACATTGCATCAGCATAAAACAATCCATCCTCGATATGGAATGCGGTGCGGACGGATGACAGCGAGAGCGCAGCCCCCTCGCCCGATTGATTTATGTTGGAGCTGACGCTTTATCAGGCAGTCGGAAAAACTTTGACCAATCATTTTGCAAGGAGCGCTGAGCCGGGCTGCTCCACTGTACTTTGTTGGCTGAGAAGTTGAGCAGGGGGTGGGGGTGGGAGGGTGGGGGGCCGGGGGGGTCGCGTCCGAAAGCCCTCACACCGGTCTGGGTGCCACCTCTCCCTGCTTGGGCGCCGCCGCGCGAGCGCTTCCCTTCCCCCTGCGAGCGCCCGGATAATGTCTGAGAATGTCCATTTCTGGGACGCTTAGCAGCTATTATGTCGACTCGATCATAAGTCACGAGAGTGAGGACGCTCCTCCAGCCAAGTTTCCTTCCGGCCAGTACGCGAGCCCCCGGCAGCCGGGCCACGCGGAGCACCTGGAGTTCCCCTCGTGCAGCTTCCAGCCCAAAGCGCCGGTGTTCGGCGCCTCCTGGGCGCCGCTGAGCCCGCACGCGTCCGGGAGCCTGCCGTCCGTCTACCACCCCTACCTGCAGCCCCAGGGCGTCCCGCCGGCCGAGAGCAGGTACCTCCGCACCTGGCTGGAGCCGGCGCCGCGCGGCGAAGCTGCTCCGGGGCAGGGCCAGGCGGCGGTGAAGGCGGAGCCGCTGCTGGGCGCGCCTGGGGAGCTGCTCAAACAGGGCACGCCCGAGTACAGTTTGGAAACTTCGGCGGGCAGGGAGGCCGTCCTGTCTAATCAAAGACCCGGCTACGGGGACAATAAAATTTGCGAAGGAAGCGAGGACAAAGAGAGGCCGGATCAAAGTAAGTTATAAAAAGTGAGGAAATACCAGGCCGAAGGCCAGGCGAGGGGGAGGGGAGGGGAGAGGCAATAAACTGCGGACAATGTGAAGGGAGACCGCGGCGGTGGCCGGAGAGCGAGCGGGGGAGGAGAGGAGAGGGAGGGAGGAAGGAAGGAAGGAAGCCAGCAAGCTGGGTGCCCCCGAAGGGGAGACTGAGGCCGCGGGAGAAGCGCCGCCCCCACTCCTGTGCGTCCTGGAGGGGACTGAGGCGCAGGCACCACCTCGCTGGTCTCTCGGCCTCCCTTCCCCCACTCCCCCGGGGCTCGGCGCTCGGCGCTCGGGGCTCAGAGCCCGGGAGGAGGCTGACGACGGCCGGCCGGGAGAGGGGCTGGCGGGGCCGGGGCCCGGGACGCAGCCGGCGAGGCCGAGAGCCCGCGCGGGCGAGGGCTGGAGCGCACGGGGCTGCCCGGGGCCGCGCTGCTGGCAGAGCTCCCCGCGCCACGCGCAGACCGTAAAAGCCGGCCAAGGGGAAGTGGGAGGGGGCTCATTAGGATTTTATTTGCGATGCAACAGCTTGGCGGAGGATTGTTCCTAGCAGATCTCACGCAGTAGCCGCTCGGGGTCCGCAGCCGGCGCCGGGAGGGGCGGGGAAGCCCAGAACCCGGCGACTGAGCCCCCTCCCCGGATGCGCCGGCCCCTCCCCGGGAGCCTTCCCTCCGGCCGCCCCCTCCCCTCCTTGGCATCCTCGCCTGGGTTGCAGCTTCCTTTTCTGCAGCCCCCGCTGCGCTCCGCGGGGCTCCCTGGCCCCAGTCGGAGCTGTCCGCCTCTCCGGGAGTGCGGGAATCGCTTCTGAACTTCGGGGCTGACAGCCAGAGTGGAGAAGGAGAGATCCCGAAGGGACCCTGGGGAGAGGAAGGGTGGGGGGAAGGAGGCTTGCGGAAAGGCGGAGAACTTTACTATCCGATGGTAGTTACCCCTCATCTCCCACTCCTCCAAAAGTACCTCCGCCAGGAACCCCAGTCTGGCTAATTTCCAGGAGGTGCTGCTGGCTGGATGTAGGGTGGGGGGAGTCTCCTGCTTTTCATTTCTAAGGTTGAGAAAAGCAAATTGGTTGGGGGCTCTTAACTCCAAACAATTACCCCCACGCTGGCCGGAACAAGTCCTCACTCCTTACTCTTTTGGGGGAGTGAGGGTCAGATTTTTTTTTTTTTTTTAAGTTTCTGCTTGCCCTGCCAGATTTCCCATCAACAGAGTGGCCCACAGGCCCTTTGGGGCACCCTTGTCTGCTGGAGGATAGAGAGCTGCCCCACGCCCCTGAGGCCCCTGGCAGGGCCCTACCACCTCCAGCCTGCCCGGATTAATAAGGACAACTAGCGTTTGGGTAACACGGGCTCTTCCCCAAACCTCCCGACTCACACCCAACCAGACCCCCATCCCAAACCTCCAAACTCTGCCTGGAAAGCCCATTACTGCAAGGCAGTGGTTTGGCTAGGATCAATTATTAACAGTTTTTTTCCTCTTTCATATTTAATGCGGCTGCGGGTCCCATCCCAGGCAATCACATTAAGGAAATAGCACTGCAAATTGGTAAGACACGGTACTTAGTGTAGGAGGAACCAGAGTATTTTTAAAAAAATATATTCAGTGCTTTTCATTTGGGGAGAAGAATCTAGCAAAGGGTGGCTGTTATTTTTAATTGGCTCTGCTTTATTTGGCAACTTTTCTGAGTTGGGGGGGGGAGGTCAGGGAGAAAGCCGGTGAAAAGGAGACAAGTCTGTATATATTTTGTTTCCCCTTACCCTCCCTTCCACTCAATTATCCCTTTCTCTGCTCCTTCTCACCACATGGAGACAGTTGGAGTTAGGTGTGCTGTGAAGGGCTTTCTGTTACCCCCTCATCATCCATGGCTCCCCACCTTGGGACTGGAGCAATCTTGCCTCCCAATTTCCCTGAACTTGCTTTAACCAAAATGCGAGCTGAGCGGGAGCGGAAAAGGAGAGACTATTGCAACCATAAGTTATCTGTGAGCCCCCGGCGCTCCCTTGTCCACAGGCTGGAGTTGATAAATGGTTGCAATTGGGTTGCATGTGAATTGGAGTGTGCTGGATGTTTGCGTCTCTAAGTGCAGATCCATGTTTGCGAGGTGTGTGTGTGTGTGTGTGTGTGTGTGTGTGGACAAGATATCTACAGACACACATGCCTGATGCCATGTGGCCAGGAAATGCAAGCTTGTGATTAAGGCAGGATGCACTCTGACTGGACTGGAGAGCCAGGTCTCTTGGCTGTGGCTCTGGCTGAACAGAAGCAGCTCTCCCCCCAGCCCAACCTTTCTCTTACCTCCCAGATCTAGGGCCAGGTCCCTTCAGGTCAGCTACCTCTGGTTAGTCTGGTGGTGCTGGGGGGGTGGCTGGGTGGGGGGCGTTTTAGCCATGCAGGACTTTGACCTGAGTCCTAACCAGTGGGGACCCAAGCAGAGAAAGAGATCTTGAGGTGGGCAAAGCTTTGGAAATGCTGAGAAGCCTGGTACATGTTTAGCTCCACTCTGTCCAAGTAACTCTCACCTGGAGGTGTCAATAGCAACTCCTGGCCCATCTCTGGGACCCTTTCTGGGAATGCAAAGGCCCAGGTTCCCTCTCTGCAATGCAAGATGGGGGAGTGAAGGCCAGGGGTACGTCCTCTTCCGAAGGAGAACATGGGGGCCTTTCATCCCCCTTCCTTTCTTTGATTCTATCGCTGCTTCTCTTTCAGCCAACCCCTCCGCCAACTGGCTGCACGCTCGCTCTTCCCGGAAAAAGCGCTGTCCCTACACCAAATACCAGACGCTGGAGCTAGAGAAGGAGTTTCTGTTCAATATGTACCTCACCAGGGACCGTAGGCACGAAGTGGCCAGACTCCTCAATCTGAGTGAGAGACAAGTCAAAATCTGGTTTCAGAACCGGCGGATGAAAATGAAGAAAATGAATAAGGAACAGGGCAAAGAGTGAAGACACCCCCCCCCTTCCCCAGCCCTCCCCGCCCCTTCCCCATCTCACGCTTATTTATAAGTGATGGCTGCAGGGCCAGTGCTGTCTGGGATGTATTCAAGTGAATGGGGAAGGGAGTCTTTCTCTTCAAAGTCCTTTTCTGCATCTAGAGCATCTCTTTTCCTTTGCCCTTACCTGTCCTTCTCTTCTCCCTGAGCCTCAGAAGGAAGTTTTGTTGATTTAGAAGATAGACATGTAGTTGGTTTCTAACAAGGTAATGGGCCACAAGGAAAGAGAGACCCTAGTCGAGCCCCTAGCAATCTCCTTAATTTTTCTGGGAAGCCCCCAGCCCTTCACTTCCAGCCTACCTATCTTCACCCCTTACTCACACCTATCCCAGAGTTACCCAGAGACACTCCAACTGCATACAGCCCCACAGAAGTCCACATACATAAAGCCTGTAATAACAGGGAAAGCTCGCAGCCAACACTCAAATGAAGTGACACCCCAAATGCAGACCATCGCACCCCAAATCTGGTAGAACAGCCCTCAGGCCACCAGCAAGCCCAGGTTTTACCCTTGATACAAATATACATCAAGAAGATGTCTAGAGACACACTCCTGAATGAGGCTCTCTGCGGTCCAAAGGGCTCAGCATCACCATACCGTCTCTATGGAATCCCCAGTTCTATCCCATCTGGACCCAAGGGCAAATGGGAGTAAACGGGCCCCCGGCTGGTGGGCTAGAAGGGGCAAGGAAAAGCAGCAGTGGTCTTATGAAGGCATCCCCGGACTTGTGAAGGTGTTCCACACACACACATTTTGTTGCAGGAAATGTTTAATTCTGCATGTTTTTTCCCCTCTCCTTCCAACAAAAGGAGGTCACATCGTGGGTCGTAAGCCTTGACAATGTTGTCTGTCCGTTCATCTGTGCCCCGCTTGACAGAGACTGTAGCTTCTCTTGCTCTGCCCCGGCCCTGCGTTCTTCCGCACCCTCCCCAGCTCCGAAATCAACTCTGTTTCGGCCGAATCCACCTTGCACCAGCGAGTCAAGCCGCCCCTTGGAGAAGCCCCCCCACCTCCACCCCCTCTCCATCCTCCACTAGCGCAACCCTAGGAGAGAGACAGGAAAGCCAGGTCAGGAGAGTCCTATTGAGAATTTATTGTGAATCGATCCCGGAAGATCCCCGAAGCTCCCTTCCGGGATAACTGGTGGAGGACAGGGAGGAGCAAAGGCTCCGGCGCGGGGAGCCCGGCGCGTCCCTCCCCATCCTGCCCACCACTGGCCCAAGCGGAGGAGCCCGGGCCGGCGGCTGCCCGCCCCAGCACGTGACGAGCCCTGCCCCGGCGCCCGCCGGCCTTGCCTCCCGCGACTCGGGCCTGGACGGCCGTCTCCTCGGCTGCTGCGCGCGATTCTGCGCAACGCGGTCCCGCGTGCAAAGGAAAAGAGGCGAAACCGCACCTAGGCAGCAGGCCGAAGCTTCCTCTCTGCTTCCCCTCTTCCCTGCTCCCCCATCTGTCCAGCCCCCTTCAATTTCATGAACTCTTCTTGCTCCCGCTTCTCCCGACCCTGCAAGGGAACATTCCAGTAGAACTTTGTTTGTTTGGGTTTTTTTTTTTTTGCCTTGTCGGTGGCTGTCGTGAAATTGTGCTGTGTTTTGTGATTTCTTTGGGGGTGATCGTCTCGCGTGTTTTCAGTTGTCGCTTATATCGGGAGGGTTGTGGGTGGGAATGGGGAGGGCGAGGGGCCTAGAGCTCTGGTTGTTTGTTTTGGAAGAAAAAAAAAAGAAAAAAGAACAAAAAAATATATATCACTCTAGAAATAAATCTCTCCGTGTCTCATTCTGTGTTGGCCCTCCTCACCTGGCCAGAGGTGGAGGTCCTAGTTCCAAGAGGACAGCTTGGGGGAAAAAGGGGGGGGAGAGACTCCTGTGCCCAAGAGGTGTCTCCTTAGACCTAGCAGAGCAGGCTCCCTGGTGGAGCTGAGAACTGGTCTGGACCCAAGGTCCCAAGACCTCTGCTTAAACTGAGCAAGAGCCTTCCAACAGGAGAGCTGGGAGACTGGAGGGGGATGAAAGGAAAGATTGGTGGTTTGGAGAGGGTCTGGGTCTGCAGGGAGCAATGAAATCTTCCTCTAAAGTGGCACTGGAGACCTCACTACCCACTCCAGGGCCAGAGGGAGGGCAAGGCCTGCCCTGCTACTCCTGAAAGCCGTTCCTCTCTTCAGGTGGCTGAGAGCATCACCTTGGTTTGGCCACTTAAAAATAGCATGCAAGTGGGGAAGGCACTCACTTCCTTCAGCTATCCCTGCAGCAGGGCTACTGGCTGGGGATAGAGGCTTTAGGAAGGCCAGGCTGTCCTTCTTTCCACTCCAGAGGAGTGAATCTCTTAGGGTTCTGGCCCTCAGTTGGAGTTTGAGGCACCGATGTGAGCTACAGGGTGCAGCCTTGGTGTAAGGCCTGTGGAGTCTAGAAGCGGGAGAGGCCTGAGCAGGGGGTTCCCATAGATAGGAAGGGACAGGGAGTTTGGGAGTGGAACAGAAATGTCTCAGGAGAGAAAGAGAGAGAGAGAGAGAGAGAGAGAATCCACTTCCCACTCAGACCCCAGAACTCACTTGGGTTTCCAGAAGCACCTTTCCATCCCTATCAGATTGTGGCGTCCCGCCAGGGCCTCTTTTGAGGACCGCTGTTCCCCGAGGCCTGGCCTGTCTCAGCCGGGCGTGGGGATTCGGCTGCTGTCCGGCTGGCGCTGGGGAGCCGGCCGCCAGCCCCGGAGCCTCCTGCCAGGCCCACCCCAGCGGCGCTGCAGCCCGCAGAGCCCCAAGGTCGGGGGAGAGGTGGGGACAAAGCGTGACCCGAGCGAGAGGCGCCTGGACGCGGAAAGGCCAGGCCTACCCCTCTCCAGCGAACGCAAGGCGGCCGCGGACAGCTACCTAGAGTAGCAGGAGGCAGGAGAAGGCGAAGCTCTGGGCTCCCGCAGGGCCGGGACCGCATCCTCCAAGGAGGGAGGGTTCCGTTCATTCGGGCTGTAAAATGAATCTGGCTTTAGAGCTTGTGTAGACTAGGCTCCCTCCGCATCCCCGGCTGCCGGAGCCGGGGAGCCGGCCGGGGCGGAGGGTGAGCCCCAGCGGGCACCGGCTTCCTCCGGGAGGAAAGGCAAAGGCGCGGCTGGAACCGGCCGGGAGCGGCGGGGTAGGGGGCCTGGCCTCCCGGGGAAGCCTCCGGCGGGCGGCGGCGTCTGGTCCCGAGCCCGGGGTGGCTTCTTTAAAGACAAACAAAGGCGAGGATGCGGAGGCTGGGAAGCCGGAGATGGGGAAATCTGCTGTCATAAAAGAGAGCGAGCGAGGCAAGAGAGGGAGACCGCGAAGAGTGCGCGACGGAGAAGCCGGGAGAGGAATTCAATGCCGTGTGCGCAGCAATAAAAGAATATGACCGCTATAAAAGTTTATAGCGTATAAATTTCTGAAGGTTAAGGAACTAAACAGCAGCAAAGCAAACAGTGAGGGGAAACTTTCCGGAGCCGAGAGAGAGCCGTAGCTGGGCCTGGGCTCTGGGGCCGGCGGGTGCACGGGAGGGCCCCCTGGGCTCTGGAGCCCCCATCCACACCCGCCCCGGGGGCCGCGGGGCCGCGGGGATCGGGGTTTCCGGGGAAGGGGGGCCCAGGGTGCAAAGGGAGGAAAAGAGGGAAGAACACTTTGTTGTCACAAATGCTTCAGAGAACGCAGTTCGGGCCATTTTCTTTGTTCTTCGCACCCCCTCCAGAACCGGGCGTCATAAACGAGAAGCCCCCTGCGCACACGCACACACACACACACACACACACATGCACACACACGGGTCCGGCGGGGCCAGACGTCTGGGCGCGGCAGCCTCTTGATCCTTTTACAGCCCCATCCCACCCTCCCAGGCCTCTTCTCTCCCCCACCCCAAAAGCCCAATTGTTTCTTCTCAGAATTTGAAACAATCGTGTTGGGTTTGAAAAGTGCTCGGCTCCCCCTTTTACGGGCCATAAACGGTGCACTGCCTGGCGGTCTCCGCCAGAAATTAGGGGTTTGAGGTTGGAGGCTGAGAGGGTGGAGGGCCGGGGGTAAGTAGGAGATGAAAAAAGCTTATGGGTTCTTTTTTCCCTTCCCTACACCCCAGCCTTTTTTTCTTTTTAGCTTATCTGCACAATTTCATGAGCCATTTCCTGATTTCCGTTGCCTTTTCTGTCGCCTGTTCTCGTCTCCCTCCCCCTTTTCTGCTAATAATGAAAGTTTCTCTCGACGCTCGCCTGGTTGGCAGGCTCTCCGGAGAAACTGGCCGAGCCGGTGGCGGCGGCGGCGCCTTTTCTCAGAACAGCCGCTAGATGGCACCCTTGCTCCACGTGAAAATCCCCGGTGCGGCGGCTGCGGACTCTGGCGGCTGCTCATCGCACCTTGGTCGGGCCCGGAATCTCTGAACTGAGCGCTACCAAAAGTCATGAATAATTAGCGCGTAATAAAAATATAGGGTTCATTGTGGCCGTTTCCCCCATTTTATAGATTTTAGATAGAGTGTATTACCCCCTCTCCCCTCAAATGGTCAATTTTCTGAATTTACCCCAGGAGGAGGTGTCAGTGCTTCTCACCCATTTTCTGTGGTCGGCAGGGCAACAAATGCATGAAAACGGGGAACGATAATAATAATAATAGGAAAATGGGAAAAAATAAAAGAGGAGAATTGGCTCTGAAAAATGAGATTTTCCGGGAGGGGGGCTAGATGAAGGTCTGCGGATGCGGGTGAGCAGGTCAGGTGAAAGGGGAAAGCCGGCAGAAGAAGGTCGGACGCAGAGGAAGCTGCCCTGAAACGGGATCAGCAGCAGAGGGAACCGGGTGAGCCAGCCCGGGGTCTGGGGGTACAACTGGAGGGGGGGGTAGGGAGTAGATCCCCGGCTTTGTGGGCATTCGGAGGTGCCCAGAGCCGGCAGGGCTGATGAGCACCGGCTGAGGCTTCAGAGCCTTTGTACGGGTCCGGGGCTGGGAGCGCGCCGGTGACCCAGGCGCGGGGCAGGGGCTCCCCCAGAACGGGCGCGGCGCGGGGAGGTCTCGTATTTTTCTCGGTGGTTCTGCTCGTCCCAAGTTGGGAAACCAAAAAAAGTGTGCGTTTTCCGGATGGATGTGGGGGGCAGGCACGGTGGCAGGAAGCAGGAGCTCGGTTCTCCCCGCATTGCGTGGCTTCCAGGTGAGAGCTCGGGCTCCGTGCGCCGAGGCCGCCCCGGCAAACCTTGGGGGTGAGGGTCCTTTCGCAAATTAGCAGCTGGAGGCCTGGACTCGGGCAATTTTCCTTCTGAGACCCGCTCACGCTGTCTGCCCATAACCCTTTTAATTCCAAATCTCCCATTTCCTCTCGGGCCAGCCTGATCCGTGTCCCCCATCCAGACAAACCTGCCTGAGAAACACACACACACACACACACACACACACATCCCTCCTTAAAATTAGCCCCGCCGAGGTTTCTCTTGCTTCCCCCAGGACCTGGTGCAAAGAGGCAAGCGGAGTTTCTCAACTTGAGTTTCTCTAATAAATCTGTGCTCCGTTGGGTGTTTATAAATTATCTCCTAGCTCTTTCTTGTTTTTTCTTATAATAGAAACATTTTCCCTCCATCAGGAATTTCTGGCACGGTGTAGGGATGATTTAGAACAAGCCATTGAATTTCTACCTCACCGGTGAGTCCTCAAATCATGACCATAAAATCCCCCGCACTTGATAAAAATGTTCTCTTCGGCAACAACTTAACTCTCCCTTCCGCTGCCTCACCGCCCCCTCAGCCTCGCGCTGAAAATCCAAGACCACTTCTCTCTCCTCTTCTCCCCTCTCTCCATCCCTTTCAGCCCCTCTCCCATTCTCCTGATTCACTTTTGAAGGACCAAGTGGCTCTACTGGTAACTTCCCCTTGGAAAAAGCTGATGGTTTCATTTTTACAAAGGCTGGGATAAATGGGATTCCCCCCTCCCCCAGCACCCTTCCAAAAGCAAACCACTCTCTGGTGAATAAACGGTGGCTTGAATGTGTTTGTGAAGGCTCTACCTTTGTTACTAAAAATATTCATTCTTTCTCCCCCTCTCCTTTTCCCTTCTTTCTTTCCTTTCCTTGGCCAGTGAGCCGATTCAGGAGGCCATTGGTTGGGACCCTGAGACTGGGGCCTTCAAAAACCTGGCCACCATCCTCAGTAGGCCGGGTAGGCTGGGGGAGGCTAAGGCAGGAGAGGGTGGCACCCACTCAGCTCGGCCCTGTGCCCCAAACCCCAGGTCCTCAGGTCTGGAGAGAGAGGGCTGGGCTTAACTACAGGCTCCCCAAGGGGAGAGGAGAGAATATGGGGGACTCCGTGGCCTTGCTGCATCCAAATCCCTGTTACCTCAAGGTCAGTTTGGTAGTGATGATGGCTCAAAGGACGCTGAAAGCGAAGAGGTGCCCCCACCCCATAATAAACTCTGTAGCCTCTGCCTAGAGCAGAGAAGAGGACGGGACAGTGAGCATCAAGACCAAGCACCTGGGCCTCTAGGTCTGGCAGCAGCCACCAAGGCCCTTCCCTCCCTTTGATGTGCTGATGGGCTTGGTGGTACCTCCTCACCCTAGGGTGCCACGGAAGGTGCAGAGGACTGGCCTGGAAGGTTGGGAGCCAACTGAGCCTGGTTAGCAGGTCCCAAGGCCTGGGTGCAGGAGTGGGACAGCCCAGCTGGGCATTATCCTGCTAGTGGCACCAGGCCCCTCTCCCATCACACAGAGTGGGACCCTCAAAGCACTGACTAGAGACCCTCCTCCCCATTCCAGCACCTCTCCAGGCCAAGAAGGTTGTGCAATACCGAAGAATTGGTAGTTGCAGGGCGAACTTTGCTCCCTGCCTCACCACTGTCCATTAACCAGAAAGTTTCTCCCCCCCCCCCACTCCCTCCTGGTCCCTCCTCATGTCTTGCAGGTCCCCTTCTCCAAAGAAAATTCTTGCTTGTTTGTTTAATGAGAGAAAGTTGGTGAGTGGCCTGGGTGGGGCAGAGAGGAGGTGGTTTGGGGGCTCCAGAGAAGGGGGTGGGGGCAGGTGCTGGCCACAGCTGAAGGAGGTGAAAATCTCAGAAAAGTAACCGTTTGCGCCGAAAAAAACCCATAATCGTTCTCATTTCGGCTTCGTCACCCCCACCGCGCTGCAGTCGGGCGGCGGGGCGTTCGAAGCTGCAGTTTTATAGCTGTAGAGGAAAGAACTCGTAAAATGCTAACAGCTTTTATGCGCTGCGGCATAAACAACAACAGACTCCGGCTTTATTGCGTTTTATAGTTTGTTAAAGAGTTTACAGCCGTTTTTGGGGGGCCGGTTACCCAGCCAATTCCCTCCACACGATAGTTAAACCTTTATCAATAATAAGGAAATTGATCATTAAAGCCTTAAATATGACTACCTCGTTTGTTTGAAAATATGTTTAGGAGAGGAAGCTGTATGATTTGATAACTTGTATTAAAATACCAATTACATTTATAGGACCTTTTAAAACTCGGCGCAATTAAACCGTGTTCTTTTACATTTTTCCGAAGCGACCCTGACATTTAAAAAGACTCCAACTGCCTCGTTAAAATCGCGAAATTAACAGCGTGCCTACGCCTGGCGCGTTGTGTATGTGTGTGTGCGTGGTTTTTTTTTTTCCGCGACTCCCCCACATCAGTCTTTGGGGGTGGTCTGCGAAGGTATTTGATTTGTTGTGAGGCGAGAGATATCTCATTAATGTAGGTAGTTAAACAGATTTAATCCGTATTCATTCTCTCTCTCACCCCCTCTCCCTCTACCCCCCCTCTCCCTCTCTCCCCCTCGCTCTCCCTGGGTGTTTTTTTTTTCTTCCCTTCCTTTTTTTTTTTTTTTTTTCCGCTCTCTCCTCACTCCCTGGCGCTCGCTCGCTCTAGCTCTCTCTCTCGCTCGCTCTCTCTCGCTCGCACCCTCGCTCTGCGTTCTGTCCGGGAGGAGTACGGAGAAGCCAATAGGATGCGGGGGCTCTAATGGATGCAAATGATCATGAAAAGACAGTGCAAAATATGAAACAACTCATTTGCAGGGAAGTAAATCACCGAAAACTGTTTATGAACTGGCATCCCTTCTTCGAAATGTAAAGCGAGGACCTCTTTAAGTGGCGGTATATTTTTGTTTGGGGGGTGGGGGGTGGGGGGAGGG
Source organism: Canis aureus (assembly GCF_053574225.1). Classification (NCBI taxonomy): domain Eukaryota; kingdom Metazoa; phylum Chordata; class Mammalia; order Carnivora; family Canidae; genus Canis; species Canis aureus. The sequence continues at coordinate 36,306,001 of NC_135626.1, forward strand.
CGAGCGAGCCGCGGCTGCCATGCAAGCTTAGACTTTTGGAGGCTTCGCTGTCCTTTTCTATTCCTGGAAATCACAAAAAGTGTGGCGGCTTCGAGATCTTCTTCGCCTTTTCTTTCTTTTCTTTTTTCCCCCTCCTCCCTTTCCCTCTCCTTTCCTGGCGAGGGTGACTAGGAGCCGGCGAATCCGCGTTTTTTTCTCTCTCTCCCTCCCTCTCCCCCTCCCCACCCCCTCCCCAACAGCCCCCAACTACAGCCGCCGCCGCCGCCGCCGCCTCAAAATTCAATAAAATGAGCTCTTATTTCGTCAACTCACTGTTCTCCAAATACAAAACCGGGGAGTCCCTGCGCCCCAATTATTATGACTGCGGCTTCGCCCAGGACCTGGGCGGCCGACCCACCGTGGTATACGGTCCCAGCAGCGGCGGCAGCTTCCAGCACCCGTCGCAAATCCAGGAGTTCTACCACGGGCCGTCGTCGCTGTCCACCGCTCCCTACCAGCAGAACCCGTGCGCCGTGGCGTGCCACGGGGACCCGGGCAACTTCTACGGCTACGACCCGCTGCAGCGGCAGAGCCTGTTTGGTGCGCAGGATCCAGACCTGGTGCAGTACGCCGACTGCAAGCTCGCCGCCGCCAGCGGCCTGGGCGAGGAGGCCGAGGGTTCAGAGCAGAGCCCGTCGCCCACACAGCTCTTCCCCTGGATGCGCCCGCAAGGTGAGCTCGCGGCGGGTCCGGCCGGGGCCAGAGGGGAGACCGCAGGGCCCCGAGCCGGGCAGGGGGCCCGCCAGGCCGGGAGCGTTTCCTCCAGCTCCTGGAAGACATGCCTGCTCCCATCGGATCGCCTCCCACTTCTTTCCTCCTTCTTCCCTCCTTCCCTCCCTCCTTTCCTCCCTCCTTCCCTCTCTCCCTTCCTTCCTCCCTTTTTTCCTTCCTTCCTTCCTTCCTTCCTTCCTTCCTTCCTTCCTTCCTTCCTCCCTTCCTCCCTCCCTCCCACCCTCCCTTTCCTTTTTGTTTCCCTTGAAGGGGGGTCGCTAAGCGACATTTCCTGAATCCATAAACCCCTCACCCGGCCTTACTTTTCTTCTTCTCATCCTTCCCCCCCCCCCTTTTACTGTTTTATGGGGGTAGTGGAGAGAGGGTGGTGGGAGTGGGGGCGCTCAACTTTTGCACTTCTCAATTGCTTTATAGTTTAATTACCCTGAAGAAACTTTTCTTCTGGGGCAGAGGCTCTGGGGGCTTTTCAAGGTGGGTCCATTCGTCCCCATCCCAGCTTTTTTTATTCTTATTTCCCTCCTTCTTCACATCCTTCCTTCTAAAGTTTATGGCACTTTTAATAGATTTGAACCACCTCCACCCAACTCTCTGGTGCTGGTTAGCAGAGGAGGGGGCTCCCCCCTTCTGGCTCCCTTAGATTCAGTGGTGTCTGATCCCTCTCACCACCACCACCACCCTACCCCCCACCCCCCACCCCGACCGCTGATCGCGGCCTCCCCTCCCCTGCAAGGGGTAGAAGGTCCCCTGCCCTTATTATACTGGTCTCCTAGGCTGGTTCACGAATCTTCCAACCTTCTCCGTCTCTGCCCTCTCCCCCCTCCCTCCCCCCCACCCCTGTCTCGCCCTTTCCCCCATTCCCAGCAGCCGCCGGACGCAGGCGAGGCCGACAGACCTACAGCCGCTACCAGACCCTGGAGCTGGAGAAGGAGTTCCTATTTAATCCCTATCTGACTCGCAAGCGGCGGATCGAGGTATCGCATGCGCTGGGACTGACAGAGAGACAGGTCAAAATCTGGTTCCAGAACCGGAGGATGAAGTGGAAAAAAGAGAACAACAAAGACAAGTTCCCCAGCAGCAAATGCGAGCAGGAGGAGCTGGAGAAACAGAAGCTGGAGCGGGCCCCGGAGGCGGCGGACGAGGGCGACGCGCAGAAGGGCGACAAGAAGTAGGCTCCAGCTGGGACTGCCAGGGCCGCGGCCGCCCTCGGTCCGTGGGTCCCCCCGGACCTCACCGCCGCCGCCCGCCCCCGCCCGAGAGAGCTCTGGCCCCGCGAGCAGGGCCCGGAGCCCGGCCTCCCGCCGCAGCGTCCCCCGCCGCGCCAGTCCCCCGCTAGTGGTAGTATCTCGTAATAGCTTCTGTGTGTGAGCTACCGTGGATCTCCTTCCCTTCTCTCGGGGGCCGGGGGAGGGGGGACAAGAAAAGGATTTTGAGCAAGGACTCCCTCGCCCTGCGAGGGTGAGCGGCTGCGGCTGGCTGAGCCCCCCCAAGCCCCCGCCCCGTGTAAAAAGCCTCCTTGTGCAATGGTCTTTTTTCCTTTGAACGTGCTTCTTTGTAATGACCGAGGTACCGATTTCTGCTAAGTTCTCCCAACAACATGAAACTGCCTATTCACACCGTAATTCTTTCTGTCTCCCTCTCCCTCTCCTTCTCTCTCTCTCTCTCTCTCTCTCTCTCTCTCTCCCCGTCCTCATTTCCCCCTCCCAACCCCTCTCTCCCCGCTGCCCTCCCTAGCTCGCTGGCTTTCTCTCTTGCTTCTCTTTTCCTCCCAACACCCGCCCCCCACCGCCTTTGGTTTGGCAATTTCGTCTTAAGTGTTTCTCAAAAGAGGTTACTTTAGTTAGCATGCGCGCTGTGGGCAATTGTTAAAAGTGTTCTTAGGTTTACTGTGAAGAGAATGTATCCTGTATCCGTGAATTGCTTTATTGGGGGGTGGGAGGGCTAATTATATATTTTGTTGTTCCTCTATACTTTGTTCTGTTGTCTGCGCCTGAAAAGGGCGGAAGAGTTACAATAAAGTTTACAAGCGAGAACCCGAGACTGGCCCGGCCCGCGCTCCTCATTTGCCCCCGGCGCCTTGCAGAGCTGGGGGGAGCCGGTCACCCGGCTCCTGCGCCCGCCAGGCCGGGCCGCCCAGAGGAGGGGGCGGGGGCTGGAGGCAGGTGGTGCGAGTCCCTTGGCCCAGGGGCGCAGGGGGTGAGGGAGGCGGCTGCGCCTGATTGGAGGAGAGAGGAACGGGGGAGGGGAGCCCAGAGAAACCCCCTCCCTTCGCGTTCAGAGGCTGCCGGCGCGAGACCCGGGCGCCCAGGCCACGCTGGAGGGATGCGCCGGGACTGGTGGCTGTATCCCCCGCCGCCTCCCCCTTTGTTTCTGCGGGCCCTCTCCCGTGTGCGCTTGTGTGTGTGCTGGTGTGTGTGTGTGTGTGTGTGTGTATAAAAGTGGAGCGCAGGGCCGCTGAACAAGCTTATACATTTATTTTTCCCAGATTGGCTGGCTGGCTGAGTGGGTGGCTGGGGGTGGGGGGAGCAGGAGGAGAGAAGAGATGCACTTCCCCGCCTCTCCCTCTTCGCGACTTGGCCACCTTCGCCCAGCTCTGAGGTCGTGGCTCGCCCCCTTCCTTCCCTCGCTGCCCCTGCTGCTCCCGCAGCCACGCTCCACTGAGGCATCCGCCTCCCGGAACCAGGAGAGCAGCATACCCAGGCCGCCCTCCTCCCTTCCTTTCTCTTCCCAGCCACCCCACCCCCTTCCTTTTTTTATTTTCAAACAGTTGTGTTTGTTTGTTTGTTTTAGCCACCACCAGAAACCGCAGCATCCCACGCCCGTGGGCTGGATCCCGCGCCTGTAGGAGCACCCACGAAGCTTCATTCCATCCCTGCCTGTATGTCTGGGGGCACCGAGAGAGCGAGCCAGGAGGCCAGGCTCACCTCCGCCGCTCACCTCGGGAGAACCGGACCAAGGTCCCCGCTAAGGCCCAGCGAGGCTGCACTGGCCCAGATTAATAAAGACCTGACCTGCCCCCACCCGCCCACCCACCCACCCACCCACCCACCCAGTTGCGGGCAATCCCTGCATTTGTTTCTTGTTGGGCAACCGGCTGGGGAGGTGGGTGGTGGTGGTGGGGTGACAACACGGATGGCTCAGAGGTTATTTATTTTCCCTCCTACTCAATCCATTCCTCCCCAAATCTCGCCTGCAAGCTGCCTCCAGCCCAAGAGGGTCGACGGCGGCCCTTGAGCCCCCAGCCCCAATCCGCAGGGCTCGGCTCTCCCATTCATTATTGATCATATTTTATAAATCGAACGCCACACAATTTTTTCCACATTACCGGGAGCCGTGGGGAGGCTGCCGGGCCATTGGCGGAGGGCGCGTCACGTGGGCGGGGTCACGTGGTCCGGAGAGGAAAAAGGGGGTCCTTTTTGGTGTAAATCTGGACTCTAATTCTGTAATATATCAAGGAATCTCGTAAAACCGACACTAAAACGTCCCTGCCTACAAATCATCCGGCCAAATTATGAGTTCATTGTATTATGCGAATGCTTTATTTTCTAAATATCCAGCCGCAAGTTCGGTTTTCGCCACCGGAGCCTTCCCTGAACAAACTTCTTGTGCGTTTGCTTCCAACCCCCAGCGCCCGGGCTATGGAGCGGGTTCGGGCGCTTCCTTCGCCGCCTCGATGCAGGGCTTGTACCCCGGCGGGGGGGGCATGGCGGGCCAGAGTGCAGCCGGCGTCTACGCGGCCGGCTACGGGCTCGAGCCGAGTTCCTTCAACATGCACTGCGCGCCCTTTGAGCAGAACCTCTCCGGGGTGTGTCCCGGCGACTCCGCCAAGGCGGCGGGCGCCAAGGAGCAGAGGGACTCGGACTTGGCGGCCGAGAGTAACTTCCGGATCTACCCCTGGATGCGAAGCTCAGGTAACGCCGCGCACCGAGCCATCCCGAGCCGAGCCGCAGTGGCCCGGGCGCATCCCCCCCCAGGGCGCCCCCTTCCCGGCCAAGTGCCCCTTTCCGCGTCCAGAGTGCTCCCGGTAGGAGGTCGGCCCTGGGGACTCGGCTGCAGCTCCGCCGCAACCCGGCGCGCCGCCCCCACCCCCCCCCCCCCATTTTTGCTCGGTGCTCTCAGGCTCCTTCTGCTCCCCTGGCGGATCTCTCTTCGCCGACGCCTTGGCGCTCCGAGCCCCCCGCCCGCCCCCCACCTTTCCTCCCGGCCTTTTAGCTTTAAATATTTATCAGCCGCGCCGGCACGGGCTGGAGACGAGGCCGTTTGTCTTGTGGAGGAAGGCTGGGGTTTGCAGAGAATAGCCATTAGGGTCTCCCCCCTCCCTTCTCTTTTCCCCGCCGCCGGGGATCTCAGCTCTGGGTGTGTCCCCCAGCCCCAGCTTGGAGGTCTGGGGGAGGGGGCCCGCAGCGCAGAGCAATTCTCCCCTCCCCCTTCCCTCCTAGCCAACCCAGCTCCCCCATTATTCCCTTCTGGACAATTAGAGGTGGGCTCTAGAGGCTTGGCGGGAGGAGGGGGTATGAGAAGAGATGAAGATCCAGCCAGGGACACAGAGCCAGAGAGGCAGGTGGAGAGAGGGGGGCTGAAGCCAAGAGAGATGAGGCTCCTGACCCCCCAGTGAACTTGGGCAGGGAGAAGCAGAACCAGAGAAAGGGTCGGAAGCCTCATCAGACTATGGCTGGCTTCCTCAGGTGCCCTTCCTAGGCCTCCTAAGTGCCCCCCTGGAGAACTGGCCAGCAAGTTTGCAGATATCATTCCAGAAGGGTGAATGTCCTCAGGGAAGGGACTTGGATTATGCCTTGCCAAATCGTGACTTAGACAGTTCAGGCCACTGAGCCAGCTGCTGCGGAAGCCCCAGGAGACCAGGGCTCCGTGGGGTCTCCTGACTAGCCTGAACCAGACATTCTTCTTAACGCTGCCCTGGACTCAGGGGCCAACCCCAAGGTTCAGAAGGCCCGAGACTTGTGGTCAGAGCCTCCCAATCCAGTCCAAAGAAGCCTGGCTCTTACGCCATCAGTATTGGTGGTCACGGTCTCCATTACCTGCTCCATAATTCAACTGCCTTTCCAGTTGATTTATCAAAGCCCAAATTTTTCTGCTCGTAAACATTTCAGCTTGGCTTTTATCTGACTGGAAATTAAGGCCCCTAAGCCCTCCTCCCATGTCTCCTTCCCAGGAGGGCTGGCACCAGCACCTCCCCCCATACAACATCCCCCAGGGCTCTTCAGGGTTTTGGCCTACTCTGGAAGGCTCTCCTCTACCCTACATCCCCCACCAGCCAGATACTTCATGTTCTACCCCAAACCAGGCTGCTCTCTTCCCCGTGCCTTCCTGGAGGGCCCAAAGGTTGATTTGGAGAACTGGGTTGTCTGGGCAGGTGGGCAGGCAGGACAGCCTAGCCCTGTCTGAACCTGAGCCATTCACTGGAAAAAGAGTCATCAGAAGGCAGCTGCTCTCAGGGAAACTCCAGGCTCCAAGGAAATCTGCAAATTCTCACCTCCTTCTCCTTCTATAACAGGCTGTGTGTGTGTGTCTGTGTGTGTGTGTGTGTGAGAGAGAGAGAGAGAGAGAGAGACAGAGACAGAGACAGAGACAGAGAGAAAAAGACAGAGAGAGAGACTGGGTCAGTGTCTGTGAGTCTCCTTTGTTTCCTTTTCTTTTTGGGAAAAGCACTCAGGCCAGGCCTAGAGATCCACTCCAGGGTCACTTGCATGGCTTCCATTGCCTCTTACCCTAAAGACCATCCGGTCAGTACCCAAAAGGGGAATCCTAGGATGCCTGGTCTCAGGGGTGATGGGAAGATTAACCTTCTTTCATCCTACATACACCTCTCAGGTGCAAAGCCTTCAAGAGCCAGCAGGTTAAATCTTGGGCTCAGAACCCCTGGGCTGAAAGCCTTTCTGGGTGGCAAATGGGGACGTTTGCCTCCAGAGGCCTCTAGAAATGCCTGTACAAGGAGGGAAGTGGGAAGGCACACGTTGGGGTATATGGAAAGTAAGAATTTGGTTTCATGGGGAAATGGGCTCTTCCCACCACTGACCCCCAAACCTGAGGTCTGAGAGGGACTCGGGCACTCTCTGGCTTTCCCCACGAGCACTAATTCTTCTCCTTTAAATACTGTGCGCAGGGACGGACCGAAAGCGAGGCCGCCAGACCTACACCCGCTACCAGACCCTGGAGCTGGAGAAGGAGTTTCACTACAACCGCTACCTGACACGGCGGCGGCGCATCGAGATCGCGCACGCGCTCTGCCTCACCGAAAGACAGATCAAGATCTGGTTTCAGAACCGGCGCATGAAATGGAAAAAGGAGAACAAGAGCACGGGCCCTGGGGCCACAGGCCAGGACAAGGCCGAGGTGGAGGAGGATGAGGAAGAGTGAGAGCCAGAGACCCGGTAGAGGAAGAGAGTGAGAGGAAGGGAGAGAGGGTGAAGCCCAGCTCTGAGAACTGAACCAGGAAACTCAAATTAAATAGGGAGGGGGAAAACTATTTAAGTAGCGGAAAGCAGTTTAAAATTTTTTAAGGAGAGAAGGTGAAGTTTTGGTTTCTTAACACTGAAAAAAAATACTACCTATAGAAAAGTCCGTCGGGTGTGTTTTGTACAATATGGGAAGAACATCACCTACCTGTTCTGTAGATTTTCTGCCTCCCCTTTTCTATGTCGCTATTGTAAGGTCTTTGTAAAATTTTGCTGTTTTGTAAGGCCCCTTTCTTTGATGCTGTCTTTGTGGTCTGTGGGTCTGGACTCATTCGTGTGGTTCCCCGTCCTCCTGAGCCCCCGCCTTCCCAGTAGCAGCATTGAAGGGGCCTTAGGCAGCCCTATGGACCCACCAACTAGCTCAAGTGTCCCCTCTGTGCACCTGGTCTGCCCGATGCTCCTTGCTCCCGCCAGCCCCTGTGATCCTCGTTACATCTTATGTGTACCTGAAGAAATAAAACACAGTTTAAAAATGAACAGTTGCCCTATTTTCTGTTTCCCTAAAGCTGGGGGGTTGTGGGTAGTGGTGGTGGTAACAGGGTTAGCCGTGCATCCCAGAGCCCCTTGGCTTCAACTTCTGCTGCTAGTCATTTCTTTCTGTGCTGGGGTCTGCTCTTTTTCCTGGTGCTGCTTGCTCTGGGGGCTGCCATCAAGTGAACCCCGATATAACAACACATTCCCTTTACATTCTTCTATACATACCGACATACACAAATGCCCCAATCACACATATTTATAGGCTGACATCACACGCAAGTGAATATATACATTATCACCCTACAGTCACAAATAAACCCCTATATTCATACATCCATAAATAACCTACAGGCATTCACACAACCCAACTCTAGGCTGGAACACATGCATTCACGTTCACACACACTCACAAGTAAACACCCATTCACACTCACTCACAGAGACATTTATACATACCAATGTACATTCACACACTGGCTTATAAACACAGATTCACATTTGCCCCCAAGGAAGCACATCCAGGAGCCCACACGCCCAGTCACACACACATTCACAAAACAAAACCCCCACAGTTCCGCCAACTCTGCCCCAACCAGGCCTTCAAACCAGGCTGCGGCTTGATGGCCAGGCTGGGCCGCCCAAGTACGGAGCTGAAATCCGAAGTGTTAGGCCCCCTAAGGAGGAAGAGTGGAAGGAAAGGGAAGGTGACCACCCAGATCCACTCCCGCTTCTGGGGGTGGGGCGGGCAGCGTTGGGCAGAAGCGGGGCGGCTAGCAGACACCGCCTGCCCGAAGAGGCCTCCAACGCCAGGGCGCTCCCGGCTTCCGCCCAACGAGCAAGCATCTTCCGCAAGAGCTATTCGGTGACTTTATTGCAACTCATTTTGCTTTCATTTACTTTAATTTATCTCATTCTAAATTAACACAGCGATCCAAATAAAATTTTTACGTGGGGAGGTGGGGGAGTGGATGAGCCCTGAGAACGAGAGTCTGAGCGGTGCAAGTTTACCCGGCTGGTGTGGCCGCATCCCGGCCGCTCGGAGCCCGGCCGCGCCGCCCGCCCAAGCTCCGCGGGCTCCCTCCGCGCCTTGCTGCCCGCGGTCCGCGCTGCCGGCAACCTGGAATCTCCTCGGGAATACAGAGAAAGAGAGAAAAAAGAGAAAACGTTTTTTGGGGCATGTTATTTCGTTTCCTGCACTTGGGCGCTGGTAGCTCAATTCAAAATACAGCAGTATTTCAGGGGCCCTGGGAAACACGGGGTGAATTCTGTTTGGTGGCGGTGGAGATTTTTTTGTTTGTTTTGTAGGGTTTTTTCCTCCAAAACACCCCTTGATTGAGGAACATAAACCTGGAGGACGGTGCCTACGCATCTAGACCTGTGGAGCTGATTTTTAGAATTTATTCGATTACAGACCTTGGATTATTTAAATGCAAAGAACAGGTTTTGGGACAGAAAGAAAGAAGCAGGTTTGAATGGAAGCGCGTTTTAGGAGAATCTCTTTAATTTGAATTTGTAGGTAAAAGTCCCCCTGAACCGGCACTTTCCCCCATTAATGACCGCAGAACCCCCTGGAGAGCACATGGAGCTGTCATTGGGAACCTGAGCATGTGGGCATTTGGGTGGAAGAGGCAGGGATCTGGCTTCACCCTCTTCCAGTTTCTGGGGTGCAGAGGCGAGACTCTGGTTGCTAGGCTGTCCACCTTGGCCTCTGTCAGGGCCGCCTTTCTTTCCTAGGTGAAAACTAGGCCCTAGGGGATCTAAGACCCCCACACCCGCAATGCTACACGCCTCACAGGTGGGGGTCCCACCATCTAGAGGGCTGGGAATGAGGGGGGCATTCAGAGGAGGAGAGGGGACCCTGAAGGCTTCATTTTGCCTTGATGCAAGTGGCAATTTTGGATACCCGCTGTTACTCCCGACTCACCCCAAAACTGCCTTAGAATGGCCCCTGTGTGGAGGATTTGGGGTGAATTCTTACTACAAGAGGGAGGCAGAGCTCCTGTGAGAATAGGGAGGTTCTGGAGAGAATCCCCTCTCCAGATGGACCCCTGTGGCTCCTCAGTCTGATTCCCTGCACCCCAAATCTCATCCCTTCTCAGATTGGGGTTTCCCCAAATAGCGAGAAGGAGAAGAAAAGAAGATGGCGACCGAGAAAAGGGTTGCTGGTGGAGCAGCCATGAAGAAATGCAATAAATTCCTTGTTGTTTTATGAAAATTTACAACTTTGTGATAGAAGTTTATGAGTGGTTGAATCCAGCGATTGGCCGGCGCCGGTCATGTGGCCGGGCGATCGTGAACATGAACTTTTTATCATTTCCCTGGTGGTTATAATGCAGCATTCTTTTGGACACCACACCTAGGTCGGAGCACTGTCGTCCTTCAGGGCTCCAGCCTCTTGATATTTTTATACTTCAATATCAGCTCGATAAAGCAAAAGAGAGAGAGGAAGAGAGAGGGAAAGGAGGGAGAGAGAGAGAGAGAGAGAGAGAGAAAGAGAGAGAGAAGGAGGGGTGGGAATTACACAAAAGAGAGAACCAAAAATAATTTTAATTTCTAAGTTGATTTGCTTGCTGATCTGGGATTTTAGTCATCATGGAGGGTAAATGGACAATCTGCCCAGGACTGCAGCCTGATACCATTTTTCAAAGCCAGAACTTACTCCATTTTCTATGCAAATATCAGAAAAGCGAAACACCCTCTCTCCCAAGTCAGAGAAGGGGAAGCGACGGCTCTCAGGTTGGGACAATATTATCTGGAAGATGAAGAAGAAACAGAACGCTTCCCCCCCCCCCCTTCCTCTTCACCCCTTTCAATCGGAGGGAAGAAATCCCAAGGTCTACAAAGGTAAGGGAGATTCTACAATTCTTATTCTTTTGCATCGATTTTGGAGGGGGTGGGGCTTAGGTTTGTCTCCCTCTCCCCCCACCCCAAGACGGGGCTGAACCCCATCTCTGGGCGCTGCAGGGAGAGGCTTCCCAGGAAATTCGGTGGCTGAGAAAGAGAGAGGGGTGGCTGCTTCCTGGAGGGGGAGCCAAGGCAGGGAAGATGGGAGGAGGAACCGAAAGGGGCCACGGAGGCGAGCTCTAAGTCGCCCTTTTAAGCTGAGAGAGGAGGCTCCAGAGAGGGGGCTGCGAAAGACAGCATAGGGGTGTCTGGGCTTCAGGGCGCCCAGAAGCCGGTCGCTCTGGCCTCTGTGGGTGTGCGCCCCCTCCCCCCTTCCCTCCCTCGTTCCGGCCTCCCCCAGTTGGCCCCCTGCAGTTCTCTTGCCCGGTGCGGGTCTCGGCGGTTTCCCGGCGGCACTGGCACAGGGGCGGTGGCGCTGAGGGACGTCCGGGTCTCTGGAGGGCCTGGAATCTCCGCAGAGGCCCTCGAGGGCGAGGAGGCGGCGGCTAGAGGGACACACAGAGAACAATTCACAGAGAAATGCTCCTTATCTCCCTGCGGAGACGGTTCTGAAATTAAAGGGCTGTGGGTGGAGGCACCCAAATCGAGGGACACCCCCCTCCCCGCCTCCCCCCCCCCCCAGGAAGCCAGCCTGAGAATGCCCAGGTCTCTCACCACTCCCACAGGAGGGAGCCTCGCTCTGCAGGGAGACAGTTTTGTGGTTTTTAATGCGGTAGGTTACAGCGTGTTGGTTTCTGTGCAATATTGATTCTATTACTTGTGTTTTTATCGGTATGGGTGTGTGGATTTTGGTGGAGAAAATTGCCATGTGTGGTGTCTGAGGTGGAAACGCTGCAAACTTTCCAGGATCCAAACGTGTTGATTGTGGAGAAGCTGCTGAGCATGTTGTGTTTTAAGCTCATAAACAAAAACAAAACAAAAAAAAAAAAAGAGGGGAACAGAGTGGGAGAAGGAGAAAATAAAAAGAGAACCCAATAAGGGAACCTGATGGTTTCCGGACTGCAAAGCTGCCTGGCCCTGAGCTAGTCTTGTCCCTCCGGCGCCTGATTTCATTCTCCAGCCAGGCCTCCTGGGGGTGAAGGAGGGGGGTGGAGAAGAAACGTTGGGCGGGAGACTGAAATGTCTAAAGTAGCTGGTGGGGTGGAAGAAGGGGAAAGCCGGTTAAAACCTAAAAACATAGTGAGAGGGCTTCTGGGGAGGCTGCCAGCGGAGAGATAAGTGGCTCTGGGCGTCAAGGGCAGGAGAGACTGATTTAGTTTGGTTTGCATAAATAGGTGACTGCTTTTCTCTTTTTAAAGACCAAATGAGGAGCGTTCAGCCTCGGGTGTCTGGTTGGCTAGGGGTTGCAGGGGATGAGGGTGGGTCGGGCGATATTGGCCCTCTCAAGCCTGAGCTGGGAGGAGAGGGATGCAGGCCACTTGTGGCGCGGGAAGGGGGCCCCTGGAGGCACAGGTAGATGCCCCTGAAGCAGGCCTGGACTGGGTGCCTGCAGGGACCCCCGGGCTGCGCCGCGAGAGAACTTCTGGGCCAGCACCTACGGTACTCGGGGCCTATTCTCAAAGGAAAAATCCCCCAAACCCATCCAGACTAAAGGTCTTTTTCTCCTGTAGTCTTGGCGGGGAATAAATCATCCCTTAGACAGTTTGCTCTGACCCAAATTATGCGGTTTGCTGCCATCTACCGTCCGTTCGGAGACATGCGGCTTCGGCGCCGCAAAGCCCGGCGACACTGCCTGAACCGCGCCGCTGCCTAGAGCCCCCGCTGTTCAGGTTCGGAGGGTTTTGGGGGGACTTCGGCCCAGATTGCTGCTTTCCGCTGCAGCTTGGTACCCGCCTGTCCGCGTGTGGATTAGAGAACAAGTGTGCCCTCCCCCCTCGCCCGCCCCATCCTAGCTCCAAAACCAGCGGCTGGCTGGAAAAGCGGCTTTTTCTAGGTCATATTTAAAAAGGACTAATACTGCATCTCGCGGGCAGGGGGCCCTGAACCCCAAGGGTGGGAGATCAGAGTCGCACGCACTCGCCCGCCGGCCTACCCACCCCTCCAAGGCTCGAGAGGGGATCATCAGGGACGCTCGGGAGATGCGAGGCCAAGGCTGTTCAAGGTTTATTTGGTTTTCTTTTCGGCCAAGGGAGGGAGGGGGCAGCACGGGAGGCGCCGGCCCCCGCAGTTCCACTCGGCTGTCAAAAGACAAACCCGGGTCTGTGTTCTCCGGGTTGGCCGGTGAGTCTTGCCAGTTGCTTGGCCGGTGAGCCCGTGGTAAAGGAATGGAGCCGAAATTTTCTGGAAACTGTTGGTGTCTGCAAGTGAGTGTGGGTCCCCTCCCCCATTCCTGATCGTTTCAAGCGAAATTGACACAAATATGTCTTGGGGGAAACATAGGGAGTGGGAGTGGGGATCGATCCTTAAGGAACCAAACCATTGTGATTTCCGTTCCGGAGGACCCCTCACACTCGCTTCACCCGACCGCCTTCCCAGAAGGGGGTGGTGATGGCAGGGGTACGCGCCTCTGCTGCCGCCGCGTTTGAATATTGGCCCCTGTCTCACGGGTTACTGATTAGCTCGGGCTTTCAAGCCGCAGGAGGAAGCTCTGGCCGCTCCTTTCAAGGTGCTGTGGCCCCAGTTCCTGGGCGGGGGCTGCAGGAAATTGCCTGCGGTGCCAGGCAGGCCGAGGTGTTACTAGGGTCTGGCCCAGAGCTGGAGGAGTCTCTGAGATCGAGGGGCCCGGCGGAGCTGGGGGGCGCAGACCTAGGGGCTGTGGTCCCTGCATTCCTGGCGCCTTGAGAGTTGAACCACAGGAGCTGCCCTTTCAGGTTTCCGGGCAGCAAGAGTGACTTTCCGCCGCCAGAAGGCCGGGCTTAGTGTGGAGGCCTCGGGGGGAGCCGCGGGAAAGTCTAGGGCCCCTCTTTCTTGGGGGCTATCCGCAGGACAGGTGGGGAGAGAGGCGGTTGGTACAGGGGGTTGATACCCTTTGGCTCTTAGAGTGCCCGTGGACCTGGTTAGGGAGAAGGGAGAAGGAGCCTTTGGCCACCGCCTTATCCCACCCCGTTCCCCGCCCCCCCCCCAAGTTCGGAGACCACGATGTTCATTTGCATAATGGAAATGAAGTCTTTGTAGCTCAGGTTGGACCGGCCAATTTTAAGGCAATATCCCATGTCAACAGCTCCCAAAGGTTGAGAACTCCCTCTGGGAACATTTACGTTCCCCAAATTCAGAGAATCACAGAGTCTAGGGGAAGAATTGGGTTGAGATGTCTTAATTTGCTCCACCCCAGCTGGAGTTGGGAGTGGGTTGGAGCAAGATGCTCACAACCCAATGAGCTGGAGGTGGGGGGAGCTTTGTAGCTGAGAGAAAATGAGAAGCTTGGACAATGTCTCAATCCCCCCTCCTCTCTGTACACATCCAGGCAAAATCCCTTCCTGAGGTTACCAGTACAGGAGAATTTTAGTCATGAGCTGAACACAACTTGGACATTTCCCTGGGAGATGAAAATGCGTGCACATCCACAGGAGCTCATATTCACAGCATAGAAAATTACAATTATAAATTCTGCCTGTGGGGTTTCTGTACAGTCCTTCTGTTGTGTACTCAAGACTTGGTACACATTTATGTTCACCTCTCTATCTACACACTTTCTCCATGAGGCTGAGAGAGACACCCCGGACTGGCAGACAGCTGTGCCTGCTGGGTATTTACATATTCCCCGTTGGAGACAGACGGACGGCAGTGGACCGAACTACAGACAAATTCGTAGAGATCTGGCTCCAGAAACCAGGCGGCCTCTGGCCGGGCCCTGCCCGTCTGCTCTTTCTCCCAAACAAACGGATCAGACGAATAAACGCTCATAAATACCTCTGGGCTTAGATAAGAGCGATGAGGCGCTATTTCCTTTCATGCCGGACTCCAGGCGCCCAGGCCCTGCCTTGGCGGCTCCATCTCACGACAGGCAACCTGCAGAGGTGAGGTTAATTTGGGGCTGTGACTCTAAGGATCAAGCAGTTATTTTAGTGCTTCTCATGCCCTTCCTTATGGCATCCTACTTAGTCCAGATTCTGTAGCAAAGCCCATACTGTCCAGTTCTAGGAAGAGGGCATTGTGGTCAGGGAGGAGGCAGGATGGTTGTGGTCCAAGGCCCAAGGTCTGTGGCAGAGAGGAGGGAGGTGCAGACTGGCACTCTCCTGATCTTGCCCCTCCCCTAGACCAAATGTTCTCCATTCCTCTCTAGGAATGGGCCCAATTACAGCTAGACTGGGGCACTTAGGATTCATCATTAGGATGCTTGAGTTTTCTTAAATCTTGATAACACCTCCTTAGAGTTTGACTAGGAAGTGGTTGGTGGGACATGCAGGGATAACTACTCGGCCATGAATTTATAGCCTAGAAGTTGTCCTGAGTTCAGGAAGCCTTGCAGGCCACTTTGCAATCAACCAGCTTCCTACTCTCGGGTCACCAACCTCAGCCCTCTACCACTTTAACTCGTGTCTCGTGCCATCTTCAGTGGACAAAAATCTGGCCCACAAGAAGGAGCCCAAAGGACAAGGCAGAGGAGAGTCAGCCTGGCCCCTTTATCATCAGATTTTGCCACACATTCTGGCTCATTTCGGAACCCAGGTCTGAAGGTTATCTCCCTTTAATGCCTGGCCTCCACATGCATAGTTAGATTGTTGAAAATATATTATGGTTCAGTCTTCCAGCTTGGCTTCAATGCTCATTTTCCTTACATGGTGGGGGGAGGGAGGGAGGGAGAAGGAGAGAGAGGGAAAGAGAGAGAGAGAGAGAAATGAACGGAGATGGGCACTCTTTCTCACATCCTAGCTTGTGCAGCAGCAAAGCTGGTGATACAAATATGAGATGTGGGAGGGACTGGAGGGATCCTGAGAGGCGGACAGAAGGGGGTTCGGGCTGATGGTTGTAAGCTGCCTGCTGAGTCCCCAGGAGGACCTGGACAGCTCTCCCTCCTTAGAAAACTAAACCCAAACCAATTATTGAGAAAGAATTCATTTTCAAAAGAACTGCCAGCTTCTAGAGAGACCTGGAAAAGGAGCAAGGGCCTTTCTCTTTCCGGTTGTCTTTGATTGTCTCAAAAATCAGGAAATTTTGAGGACCCAGAATTGGAGGAAGAACATTTTCTTCCCTGTGCCCAGGGGTACTGAGACATCTTTGATCCCTAAGAATCTGTAGCCCAGGATATTCTAGTGATTTGGGGCGTAGGGGGTGGGGATGGAGCGAGGGTGGCAGGCAGGATCCCTATCCTAGACAAACCTAGGCTGGGGGATGCCCTTCACTCCTACTCTCCCTATGCCCCCAGCAAGCGGAAGAGAAGGCTAGCTAGTCCCTTTCCCCAGTGTCCCTTCAGGGGCCAAGAACAAGCATCACATGCTCCAACCAGGCAGGATGTCTTGGGCAGCTGAAGCAGCAGCAGCAGCAGCAGCCTTCCAAGAAGCTCCTAGTCTAGCCTCGCCTAACCTAGCCACAGAGCCAGAGGGAGAAGCTTGGGCTCAGACTCTCCTCCCATTTCCCAACCTCCTGGGTTCTCTGGGCAGCAGGCTCTGGCCTGCCCTTCAGCCGGTAAGAGCTGTGAAGAAGCAAGAATTATAAACCCAGGCTTGGAGGAGGCAGAGGAGAACTGAGAAACAGGAAAAACAGTTTTCAAAACCTGGGAAGGAGAGTGTTTCTTCTTCTTCGCCTCCCCTGAAAGCGATGCTAAATAGTGAACTCTTCTCTCCTACCTACAGAAAACCCTAGAAACAAGTCTTTCCCTTTGGTTCTCTCGTCACCACGCAGAGAGGGACGTTTAGGCACCCTTCCCTTGAGGGAAGGGGTCCAAGCAACGCAGGGGTTAACTTTTCTGAAAACACAATTAACTTTTTCCTATCCTGCGTGGGGAGGGGAGGGATATATTTATTTAATCACTGGGGGATGGGGTGGTCTCAATCCAAATGCTCCCTCCTCCCTCCAAGACACAGACGCCTCTTTCGCAGATCCTACGTAGGTGGAACAGGACGCGTTGTGTTGTTGGGGGGAGAGAGAGAGAGAGAGAGAGAGAAACGAGAAGAAGAAGGAGGAAAAAAAAAGGTTGATAGGTTTGTGCGCGGGTCCCTCGCGCGGGCTGCGCTCCTCCTGGGTGCTATTTGACAATTCCTGCCTCTGCCATTGGTCAGTGTTGGATCAGATGGTTGTATTTCCTTCTGGCCCTCACTGGCACCTCGCCATCCCCCCTCAGCTAAAACCCAATCTCAGATATACTACTAATAGGCGCGGCGCTCGGACTATAAAACACAACAAATCATAAACCCGGCGGAGCAGCAGCGGCCGAGCGCGCCTCCCCTCCCAATGAGTTCCTATTTTGTGAACTCCACCTTCCCCGTCACTCTGGCCAGCGGGCAGGAGTCCTTCCTGGGCCAGCTACCGCTCTACTCGTCGGGCTATGCGGACCCGCTGAGGCACTACCCCGCGCCCTACGGGCCCGGGCCGGGTCAGGACAAGGGCTTTGCCGCTTCCTCCTATTACCCGCCCGCGGGCGGCGGCTACGGCCGAGCGGCGCCCTGCGACTACGGGCCGGCGCCGGCCTTCTACCGCGAGAAGGAGTCGGCCTGCGCGCTCTCGGGCGCGGAAGAGCCGCCCCGGTTCCACCCCGAGCCGCGGAAGTCCGACTGTGCGCAGGACAAGAGCGTGTTCGGCGAGGCCGAAGAGCAGAAGTGCTCCACTCCGGTCTACCCGTGGATGCAGCGGATGAATTCGTGCAACAGTGAGTGAGCCCTCCCGCGGTCCCCCACCCCCCGGGGCAGAAGTAGCGCGCCCCCCACCCCCGGCAGCCCCCAGGGTGCCGGCTGGGCATCTCAGTTAGGAGCTAAGGGAAGCCGGGGCGCCCGTCCCGGGTCTCCCGCTCTGTCCTCTCGCCCTCAGGAGTTACAAAGTTTGCAAAGTCCCAGCCGCACTGGGAACCAGGGGGAGCGAGTGGGCTCTCCCGGAGCGCCGCGCCAGAGCCCGATTCCGGGGCCCGGGGCCGGGGAGGGGGCAGGGGCCGCAGCCACTGGCGTGGCTTTCCCTCGCGCACCCCCCCCCGCCCCAGCCCTGGTCGGGTCCCCCCACCCGAAGACGGTTCCATTAAAAACGGAGTGCGTCATGGGAAGGGGGGCGTCGTGACGCTGGCGAGGGAGAGTGCAGTCTGTCCGGGACTGTGTTTCCCTGGGGGTTTGGGGCCGGGGAATGAGGAGGCACCAGGAAAGGGGTGGTAGTCAGAGGAGGGAGGGAGAATGAGGGGGAAGAACGGGAGAGGCAGCAGGCGGAGGGGGAGAGAGGGAGAAGCAGGCGCCTGGGTCTCAGGTTGGATTATTTGTCGGCCTTAAGTCCCAAATTGATGTCCATTAGTGGGACACGAAAGTGAGGAGCCGTTAATGCCGACTGTGGATCGATCCACGTCATTACGGATTAAGGGCTGGAATCTATCACAGGGTGGTGGGGAAGCCAGATAGATGGAAAGAAAAGATAAGGCTAGGAAGAGACACACCTGGCCGTGCTTCCCCGGCCCCTCCCCACTAGGCTCAGGTGGGATTTTTAAACTCGCCTCCCATCCCCCCACCAAAGGTCTAGACCAGAGAGGCACGGGCTTGGGAGGCCCAGAGGGAATCTGGAGGGGGCGCTGGAGGAGTGAGGAAGGGGGTGGGTGGGCAGGAAACTCGAAGAGTGGAGGGCATCCCGGGACAGGCTAGAGTCCATGTTTGAGGGTCGAGTGGGGGAGGGGGTTCTGGCCCTGATGACCCCAGGCCTCAGCATCTTCTCTCGGCGTAACAGGTTCCTCCTTTGGGCCCAGCGGCCGCCGCGGCCGCCAGACCTACACGCGCTACCAGACCCTGGAGTTGGAGAAGGAGTTTCACTACAATCGCTACCTGACGCGGCGGCGGCGCATCGAGATTGCGCACGCCCTGTGCTTGACCGAGCGGCAGATCAAGATCTGGTTCCAGAACCGGCGCATGAAGTGGAAAAAGGAAAGCAAACTGCTCAGCGCGTCTCAGCTCAGTGCGGAGGAGGAGGAAGAAAAGCCAGCCGAGTGAAGGCGCTGGAAAGGGAGGGGGGACGCCAAGGGAGCGGCCTGCGGGGAGCCGAGGGCATCCGAGAGCCCCCCCCAGAAGGCTCTGCGGGCGGGGGCGGGGTCCCGGGGACCTGCTCTCCAGCGCGCTACAGGCGGGGCCCAGCGCTCTTCTGGATGCCCCCGCCCCGCAGAGCTCTCACTGGGTGCTGGGAGGCCTTGCCGCCTGAGCCCACCCAGCACCCCGAGCGCCCCCTCCGTCCCTACGGAGCCGCTTCAGCCCCAGCAGGCTCCCCCGTGAGAACTGAGGACCGGACTCACTTGATATTTCCTGGAAGCAGAGCAAATGCTCTGGTCCCTGTCGCGTCTCATTTCGTCCTTGTTCCCCGTGCACGGTTCAATGGTAGATTCGCAGTGCCCTCAGCGGGGGGCCTCGAAGACTCCCTGACCCCAGACCTCTCCTCCCCCCCAAAAGCCACTGGAAGGAGCACATACTACCTAGAAGTAAGAAGAGGAGCCTCAGAAGAAAACAAAGTTCTATTTTATTAATTTTCTATGTGTTGTGTTTGTAGTCTTGTCTTAGCTCTGGACGTGAAATACTTCGGTAATAATATTAATATTATTAATGATGATGATGATAATAATAATAAAGATGTAAAAACTCGCCGCTTGGTCACCTGTGCTCCTCCCCTGCCACTCCCCCACCCCCAAGGCCACCGCAGTGTCCGGGTGCCAGAAACAGGGCCTGGAAGGCAGGAGCCCCTGGTCCACCCGGCGGCCAAGCACGACTCGGAAGTTACAGTTGAGATAAAGGCTGGGGCGGTCCAGCCCAGGCTCCGGGCGCTGCACCTCGCCAGGGCTGAGACTCCTAACAGCCTCTCTGAGTGCAGACTCGGGGGACTGAGAAAGGCCGTTTCCCTCTTATTCTCTAGCTTTTCCTCGTTTATCCGTGGCACCAGGGACATCGCCGAGGCCCTGAGCCCGGAGCCTCTGCAGAGACAGCCAGGCGGGTCTCGCGCCTCAGCAGTGTCCTGTCATCACGCTGGCGAGGCCTGAAGCCTGTGGCCTGCCCGCATGGCCTGATCTCCGCCCGCCCTGGCCCTCAGCTCTGGGCCTGTGGCTCCGGAGACTAAACCGGGGCCACCAGGCAACTCTCAACCCGCAGCTGAAGCCTCCAGGCACCCCTTCCTTCCTCAAGCAGGAATTCTGCGACAAGTAGGGGAACTGAAAGCGGCTGGCAGGCACGGGGTGAAGGGCGCGGCTTTCCCCTGCTCCTGGGAGACCCGAGGCGCAGGAGGCCAGGTGATGGGGTGCTTTGGTCTCATCCCCTCCACCAAAAAACGACCCATTCTCTCCCACCCCCACCCTCACCCAGGCGGCAAGCTGCGGACAGTGTTTTCCTTTCTTTCTCCTCCCTCTGTCTCCCTTTTTTTTTTTATTATTTGTAAAGAAAATAGCTGCCTGGCAGAAGGAGCCCAGCTGCGGCGGTCTCTGGCCGCCCAGCGCGCTCAGCAAGGCGCCGCTGGTCCTCCGAATCCCTTTCCAGGGAAGATGTGGGCTGCCGGGCAAATTCTGAAACTACTCAGACGTCGGCGAGGGGCCTCGAGTGGGGTGTCCCAATGTAATAGAGGGCATCTGGTGAGGAGGTGACAGGGTTTTCTTGCCTTGATCCCGAACTCTCAGAACCCCAAACCCCGACCACCTATTCTGTCGCTGCCACCATTTCCTCCCTGCAAGTAGGCCCGCTTAGCCCCAGCAGAGCACATCCTCTGGGGTCCCTGTCCTGATTTGCCATTCTCTGTGCCTGGGCTGAGGAGGAGGAGGAGGTCAGGAAGAGGATCCCAAACTTCTAAAGGGCACAGAAGTGAAAGCTTCCCCATGGACCCCTTGGTCCAGCCCTGCCAGCTCCGCCTGGACGCCATGCCATGCATGGGAAGGACAGCCGGGGAAGGAAGCAGGCCAGGCCGAGCTCACTGGGAAACGCATTGTAATAATTGTTTTCCACACACATCTTCCAACCCTCCTCCCCCATTTCCGCCCCAACCCGGAGACTTGCAGAGCCCCAGTGAGGGAAAAGCAACTCAATTTTTGATCATCTCATCCAGAGTGAAAATAATAATGATGATGATACTAATAACAACGACAAGGAGAAGGACACAGATAGTCTAAACCCACTCCCAAGAAAGTGGGTGAGGGCTCAAGTGAGTCCCTCCTCTAAAAGACTCAACTCTGAGGAAGAGCCCAGCCCGGGTTTCTTTCTCTGCCGGCGGTTTGCAGGGAGCCAGCAGGGAGGCAGCCGTCGCCGCCATGGCAGTCTGCGGCCCGCGCTCCCGCCGACCACCGGGAGGTGGCGCGCTCTGCTCAGAGGCCGCCGCCAACCTTCTCCCTGTTTCTCCCCCTTCTCCGTTTTTCCCCCTCTCTCAGAGGCTCGCATTGAATCGGCCCTAACGATTCTCGGATCGTCATTATTTGTAACCATAGAGCATGAATTACCTCTTGAGGTCATCAGCGAGAATTTACGACTGGTCAACAAAAGCACGTGATTCCCTAACGCCCCCCCATCCCCCTTCCAACCCCCCCCCCATATTTGGCCGCATACATAGCAAAACGAAGTACAGTGCATCGCTATAATTCATTAATACATCATAAATCGTGAAGCACAGGGTTATAACGACCACGATCCACAAATCAAGCCCTCCAAAATCACCCAAATGAGCTCGTACTTTGTAAACTCCTTCTCGGGGCGTTATCCAAATGGCCCGGACTATCAGTTGCTAAATTATGGCAGTGGCAGCTCTCTGAGCGGCTCTTACAGGGATCCCGCTGCCATGCACACCGGCTCTTACGGCTACAATTACAATGGGATGGACCTCAGCGTCAACCGCTCCTCGGCCTCCTCCAGCCACTTTGGGGCGGTGGGCGAGAGCTCGCGCGCCTTCCCCGCGCCCGCCCAGGAGCCCCGCTTCAGGCAAGCGGCGTCGAGCTGCTCCCTGTCCTCGCCCGAGTCCCTGCCCTGCACCAACGGCGACAGCCACGGCGCCAAGCCCTCTGCTTCGTCCCCCTCCGACCAGGCGACCCCGGCCAGCTCCAGCGCCAATTTCACCGAAATAGACGAGGCCAGCGCGTCCTCGGAGCCTGAGGAAGCCGCGAGCCAGCTAAGCAGCCCGAGCCTAGCTCGGGCACAGCCAGAGCCCATGGCCACCTCCACAGCCGCGCCCGAGGGGCAGACTCCGCAGATATTCCCTTGGATGAGGAAGCTTCACATCAGCCATGGTAATTCTCGCTTTCGCTCCTTTTCTTTCCTTTTTTCTTTTCTTTTCTTTCTTTCATTCTTTCTTTCTTTCTTTCTTTCTTTCTTTCTTTCTTTCTTTCTTTTTTTTTGTCTCGTAGGCTTTCCTTCTCTGCGTTTGGGGAGGTGGGGGGGGGAGGCGAGGAGAGCTTGGCTTCTCCTCAAATATAGATTTATTTTTTTTCTATTTTTCACAGAGGGGTAGAAGTCTCTAAGAGGGTCCTCGCAGCTCAGGGGGATAGAGCCAAAGAAGGTCTAGGTCTTTAGCTGGGGAGGAGTATTTTGAATGATTTGTCTCCAGATTCCGCTAAGGTTTTCTTCACCCAGCTGTACTAGCTCTAGGATGAAGGATGGGGTTTATGTAACGTGGGGAAGGGTCCTGCTTAAGCCCCGAAATTTTGAGGCTGATGCTAGCAAAGGAGGGGCGAGCAGCAGGAAAGGGAGCTTTCCAGGGCAAAAGTGCAGCCTCTCTCCTCCCTCCCGGGGCGAGCGGCGGCCTGAGCCCAGCGAAGGGTGAGGCACAGGGAGGAAGCAAGAGACAAAGCCGGGCGCATTCGCTGCCGCCGAAGTGGGGGCTGCAAGAGAAGGGGGAGCAGAAGCGAGCTCGGATGCGGGGCGTCTGGAGTGGGGGAGGATTCGAGCTGCGGGGAGCTGGGTACCGGGGACGCCTGGGTCCTGCTCCACGCCCCTCTCCCATCCAGTGCCCCCTCCCTTAACCGGAATAACGTTGCCTCCCGGGCTCTACTCTGTCTGCTTCAGATATGACCGGTCCGGACGGGAAAAGGGCCCGGACCGCGTACACCCGCTACCAGACCCTGGAGCTGGAGAAGGAGTTCCACTTCAACCGCTACCTGACGCGGCGGCGGCGCATCGAGATCGCCCACGCGCTCTGCCTGTCCGAGCGCCAGATCAAGATCTGGTTCCAGAATCGGCGCATGAAGTGGAAGAAAGACAACAAACTGAAAAGTATGAGCCTGGCTACAGCCGGCAGCGCCTTCCAGCCCTGAGCCCGCCTGGAGGAGCCCTGGGTGGCCCAAGAGCCCTTGCCGCCCCCAGCCCTGGCCCCTCCAAACCTCCCTGCGCTGCCACTGCCCGCTGGGGACCGGTTCCCACGAGCCTGCCTCGCA
Source organism: Canis aureus (assembly GCF_053574225.1). Lineage (NCBI taxonomy): Eukaryota > Metazoa > Chordata > Mammalia > Carnivora > Canidae > Canis > Canis aureus. Next base: position 36,329,065 of record NC_135626.1, read on the forward strand.
CCGGCCTTGTGTTACGAGTTTTCGTTTGGTCTTAGGTCTTCCTGTGGCTCCCTCTCTCCTGGACTGGTTAATCTTGTTATTATTGTTAATAATAATGATAATTATTATTTTCCCTCCCTGCTCCCCACTCCCCTCCACTCAGCCCCCAATCCGCCAGTGTTTCTGAATGTTCGTGTCTGTGGTTGCACTCCTTCCCCCAGGAAAGAAAGAAACTCGCATGTTTAATGTGAACAGTCCCCTTCCTATCTGTGTTCTTCTAACTTATTTATAAAGGGATGAGTGCTGTGTTTTGAGTTTCAGCTTGAAACTTCTCTAAGGGGCAGCAGTTGAGGTGGGGCAGTGCCGGAGCAGCGCCCGGCCCAGCTGAGCTGGTCTCGGACATGGAGTCCATGACTGTCTCTTTCCATCCTCCTCCTCCTCCTCCTCCTCCTCCTCCTCCTCCTCCTCCTCCTCCTCCTCCTCCTCCCTCTTCCTCCCTCCCCACTCCCCAGGCCCAAGTCTTCCAGAGGCTTGGTCAAAGGGTGGGAAGGAGGCAGGAAGGACCAAAGGGGTGATATGGAGAAGAGGGAAGGTAAACCGTGAGAATTAAGTTCCTGCCGCCTGGGTAGGCCCCACAAGGCCTGGCCTGGGAGTGTATGGAAACACAAATAATCCTCAGTGTAAAATGTCTTGTGTATTTCTCTGTGAATTCATGGGTCTGGAGTAGAGGGCCCAAAGCTTGTAAATATGGGGATAGTCTGGGTCAGACCCATCCCCTCCCCCCCTACACCCATTTCGCTTCCAAGACCATTTGTAGTGAGCGAGTGGATGCTGTGCTACGCGTGAAATCTGTCTTTGCCTTTGCCGGGCCTGTCTCAGTGATTCGCTTTTGGTATTTGTAGCTTTCCTTGAAGTCAAATAAATGTTTCCCCTAATCCACTGCCCTTCCACTTGTCTTTTCTCTGGGGGCCTGTCCCTCCCTCACTGGGCACACCCTAGACCATTTTTGACAGATCTGGGGTGTAGGGAAGGGAAAGCAGGATGCTTACCAGCAGCCCCTCTTAGCCACCTACATCCCTTGCTTAGTCAGCCGAGTTCTTGGGTCAGGGGATAGGCTTTCATGTCTGGGGACTGAGAGGCCCAGAAATCCCACATAGAGCTGGGGCAAGGGAAAGAGTGAGCTGGACTCCACCCTGGCCTTCCACCAGCCAGCCAGCCAAAAAAGCCTCTGGAAACCTCTTCAGGGAAAGTAATTTGGGCCTAAGTTCTGAGCAGGAGGCTCCTGACCTTTTGGGAGTGGTACAGGCCTGCCCAGCCCCCCTGTCCCCTGGCCCAAATCCCAATTCTGCTCTACCACCCACTAAGACCCCTCCCTCAAAAAAAAAAATCAGCTCAATTTCAAAGGTTTCCTCTCAACCTCAGTTTTCTCTAAGCTTATCAAGGGCTCCCTCTCTCCAGGAGCCCAACTGACCTTCCCTCTTGGTTAGGAGTTGGGTTCCCTCCTGGAAGACCCCTGGCTCCCCTGCCAGCCGGAGTAGCCCAGGGTTAGGGCCCAGTACTCCTCCATCCAAGTCCGCCTTTACCCTGAGTGCAAGAGTCAAGTCTGGACACTTACCCGGTCAATCCCTTCCAGCTTGGCCCAACTTCTTACAGGACTTGGGGGGGAGGGGAGCTGGTGAGGAGACAGCCAAGAATCGTAGAGGCTCTACTGGGCCCTCCTTCCCCCTCGCCCCTTGACTTTGTCCCCCTTTGTCCATAGCAAACTATCCCAAAAGTCGCTATGACATTTAGATGTCAAATGGATAGGGGTTTTATCTCGAAGTTAGATCGTAAAAATCGCCGAGAAGTCAGACAGATACCCCTCACTGGCTCGAGAAAGTCACGTGAGGTCCATAAAGTTAGTTTTATGGTTTTGGGGAGTTGACACCGCGCGGTATATTTCACATTCTCCAGAATGTTAAGTGACACTTTAACTGCTCGCCGTGGTGGGGAAGGGGGCAGAGGTAGGTGAGCGCTCTCCCAGCCCAGAAGGCAGTGGCGGCACTCCCGCGGTAAGTGGCTTCCAGCTTTCGCTTTCTCCCCCTGCAATTTTGGGGCTTGGAACTGGGGAAGGAAATCTTGCCTCCGGCAGAGCTGTAGGACTACGAATAGGGGGGCATTTAGACTGCTCTTTTTGCACCAAGTTCTGACAGGCTGAGTGTCTGAAGTGGGGGCTCTCAGCTCTGTAAGGCCTCAGTGGTTGGGGTGCCTGGTTTTTATTCGCAGGAGTGTCTGACTCTTTGTGGGGGAAAAGGCTTGTGTGGGTTCCTTCAATGTCCTTGGAAATTTAGGGGGACAAGAGGAAAGGGGTGTGTACTACTGAAAGGAGGGCCCCTTGTGGGGGGCCACTTCACTGCTGGATATCTTGAGACCCTTGGTCATCTCTCCACCCCCAGGAAAGAAACTTTATGACATTCATTTGTCAGGGGTGTGTGGGGACGCGCCGCTGGGCACTTTTATCTGGATACATCTGAGCTGAGCAAAAGCATCGGGAAGGCTAACGCGGCTGCTGTGGGCTGCCCCGCACTGGGGCTCTCTCTGGCTTTCAGATTTTTGAACTCTGTGAAAGGGGGTACCCCGCATTTCTCCATGACCTCATCAGGGTTACCCAGGATGAGGAATGTGACACTTTTGCATTCAACTTCAGCCTGTAAATTCCAAACCAACCTTATTGCTTGGCTCTGAGGAGGGTCAGAGGGGCACAAATCCCCTCAAATTCCAAACCTAATTCCTGGCCAGGAATGGGGGGAAGGGGAGAGCTTCTTCCCTTGCCTGGAGGAGTTAGGTGTCTAAGCAGATCTCTGGCAGGCCCTCCATAAAGAAAACTTGCTCAAGAACACAGACCCCAACTGTCTGGAGGGAGAAAAAGGAACTCAGGAACAGGAGAGAAAAAAATCAGAGAGGTTCTGTCTTTCTTCTCCTCTCCCTCCCTCTTCTCTCCCTACTAGACCCTTAAAAAAGCCCCTTTGTTTTGTGGCACCACAAACCAGAGGGATTTCATCATTTGACCCCCAGGGGGCCTGTTATTTCCTATGGGCAAATCACCCTCTTCTAAAAACCAGTGGCCTCCTCTCCACCAAACTGACCCCCCCATTTTAAGACCCATGGGGTCTACCACCACCATGTTACTCCTGCCTTTGCCAGCCTTCTGGCTCTTGATTCAGCCTAACTCCAGTGAACAGTCGATAGAATTGAACATGTGGCACCTTATGGGGCTTCTGATCTTTGGGACAAGGGGAGGGCCATGAGATTCCCTCTATTCCCCCATTGAAGGATATCTGCACACTCTGCCTGTATCCTTTCTTTCCTGCAGCCATTCTCTGTTCCCTGAGCTCTCCAGTCCCTGCCCAGGCCTGACTTACAGGAGAATCTTCACAGGTTTGAGAGCAAAGAGGACAGAGGGCTTGGGGTCCCTACCCTGACTTGAAGACGAATCCCCCCCAGGAAGGAGGAGAAATTTATATCCCTTGGAAAAGAGACTCTGGTCAGCTCCCAGAGGGTCCCCAGCATCATTTAAGATATCAGTACATTCTGGAGGCACAGCTTCCACAGGCGTCCACTCTGGAAAAGGCAAACGAGTTGAGTAAGGTGCAGAGGAAGGATATAGCAGGGGCAGAATTTGACCTGGGGCCTCCTTGGAACCCCCATTCCCATGTGCCCTGTTTCTCTTCTCCCAGAAACCCCAGACCACCAGGCCTGCCCCTGAAGATTTTTTCCCCCCTTCTATGTCAGCTCTGCAAACTCTGATAAAGAATGTGTGGGGCCGGTGGCCCCAGGACATCTGCTAGGCATATCTAGAAAGATTTTCCGGAATGGTGAAGAGCAGCCCTGGGTGGGGTGGTGTATGAGGGGGTGCCCACTTCCGTTTGGAGGTCAGAACCCTTGAAGGGTCTCCTCCTGCTCTAAGCAGTTCCTGGAGAAGACTCCCTAGTTGTTTTTCTTCTTTCTTGCTTCAGGTTCGCTGGGCAATGGTCTCTCTTGAAACCCAATAAGGACAGTCAGGAGGAAGGGGTGAGAGTTGAGAAGGGGTTTCTGGTGCAAAGGAACTCTTCCTTGTCATGGAGCCATGGATTCCTGCCCTCCCCTCCTGCCTTCCCAAGACTTTCCCTGGGAAAGCTGCTCCTTAATCTTAAGGACTTTTGCCTTCCTCCCTGCCCACCTGCTTTCCTCTCCCTGGCTGAGTCCAGGCCTCCACCTTGTGAGCTCCAGGCTGGCACCCTCCAGCCAGATCTCTTGCCCAGCCGCCCAGCCACTCAGCGCCCTCCACCTGGGCAGCCAGGGATTAAGGTGGCAGTTGCCTTTTTACCCTCCAAGGCCTGCCTGACCCACCTCTCAGCAGATAATCTGATTTTGAATTTTTTTGCTTGATTTGGTTATTTCGTTTTGTTTTGTTTTGTTTCTCTGTGCGCGGGGTGGGAGGAAGTATAAAGAAGTGTAAACAGGAAAGCCAGCCGGCCCTGGAGTTCCGAGCGCCCATATTTCATCGGCTTCCTCTCCATAACTGGAGCGGGGACACTTAACCCTTCCCTGGCTGTGAGAACATGTTCACTGGGGGTGGAGGTGGGGTAGCCGGGGTGGGGGGGAAGTGGGGGCCAGATCCAAGTGGAAGCTCCTCTCTTGGCCTGCTTCCTTTATCCCTCGGGTCTGGATGCTGGGGCAGAAGCCAAGGATTTGGAACAGGAGAGAAGACAGATCTCTTAGAAAAATCTCTCAAACTCAATCCCTTCCAGGGTAGAGAGAAGGCTTCCCATGCATGTTTTTTTTTTTTTTTTTTTTAATTTTTTCCAGCTTGGGGCCAAACAGGATCGACCAAGGAGGACAGAGCTGGGAAGAACCCCTCCCATCCTTTAGGGTCATTCTCTCCATTTTTGGAGTTTCTAGAAGTAATCAGATTTCGAGGCTGGGATCTGCCCACAGCAGGGTTTATCGATTGCTGCAGTGCTGTTACACATCCATATTAATTAACCCAGACACCGGCCTGGAAACTGAGCAGCTTGGGGAGGAGGAGGCAAGAAATGGGGGCCCCTTAAAGAAAATGAACATTTTCCCCTCAAGTGCCCCTGGGGCCCAGATTGGAGAGTCCTTCCCCACCAAAATAGTATGGCCTTCACCAAGCTTGAAGCCCCTGGACTTCTCAGCAGGGGTAAATGTGTCTCACTCTCCTCAGTCAGAGTCTACACACAAATCTCAGGGGTGGAATTAAACACCTCTCAGGCCTGACTCTTCCTTGTCAGACATAGGTTGTCCCAGTCCTTGGATGGATGGATCCTTTGGTGGATGTTCTCAGGACAACCTTTCTAGAGGGCTTAGCAACTCCTCCCTACCTTTCTTCCCACTTCCCCAAGGTAGAAGCTTTTTCTGGGGGAGGGGGAGCTTGTTTTGTTTTTAGTGTTTGGTGGTGGTGGTGGTGGTGGTGGTGGTGGTGGTGGTGGTGGTGGTAGTGATGGCCTTCCCCTTCCTCCTACCCCTCCCTCCAAAAAGTGATTAAAATCTGTTAAAGGATTTAATTAAGACAGTTAAATGAAAAGGAAGGAGGCGCAAATGAGTTGGGGGAAAAAACCCACACCAAAGCTATTCTCAACGATTAAATCGCCATTTTAACAATATAATGGAGTTTGCATCCTGAAAGGGGAAATCTACGCTCATATCTCATCAATAATTCATAGAGTCCGGGATCACGCAGAGGTCAGCAGACGGGGCCGAAGCGCCGGCCTGCTTGGGGCTCCGAGCCGCTGCCGCATACATTACCCGCCTCGGGCCTCGCTGCCGCCACCTCAGCGGCTCGGGGCTGGGGCCAGGGCCTGGGCATGCCGACAGGTTTAGGCCGATTTTTCGATTTTTCGTTTTTCCTTTTCTGAAATTTACTGAGACCCAGATTGCAAGCTCCCAGAGGAAGTGGGAGATTTAGGAGACTGGAGAGGCTGGACTTCGGGCAATTTGGGACCTGTCGGACCTGGATTATCACCATATTTTCAAGTTCTAATCTCTCCCCACTCCCCCCCCCTTTTTTTTCTCTGTTTGAGTCGTCTTCTGTTCTCTCTCTTCTCTCCCCAAATTTCCTCTTAGGGGAGGAAAATGCGCTCTCTGCAGCATCCTCCAGCTTCTCTTCCCTGGAAACGGCTCCCAGGCTGCCCAGCAGTGCCCTGGCCCTGCGCTCCGCGTGGGTTGGGGCTGAGCCCACGTAGCTCCGGCTGGGTTGTGGCCTCTGAGCACCAAGGCTGCCTTTGATTGTGGGGATCCCTGACCTCGGAGCCCCCCGTGGGGTCGGGATGAATGCATCCAGGGAGGAAAGGGACCTCGCAAGCCCCAGTCCAGCTTGCTTAGTCAAGAGATGACCCAGGCCACGGGGGAAGGGGAGGATTCTGCTTGGAAGGCAGCATCTAGGGGAAAAGTGGAGGGAAAGTGCCAGCATGTGGGAATGTCTCCCCTTAGGGCTTGAGGGCGAGATGCACCATAATCCCTGTATTTTGAGCTTCTGCAGGCTTGTTCCACTTTCTCTCTCTTTCCCTCTAATCCGCTCTCTTCTGCTTTCAGACTCCTAACGGGCCCCTAGGGAAGAGGGAACAAACGCTTCTCGTTGAGAGGTGGGGTCCTGGGAAGGGATATTTGGATGATGCGACGAAAACCGAAAGAGCGCAGGTCGCCCGAGCGCTGCGCTGGCCAAGGCAGAGGCTGTAACGTCCCCGAGCTGCCAGTAGAGTCCGCCTTAGACCAAGTTCACAGCCAGGCTGGGGCCTCCGAGGCTCCAGCGAGCGGCGGTGCAAGGTGGCCCCAGGCCCGCTGGGTCTCGCATGGCCTAGAGACTGAGCGCTCTCTTCAGCCCTTTGGGGACTGTGGACCCCTCCGCTCTCAAGGAACCCTTGCTCCAAGCTCTCTCCACTCTTCACTCCAGAAATTCCCTTCTCCAGGTCAGCCTATGCGTCGTAGGGCACCCCGTAGGTCCCTATGCCCAGCGACCGCGGCAATGGGGGACAGGAGCGGGTGGGTCACCACCAAAGCTTTCGCAGGCTGTCCACACGAGAGACCGTTTGGAAATGCGGGAAGTGGGGTCGAGGCGGAAAGTGGGGTGGCATCTTTTCCCAAGGTGTCATTTCATAATCAAAAGACTCCTCTTCCCCAGATCTAAGGCCCTTGGGGGGGGCGGGGGTTGGAGAGGGGGCGAGCGGGGGAGGGGCACGGAAGGCGTTTTGCGCTTGGGTTTCTGCAGCCGGCGGCGCAGTAGAATGAGACCTCGGGGCCAGAGGCCGGTGTTATTGCCAGAGGGGTCGCAAAGTTGGAGGGTCAAAAGTTTACGGTGTGCGTGAGCGGTTGGCGCAGTCTAGCGGTGGGGGCGGGCTTGTGAGAGGGGAGGAGGCCGTGTGAGCCGAGAGAGAAGAGAGGGACAGCAAGGGGTGCTGGAGGTAAGGAAGGCTTGTGTGTTTGGGGAGCCCGGAAGCAGAACTGGGGAGGAGGAGAGGCAGATATCTGGGGAAGGAGAACCTGGGGTGCGGTAGAAACCTTTCCCCAAAACCCTCTGGAGTTGGTGGGGTGGGGAGCTGTACCAAAGAGCGCTGGAGGCATGGTGAATCCTCTGCTCAATTGTCTCTCCCAAAGATAACCTTTGAGTCACCATATAAAATTTAATTAAAACCTACCCAGCCGCACACATTAAAAAAAAAAAAATCCAATTACCCACGTGTCCTTGCAGGACGTTTGATGGGGCCAAAGAAGGCTTCCAAGGTGAAGGCCTGATTCTCACCAACATCAGCCCCACCCTGCTTTCCCTAAAGGATCCAAACAGCTGACTCTCTCCAACTCCCCCCATCTATCAGGCAGGCCTCTGCTTCAGGGATTCCTAACCCCCAGGCTGGGTCCAGGCAGCTGGAGTCCGTGACTGTGGGCCAGGACTGGAGGGTTTCTGAACTCCCATTTCTCTTTCCAAATTGCTTGGGTTTGAAAAGTTGCATATAGGAAGAAGGTTGGCTTGCTAATTCTCCCATTCTCTCCCAAACCTCCCCTTGTATCCCTCCACAGAATCCCTCTCTTCCCAATTGGAGGAGGGAGGGGGAATGAGAAGGAAAATTACTGAATGGCCTCACAGAGATCTTTTTAGCTGTAGATGAAACAAGCGACCTGAAATGAACCTTGAATCTATGCATTGGGCTTAGCTCATAAGTAAAATGTTTACAGAGACTCTGTAATTATTACACCAGGGCATATGCCTATTTTTGGTCTTTAAATGACTTTTTTGTTTGTTGTGTTAGGAAATGTCATCATATTCTCTTCCAAGCAGTGGATATAGGAGGTGCCATGTGGGTGTTTGTCCTGCCAGAATAGAGATAACCTGAGAGTTTTCGTAAAGACACCTTTTGAAATATGGCCAGAAGAGACAACAACTTAATATCAGATTTCAAATCAGTTTGCCCCAGTTTTTGACTAAACCAACTGGTGTGGGTCCCCATTTCGATTCAGCCTCGAGACAAGTTTCTCTGGGGAGTCAGGCCAGGAAGGAATTCCCGAGGTTCAGAAGAAGTAGAGGTCAAAGCCTGAACTGGAGACTATCTCCTTCTGTTTCTCCTGTCTCTTTTCCAGGACAGAATGCTAATAAACTTGTGGTTCTGTGGAATAGCCTGGAGCAGCCAAAGGGCCTGGGCTACAGGGGCCTCAGGATGGGGAAAGAGAGTCCTCTGCCATCACAGGCCAAACTGGGTGTCTTGGGATGTTCTCTCTCAACTCCTTGTACTAGGGGGATATCTCCTTGCAGACATTCCCCTAGACCTAAACTGGGTGGAAGGGGAGTCACCTGACCTACTCTGCTGGTCCCTTGGAGACCAGAGAAAGGGGAAAATGTGTTGTTGACAGTCCACTAATTCTAATCGTTGAGAGACAAACCAAAGAAGACCTCTGAGTATTTTTAATGCTTCCTGTACCTCCTTGTGGTGGTGATGGGGGTAGGCAAAAGAGATACTGTATAGATGAGAAGTGGTTTTAAACAAAAATGGAGGGAGGTGGGTATTGGTTTTGTTTTTAAGGAGAAATTAAAGCCTCTGAAAACCAAGTCTCCCATTTTGACCAGCATGGTCCAGCTCTTATTGAAGGGTTCTCTCTGTCTTCCCTGGATGTGCTGGCCTAGGGACCAAATCTCAGCTCCAGGAAGTGGAGGAGTCATTCCTGGGGCCCTTGGAACCTCCAGAGTTTGGGCAGAAATGGGATATCTCTGGCATTGGGGGAGGGAATAAAGCAGATGGAGTATGCAAGGGGGCAGGGATACAGACCCTGCCAATGCAGCCATTTAATGGGAAGGCAGGAGGGAAGGGGGCTCTGGCTCTGGCTCAGGCCTGCTCTCTGGGACCTAGATTCCCAAGGTTGCATTTCCACTTCTCCAGGTGCTATCCTCCCTCACAGGCCCCAAAGGGAACCCCTGTGAAATCCTACCCTCTCCCACTTTGCCCAGGGAACCAGAACAGACGAAAATGTAGGAATGATGGAATATAAAAGCAGAGGTTGGAGTAAGCTGAGTCCTACCCTCTACGAACTTTTTTGGGGGGGTGGGGGTATGGGTGAAGGGAAGAGAAGGTTCTGGCAAAAAGTCGAAGCTGGAGAGGATGAGCTGAATCAAATTCCTGCTCCGTCATTTTTCTCCCAAGTAATGACCTGCGCAAAATTCAATATGACCGAGCGAACTGTGCGAGCGTATTATAGTAACTGCCTGCTCGTGGGGGAGGCCCGGAGAGGGGTGAACCGTAGGTCACGGCGTCTAAAAATTATTAAAATGTTCGAGAGCCTCGTGACGCGCCTCGCTGTTTAACAAAGACTGCCAAAGTATGAGATTAATACGAAAACTTGCGCTTCAAAAACAAAAACACATCAAAAAAAAAAAAAAAAAAAAGTCTTGTTCCGGCCTCCAAGGGGGCCCATAGCCGCTGTGCCCGCAGCCGCGGTTCGGTTTTCCGGACACACAATAGTGGACAAGAGCGAGCTCCTCGGTGGCCGAGCGGGCCCGCGGGCGGGTGTGCGGCCGGAGGGCGCAGGGAGCCGCCCGGTGAGTACTGCTGCCCGCTCCCCCCGGGCCTTCCTCTCCTCCGCGCGGCCTCCGCTGCGCCGGCCGGCTGGGGGCTCGCCTCCTCGGCCCTCCGGTCTCCCTCCCTGGCTCCGTGCTCTCTCCCTGGCGACAAAAGGTAGATGATTCCGTGTGGGCTGGGCACACCCGGGACAGCGGAGGGGGCTGAGCGGCGAGAGGTCACTCTAGCAACCTGTGGCTGCCGGGGGAAGGCGGCCGGCCAGCCGGCGGACGACCGGGGAGCGCAGGGGAGGTGGCTCGGGACGCGCGCGCAGAGCCCTTGCTTTTCCTTATTTTTATTATGAGTACTCGTGTTAGTATTCTTTTGGGAGGGGAGGGGAGAGGCGGCCGGCGGTTTGGGTGAAATCCGTCCGGGGAGTCGCCGATAAACCTTGTCCCCCACCCATCGCGGCTGCACTCGACTGGGGTGGGGGGTGGGGGGTGCGACGCCTCGGTGGGATGGGCAGGTGGCGGCTCCCAGCGCGCAGCAGAGAAAATCTCTGCGCTCTGTCCGGAGGATCAGCCGTACCCAGCCCCGCAGTGACTCTGCCTCCCATACCTCTCTCTTGGGGTGCTCCGAGCACCTGGGCTGCATCCTTTGCGAAGTGTAGAGCAGCAGAGAGGCCCGATGGCCAGCCTAGCGGCCCTCCCCAAATTCCGAAAAGCCGACTGAGTTGGACGGGGTTTCAGAGAGCAAGCGAGTTGAGAAGGACAGGAGGTATGGGGTGGGGGAGGGGCCTGGCCAGTTGGAATGGGTCTTGGAACCCCTGACTAAGTGGCCTTTGACAAGACTTGGAAAGATCCCTGCTTGGCGCTGGGGGGCTGGTTGGGGTCCTACCCAGGCATTTTGTCAATGGGCCCAGGGCCAGACTCTAGTCTCCCTCGGTGCCCAAATGGGAGTCTATTGGACCCTCTCGGCAAAGATAATTAAAATATAAGTGTGTGTGTGTGTGTGTGTGTGTGTGTGTGTGATGTTTCAACTATCTGCAAGTCAGCCTGGCTTGGAGAGTGTTGGTGTTAGAAATCAGGCCGGGAGATCAAAATTGGCAATCTAGATTTGGGATAGAAAACCAAAGGGTCTGGGGACCTGGTTTCTGGCAAGTGGGAGGGAGCACTCCTCCTACCCACCTGCGAGGGTCCCAGGACTGGGGATGGGCAGAGACTTCTGCAATGTGGTGGTTAGAGGGTTGTTTTTTTGTGTGTGTTGTTGCTGTTATCTGTTAATGAAATTGATATCGTTCTGACTTGCTAGGTCGGGATGCAAGTATTTCTCAGGGAGATGGGTAGGGAGTCTGGGCAAGGTGGAGGCTTTCTCTGTGCCAATTCCTCTCACCCTGCAATGGTCTCAGCATTCCATCTAGGACTCAGTTCCCTTGCAGTCCAATCCCAATCTCCCAGTTTAGTAAATTCACCAGTTACTGGGACTCTCAGAAAGTTCATTTGGAAACCCCAGATTCCCCCAGGTTTACCAGATCCCCATTTTGGTCCCACTGCCAGAGACCCTAGCAGGTGGCAGAATGAGCAAATTTAGACAGAGAGAGCCTGCCTGGGGCTGGGGAGGTGGGGAAAATGGGGTTCCTCCATACACTTCAGGGATTATCCCCTTTTCTGGCCCCAGGAGGTACGGGAGGTTGGGAGGGGCCCCGAATATCATCAGGCTGCATCTTTTATGGTTCCTCATTGCCCTTCATTCGGAAATGAAACGCCTTTGATCTTTTTCTCAGGTTGTAAACGGAATTGCCCGTCATTAAATATCCGGGGCCCCATCTGTTTGGTCTCCCAGCATTTTTCTTTACAGCTGTTTCTCTCTCTTTTTACCATTGAATTTTTCCAAAAGGACTTTTATGACTCCTCCTTCACACCCAGCCGCCTCTCCCTCCTCCCTTTGCCAAGAGGCGCCTTGGAAAATATCTAGATATTCGTTTGATGGCAAACTAAAGGCTGCGAGGGGCACGGAGGAACCGATTGGGGTTTTGTTTTTCTTTAAAAAAAAAAAAAAGTCCTGGGCGGAGGGGAGGGGCGCGAGGGCACCCAGAAGGGCCTGATTCTGACTTCGCTGCAGCCTCGGGATGACCCTTCCTCCTTTTGTGCTTAGCTAATGTTTACATCTCATAATTCATGCGCCGCCCTGGGTTGTGCGGTGGCCCGGAGGTTCGCGTCCCTTTGCGGGACTGGCTACTTCTATTTTTCTCTAATAGAAGAGAAAGAGAGTTGAAAACCTCGTAATCCCACAAATGGACCCGCGCGGTGCCTTTTCCTGCTCCCAGGGCTCAAAACGAAATAAAATCCAAGCACTGAAACCACACCCCAAACGAAGAAGGCGTGGAAAGTAGGAGAACTGGAAAATTTCTGGGCCAAGAAGATCTATCTGTCTTCTGTATATACCCTGTAGATCCGAATTTGTGTAAGGAATTTTGTGGTCACAAATTCGTATCTAGGGGAATATGTAGTTGACATAAACACTCCGCTCATTTTTTTTCCCGAAGAAAAAAATTTTTTTCCCAAATGAGGACCATCCGGTGACTGACCACACGAAGACTCTTTTCTTTTTTTTTTCTTCCTCTTTCTTTTTCCTCCCTCATTGGTTAGAGATGGAGGAATCATCTACCTGAAATTTCCCATGCCTGCCCCTGGAAGACTTGGTCCCTTTCACTTAATAGGTTAATATTGGTGGTGGCGTTTTATCCTCTCCCTCAAGCCCACTTATTCTCTATTCTGGGATCAGGAAGGTTTTACTGAAAATCTGGAAAAAGTAACTGTTGTCATCAGTGTGCGAAGGCAAAGAAAATTGCTTTTCAAACGGATGTTGTGGTCGCCTTTTCGTTTAGGATAAGAACAAGATGCCCTGGAAATATGCGATTCCCAAGGAGTGTCATTGTGTGTGTATGCATCACCCCTAGGGCTCTTACCCCCAGCATCATAAGGATGTGAGATTTCTCTTCACTACAGAGGCAGCTGCATTAGCGGCAATTAGAACGTCTGGACACCGTGGTTAGCATTGCTCCGGTGGTTCTGGTATTAGCAAATTGCTATCCAGTGTGCTATCAAAAGTTGCAAGATTTTTATTCCAGCACTCATGTTCAGGGTGGGAAACTAAGTCTTTTCTCCCGGCGTGGGCCATGTGGGGTAAGGGAAGGAGTGGATAAGAGAGGGGAACGGAAAGACTGACACAGCCAAACTAATAGCGCAGCTAAATGCGATTTGGAAGGCGAGGTCTCCCCGAATTAGTGCATGAATTTCCTATCGATCCGCCCGCGGTTCCATTCATCTCTGACAAGTCCCTCCTGCACCCGCCTGCTTCCTACCGACGCCTCCTCTCTCACTCCCTACCCCTCCCCGGTCGGCTGCAGAGAAAAGCCCGGTGTGCTCATTGCCTCTCGCCCCCATGTGGGCTCCCCTCTCCAGACGGAGCCCCCAGTCTGCCTCTCACTTAACTCCCCAGACTGACTCCTGGACTCCTTCCCCGTCTCCAGGAGGGCATGGGGGCCTATGTAAGGCACAGAATTCCGGGCGGTGAGGCGGGGCAGGGGGCTGGAAGAGAGAGCTGCACCGAGAGCCCCAACTTCCGAGGGGATCCGGGGATTGTTCTCTGCCCAGCGCCCCAACAGGCCGTCCGGCGGCAACCTGCTCTTTCTCTCTCCCTCCCTCCCTTTCTCTGATCCCGGAGAGAGCTGGGCGTGGAGGCGGTCGCCCCGCAGGAGCCCTATGTAAATCCTGGTGTTGGGTGGGTGGGTGGGGAGGGAGAAAGAGAAGAAGGGGGAAATAAACCTCTTTGGCTGGAGTAGGGTCCGGGTGAGCAGATTTCCTTATCCGGGAATCGCAGGCGGGGCGGCCATTGGCTCCGAGGATCACGTGGGTCCCTAACTTTGTTCACTTGACAGTAAGTAGGAGGGCTTTCGGAAACAGGAAAACGAGTCAGGGGTCGGAATAAATTTTAGTATATTTTGTGGGCAATTCCCAGAAATTAATGGCTATGAGTTCTTTTTTGATCAACTCAAACTATGTCGACCCCAAGTTCCCTCCGTGCGAGGAATATTCACAGAGCGATTACCTACCCAGCGACCACTCGCCGGGGTACTACGCCGGCGGCCAGAGGCGAGAGAGCAGCTTCCAGCCGGAGGCGGGCTTCGGGCGGCGCGCGGCTTGCACCGTGCAGCGCTACGCGGCCTGCCGGGACCCCGGGCCCCCGCCGCCTCCGCCGCCGCCCCCGCCGCCCCCGCCGCCGCCCGGGCTGTCCCCTCGGGCTCCTGCGCCGCCGCCCTCCGGGGCCCTCCTCCCGGAGCCCGGCCAGCGCTGCGAGGCGGTCAGCAGCAGCCCCCCGCCGCCTCCCTGCGCCCAGAACCCCCTGCACCCCAGCCCTTCCCACTCCGCGTGCAAAGAGCCCGTCGTCTACCCCTGGATGCGCAAAGTTCACGTGAGCACGGGTGAGTGCGTGGGCACCCCTTCCCCCTCCCACCCCCGGCGGTTTACACCGAAGGGACATCGGAGGCCTGGGGGGGGGGGGAGGAGAGCTGGGGGAAGCCAATTGTCCCCGCTATAAACTCGCCATTGCCGGAGATTTACGGTCGCCTGTTTTCAGAGCCACATAATTACATCCCCCATAAATTTTTATGGCCTGGTGGGCCCCACGCCTTTGAAGTCAGTTCCCCCATCCTCTTTTGCCATTCTCACCAGCGACTTTTTTTGCCAGGGAGATGCAGTCTCAGTGAAGTTGGAAGTTGGGGAGGGGTGTGCGGCGTGGGGGAGGAGAAGGAGGAGGAGGTAATCTGTATTTGAGCAGAGAGTTGAGTCAACTCCCAGTATTTATTTTTTTCCTTTCTTTCCTCTAGTCTGGCTCCTTGGCTCCAGAAGTGAGCAAAAGTTTTTACTGGGGGCATGCGCTCCGTGGAATCTGAGCACAGAGGGTGGGAACTAACAGAAGAAAGGTTTAGGGAAGCCCCCCTCCCCTTTCACCCCGCATTCTCGAACCCTGGGCCCCAGGCCAAAGAGGGCAGAGAGAGGAGCGGTTAAAACCTTGTGAGGATTCTTCACTCCCCCTGCCCCCTCTCCAGACACCCAAACAACAACGTGGAGACGACACAACCCTCCAAAACTTTGAGGTCCCTTTCTCTTCCTGGGGCCCCCCTCATTCTTCCCTTTCCGTCCCCACCCCACCCCTCCTCTGGAGGAAGAAGAGGTGACGGGCGAGGGAGGGAGGGATACACTGTGTTAGCTGGAAGAAAGGGCTCTCCCTCCTCCCGTTCGGGGCAATAAAACTTTCTCTTTCTCCCTCTCTCTGTGTGTGTCCAGTAAACCCCAATTACGCCGGCGGGGAGCCCAAGCGCTCTCGGACAGCCTACACTCGCCAGCAGGTCTTGGAGCTGGAGAAGGAATTTCACTACAACCGCTACCTGACGCGGCGCCGGAGGGTGGAGATTGCCCACGCGCTCTGCCTGTCCGAGCGCCAGATCAAGATCTGGTTTCAGAACCGGCGCATGAAGTGGAAAAAAGACCACAAGTTGCCCAACACCAAGATCCGCTCGGGTGGCACCGCAGGCACGGCCGGAGGGCCCCCTGGCCGGCCCAACGGAGGTCCCCCCGCGCTCTAGTGCCCCCCGCCCCCCCGCACGGGAGCCGCGAACCTTGGGGCGGGGGTGGGTTGTGAGCGCGGGGGGGTGGGGTGGGGGCGGGGCGGGAGGAGTTGCGGGAGGGGACCCTGGGGCCTGGGACCGCAAAAGCCTACCTGCCCTCCCCCTCCCCCACTTTATCTATTTACACGAATAAACGCAAAGGAGGGGGAGGGGAAGCTTTATTTATAGAAATGACAATGGGGAGCCGGGTGAGGCCCCCCCAGAAGCAAGGTTCAAGTCTCTTGCTTTCTTCCTTAAAAAAAAAAAAAAAGAAGAAGAAAAGAAAGAAGAAGAGAAAGAAGGAGACATTAAGAGAAATAGGAGGAGGCTGTACTCCTCGCTTTCAGCTTTGGCGAAGATGGATCCACGTTTCATCTTTAATCACGCCAGGCCCAGGCCCATCTGTCTTGTTTACTCTGCCGAGGAGAGGACGGGCCTCGGTGGCGACCATTACCTCGACACCCGGCTAACAAATGAGGCCCGGCTCGCCGCCGCCGCCTCTGCTGCTGCCGCCGCTGGAAGACAGCCTGGATTCTCTTTCTTTGTGTCCCCCATTCCTGACACCCAGCGAAAGCACCCTGTGACTGCCAGATAGCGCAGTGTTTTGGCCACGGTAACACATAACACACACACACACACACACACACACACACACACACACCCTCCTTCCCTTCTGTGCCCCTCCACGGGCACACTGATTTCTCACCCCTTTCCACCGAGAGGGGGCCGGGGTGGGCGACAGCAGGAAGGAGACAAGTGGAGGTGGTGGTGGGGTGGCCCTGGTAACGCAGGAGCAGGCAGGGAAGTTGAGCCTAAGACAAAAAGAGAGACCGGGAGACTGGGAGGGCCTTCTTCTAGAAGGTCAAGCCATTCCTGGCAGAGTGAGGAGCCAGTTGAGTTCTGGGAGCTGGGCACAACCCTGTCACCAATCTAGTTTTACAGGGAAGGCTTTCTCTCCTAGACTGCAAACGAATGTGAAACTCGCAAATAAAATGTGGCACCCCTCCCGGTCTGGGAGATAATGTTGCAGAGACCTCTCCCATAGTTTATCATTGTTTTGCATTGATTATTATTATTATTATTAATTATTTTATTATTATTATTATGATTATTATTATTATTTTATGTCATGTGCGTCCTCTCCCTGTTCTCTCTGACATTCCAAACCAGGCCCCTTCCTAGTTTGGGGGCTGCCCAAGTCTAGAACCCTTCGTTGGCGTGAAATTTTGTGTCCTGTACAGAGTGACAATAGAAATAAATGTTTGGTTTCTTGTGACCAGCACGGCGTGTTTTTGTTGAAACCCTGATGTGAAGATACAGACAAATATGCCACCCAGGATATATGTTAAGCATCCCAGTCCATTCGGCCTCATGTTGGATGTGGTTGAGGATTTTTTTCAAAGGGTCCAAGGGGACTTTCAATCTCTGAGGACTCCCAATTGTGGTAGTTCGTTTGTTTTCCTTTTGGGGTGGGTGTGTTTTGTTTGGGGCTTTTAATTTTTTCCCTCCAGTCCAAAAATGGATCGAAAGTACTGGGAGGGCTGACTCCAATTCCTAATGGGGGGGGGGATGTTTCATTGTAGGACGCGAGAGGCTTAAGTATGGCAAAGCCTTTCATATCGTGATTTATTTGTCATAAGCAAATAAAATGCGGTTAAGCTGTCTCTTTCTAGACAGACGACTCTTTGCTTATTAAGGTTCGGAGGGAGGATTCTGCGAGGCCGGCCTCTTTCCTCCCGCCTAAGAAGGTATCGTTTTCCTCTGAGGTGTTTAAAGCTTTAATGAGTCTAATTTTTTGCACAGATGTTTCTGGGTGTTTGCAGGTTTTCAGAGTATTTTTATATTACAAAGGAGCTAGCCGGTGCCATAGCTCAAACTCTGACAAGCAAATAGATAATCAAGAAGACAAATGGCCTCTTTTGTGAAACCCTGCTCCTGTATTAATTTTCATTTTCTTTCTCATAGAAAGTATCGAAAGTACGACTGGGGACCAAATAGCTTTGTGTCTCTGAGGTCCCAGTCACCCCTAGAATGGAGTGGGGGAAGGGGAAGGGGGTGCTGAGGACCCTCACCAGTTCTGTCAGGCTCCAGCCACTTTGGGGGGACAGCACCCAAGAGAAGTGCTAAGGTCCAAGGGCTCCAGATTTGCTCGGGGTCTCTGGTCTTGTGGTGGGCCAGAGTACAGCCACCCACCACCAAAAAGCATGGGGCTCAAGAGGGCATATGCAATTAAAAGTATTTTTCGGTCCCGTCTCCCTCCAGAAAATAAACATAGCTGATTTCCACCAGCACGTTTTCTTGTTATTTCTTTTGTATTCCTGCGGGTTTGCAGCGCCTAGGAGTTGGAGGCTGGGGAGGGCCCAGGACACAGGGCGGGGGCACCCCCGGTGTCCACAGCGCGGGGCAAGGGCGGTAGAACTGCCCCGTTGAAATGCTTCTGGAAGGCTCATAAAAAATTTGCCGGGACCTGGAGCCTCAGAGCGGCGAGCTTTGTTTCGGTCGAATCGCGGTGTGATGTTTGGCTGCCAGGGGATGCGGCTGCCCTTCGTGGAGGGGGAAAATCGTTCTTAAAAAGCATATGCCCCCCCAGGAATGTCTCTATAGAACCAAATCAAAGCTGCTCCTTGGAAGGTATGAATAGAATAAAAAAAAGATTTCTATGGAGCTTAAAGTTCACAGCCATTCTGTGTAGACAAGAGCTAAGAAAAATGTGAGAATTATACAGAAAACCATTAATCACTTCTTTTCTTTAAATACGTATCCTCTCTCCTTTGTTATTATTCAACAGCAAATCTCCGCAGACCGGCTGTTGGGGGAAAAAAGTGTTAGCTGGCTCTCCCGGATCTGCGAGGGGGAAAAAATTTGGAACCATAAAGTTGAAAACTTTTTTCTCTCAGTATGGAAGAAGCCCTTCGTCATGAATGGGATCCGCGGAATTCATGCCAGAGGAGGCAAGAGGCGCAAAGGTAACAAAGCCCTGGCCTGGGCTGACTTTTTTTTTTTTTTTTAATCGTTTTATGAGCTCTTCTTACAAAGGAAAGAAGAAACTCTCTCTCCTCTTTCTTTTCCTTTTTCAACTTTCTTTGCGGGGTTTTTTGATGGTGGATGCTTGGTCAGATCTGCTGCCTTTTATGATGACTGATGCTCGGGTCAGAGGGAGAGACAGGGGCCTCACACCTGGAGAGTGTTTGAACTGCTTGGGACTGAGGTGTCAGGGCCCCTGAAAAATCCCAGAGAAGGTTGTTTGTGAGGCAGCTCAGAAGTGCTTTTCGGGTTTTGGAAAATGCAGGCAGGCCGGGAGAGCTCCAGCATGCATGCATGTGTGTGCCTGTTTGGTGACAGGCACATGTGGCCGGTGTGTTCCGTGACTTCGCTGGTCTACACTGGGGGCTTGTGTCCCCTCTGTCTATTTACTGGTGAGATGTTGTCACTGCCGACTCCTGGAAAAATGGAATGCAGTTCTTGGATGGAATGCCTCAGGCTTGGAGCGGGGTATAGGTAGATGTCTCTCTCTTTCTTTCTTTCTTTCTTTCTTTCTTTCTTTCTTTCTTTCTTTCTTCTTTCTCTTTCTCTAACTTGGGATTCTAGACAAATGTTTGCAACTCTGGAGCAGGAAACTGTTCCGTTTACAGGCAAGGTTCATTGATGCGGGAGTCTTCCTCTTCGATGCTGCTCCCACCCCCGCCCTTCTTCCTGGAGGCTCAGTGTTCCGTTTGGTTTCCTTTTGCTCTCTTGTTTTGGGGGCTATGTTCTCCCTTCTGGGGCCCTGCTTCTGAGGGCGAGGGAGTCAGTGGGCTCTGCCTCAGACCTGAATGTGCTGGCTCTTTTACCCTGGGGCTCACTGAGGCTTTGGAGGCAGGAGGTTGGCAGGAGAGAGAGTTCATGGAAAGGCCACGTTTTCTAGGCGATTAGCTCAGTATTAGAACCACAAAATGACCTCGGAAGCCCCTTGACCTCTCTGAGACTGGACAGTATGCTGGCTCCTGACTCCTGCCCAGGAGGGAAAGTCATACCTCTGCAGTGAGGGGTCCTTGGGCTGCTGTGTGGCCCATCTTCTCATCTCCCTCCAGTTCCCAACCCCTTCTTTGCTCTTTGGGAATTTCTGGATTGTTTTTCTATTACTGTCCACTGGGGAGAAAAGGAGTAAAAAATTTAGCTCAAGGGTACAGCTAAGGGAGGGAGGGAAGGTGCTGATCTGACCCTCTGTGTAGAACTCCTTCCTTAGGTCGGGTTCAAACTGCCCCCCACCCATGTCCAGCTCATCCCTGCTTCTTTCCTCTTTCTCATGGAGGGAGCTGAGGGAAGAAAGACAAAAGGGAAGTGATGTGAGAGGCTTCAGAGGGCTAAGGGGGCTAAGGGAAGAAGCCCGTGGGTTCTAAAGAGAGGGAAGCCTCCCCCCTTTGCCCCCAACTAACAGTCCCTTGGAGGCTACTTTCTCTCAAGGTGTGAGATCCAAATCCACAGCTTCTCAACCCATTTTCTAAAGTTCCTTTGTTTAGGAAGCTATTCGTATAATCACTTGTGTCCCCTTCCCCAAATCCCTAGTCCCACCCCAGCTACTCACAGAGCCCATGAGTACCTACCTCCCCATCAGAAGAACAAGAGAGAGGGGAGAAGGCTCAGGACAGGGTGTTGTGACCATTTCCAGGGACAGCCCTGCCACATCAAACAAAGTTTTTAGCAACTTTGAATTTTAAGAGATGGGTGGAGAATTTGCTCATATGGAGCCTTTCCAAATCTCTGTTCTACTTGCTGTATCTTAAAATCCACACCAGCAGCCATTCTCTTAGGAGGAGGTAGAGACAAAGAGACAGACAGGCAGACAGACAGACAGACCGAGACTCCAGCTGGGAAGAGAGGAAATGTTCCTTCAATTAAAGGTAGGAGAGACAGAACCTTGCTGGGATGTGTGCGGGGAAGGGAGGTATTGATTCGCAGTTTGTAAATCGTTTCCTAGAACTTGGGGACTCTATCTCAGGCAAGGAACAACTGGCCTCGGTTGGCTGGTACTGTCTCCTTTGTGCCTAAGTGCCATAATACATGCAGGGGCTAGAGGCCCCGGGCAGGAGAGGGAGTGAGTAGAAAGGGAGCTGGGCCGCTCCTGGACTGCACATTTTTGAGGCTCATGTCAGATGTGCACCCATTACTCATAGGGGCAGATGACCGATTGTGGGCCCTCTAGAGGCCCAGGTGAGGAAGCTGTAGTCACCTGGGAACATAGGAGCTGCTCTCTGCAGTGTGAGGGGCCCATCAAAGAGAAGAGGAAGGAAACAATGGAAGGGGAGTTTGAGGTTCATTCAAGGGTTTCAGCCCCAGAGGCCGGAGCTTGGAGATTCCCTCAGTCCCAGACTCCCAGTCTTTCCAGGGCTGAGCACCTCCACAGGCTCCCCAATGGGATGGTCTCACCTCCTACAATTCTAGGAGCCCGGCTAGCATTCCTTATCTTTGCCGCGTCTTCCCTCCAAGTCCCTGGGCCCTTCCCGCTGGCCCTCCTACTTGCATCTACCGGGGCAGAGGGGCTGCCCCCAGTGCTGCCAGAGTCTCCCGGGCCACCCCAGCGCCCGCGGTGGGTCTCCCTGGGAAGAGTGGCCAGCCAGGGGAGGGGAGTCTGGTTGGAAAACAGAGTTGGGAAGTTTCCCAGCGTGAGTTGAGCGCTGACGGATTTGTGATCAGCCATAAAACCGGCGCGTTCAGATTCGTAAATCAATCTCGTCTTTCTCGCAGAATGAACGTTCGCTTTATCGGCAGCAAGAAAGCGCTCCGCTAGCGCTCAGGCGCTTGTTTATTTGAACATGGACATTCCCAGGATCCGAAAAGAGTGTGGGCATTTTAACAGAACCTGCCTGGCGTGCCTTCGTGTCACTCTGCTGTTCTTTTTCTTGTCCTTAAAGATAGTTTCTCGGTTTCAGAGATTGCTTTCATGCTCCTGCATATTACTTCCAATCTCTCTGTCTCTCTGATTTTTTCTTTCAGACTTTAGTGGACTGTTTGCATATAGGGGACCATTTCTAATGGATTTGTGGCCAGGACTTTGTAAGGAGTTGCCCTGGCTGGAGCCGGGAGCAGGGCTCACATCGGCAGCAGGCTGAATTCAATACCAGTCTGCGTTTTGTATCTGGACAACAATCAAAGCCGGCCACCCCCCTACAGAGTCTGGGCTCCGCTGGCGTCCTACCCGAGCATTGGGGAGCGGGATTCCAGGGAGGAGGCAGGGGCTGCCCTGTTGCCCCACCGGGAACTTACCGGGCCAGGCCGGCTGTTTCTTTGGGGGTTGTTAAGGCACCTGGGTCCTCAGCCTTCTTCCCATTGAGTTGGTTTTGGTTCAGACCTCTCCAAACGAACCGATGGTGACCCCTCCGCCCCTGCTCCCCTACCCTAAGCTGAATTTATTCTCCCTGCCCTGCCTGCTCTGGCGATGTAGGCCAGGCTGCACCCAGACGGAGCTGCTGAAGATAAGGCTGGGAATGTGGCGAGAGGGGCTCCTTCAGGAATGTCTTTTCTGCTCCCCTTTGCATTCCCACCCCGCACGGTGGGCCAGGACTCAGATTCTGGTTGTAACTGGTCTGCTCATTCTGGGGCCAAGCTGTAAGTGAAGGTTTGGGGGATTTTTTGTTTTGTTTTGTTTATGTCCAAGATGAAGGAGCATGTGTCTGTTTCTCTCTCTAGGCCTAGGGAATGGATTTCTCCTATCATCCCTGTGTTTAACCCTTTATTATGAGACACCCTTGCCATCTCTCCCCATAGATCAGGCTCCATTGTCTGCTGATTGGGAGCTTAGGGTACTAACACCTGGGTAATAGGGACCCCTGCCTGCCAGGCAGCCTTCAAAGCCTCTTTCCTCCCTTTCCTTCCTCTCTAGTTCAAATCTTCAAGCTGTCTTCACTAGTGTGTTTGGGGTGGAGGGGGGCACAGAGATGAGGTGTGACCTAGGTAGAGAGACACTGAGTATTCACTGCTTTTGTGTAGATACCTTAGTCTGGGGTCTTTGTCTCTAGAGCGTATTCTCAGCTGGTCAGTAGAATTTGATTCCCTGGGATGGTAATAACACAACGGGGGAGGGGGGAGTCCCCCTTGTGGTTATTCTCAGCCCTGGGAGCTCCAGCGTCATTTCTTTACCCTGTCCCTTTTCTGCCCCTTCCAAAGGTACCATACAAGATCAGAAGGAGAATTAAAGCCCCATTCTTTATACATATGTAACTTGGACTTATAAAGTGTTTCTTTTGAAGCTGGTCCCTTTAGAAATGTTCTTGCTTTTTTAGGGAGGAGGGAGTTGGTCCCACTAAAATCAATATCTGAGGAGTGAGAGAGAGAACGAACGGAGTTGAGGGCAATCTTGATCTTAAAGGATGCAGAGAGAAGAAGTGGAAGCTGAGAAATCCAGGGGCTTGGAGCCGGGCTCCGCGCCCACCCCACCCCCACCCCCCAGACGCCCCTGCAGACTATTTCTGCACCTCCACGAACTAAGCAGAAGCAGGAGGAGAAGGGAGAGAGGAGAGGTGGGCTGTGGGTAAGTGTGTGCCTGGGTGGGGGGAGGTTAGGGAGCTGTAGGTAGAGTAGGTATAGATGTGAATGTGGGAGAGAGAAGGAAAACTCACTACTCTTCCATTGGTGGGTTGGGGGGAACCTATTTTGCAGGAAAATTTCTCCTCCTGAAGGGGAAGGTCATAGTGGTCCTTTGAGCCTGAAATCGAAAGACCCCCTTCCCCCTCCTGGTCACGTGATTCATTAAATAATTAATGCCGAGGTTGCAGAATAGATATGTATTCGTCAGGAAAATCGCAGGCTCGGTCTCCCTGTTTCTGACGTGCAATTCAACTGTCCTTTGAAAAACAAGCCTGTACCCCGAGAAAAAAAAGAGAGAGGGGGAGAGAGGGAGAGAGAGAGAGAAAAAGAGAGGGAGACAGCAATAAAACAGCCCCGCAGCCGGAGCCACATCGCGGGCTGGGGTATTGTAAGTAGAAGGGATTTCTCACTACCTACCGCGTCTTATATGTCCATGTAAATTTATTGTTTGTTATTAATGTTATTGTCGTAAAATGTGACAAATAGCCATCTTCATTTCCTGCCATTTCTCTTCACACGGTGCTCTGTGTGTTTATACCCATTGAGGCATTGCATAGAGATTTTAGGAATATTCCTCTTCTCTCTCTCTCTCTCTCTCCCCCTCTTTCTCTGTCTCTCTCCCTCTCCTCCAACCTTTTTCTTGATTTATAGCAATATGGGTGTCAGCTTCTCGACCGGCATGCCAGCCATTGTGTGTGTGTGTGTGTGTGTGTGTGCGTGCGCGCGTGCGTCTGTGTGTTTGTGAGCGAGTTGTGTTGTTTATGGCCATGTCTTCGATAAATCATTTCTCACGGAAAATGATGTGGAAGCTAGGCTATTTCTGCGGCCGGGGAGAGACTCGCTCTCGGAGCCACTTCCTCCCTCTCTGCTCTGCTCCCAGGAGTTGGTTATTTCAGACGATTTACAGTAATATATCAGCAGTTAATATGAAAGCTCTATGGCTGGAGGTCTTAAATTACAGCATCTGTGATTATCAATTAAGGGGAGATTTGTATAAATTTGGTAAACCAGAAATGCCTCATTGGCATATAAACCCAGTCAAAGACCACGACCTAATATAAAAATTATATTTGCAAGCCTGATAGAGCCAACATTCCTGAAGCAGCAGACAGAGCTCCATTTTTCAGCGGTTCCCCTCCAGGAGTTTGGCGGCTCCGACTCCAGCCCAGGGTAAAGAACCCAACTCTGAAGGCAGAAGGAGCCTGGGGGCAAGAGAGGTGGAGGCAGAGGGAGAAATTATTGGAGTTGAAGGCAAAGATTTTTGTAATCGATGGGGATCAAATCGAAGCCCTCTGCACTTGAAAGGGGGATGGAAGGTTTTCTTTGTAGAACTAAAGCTTCATGGTAGGATCGATGTGTATGACAGGGTATCGAGGGTAGAGAAGGAGCTATACTCAAATCCAAATTGGGGGAGACAATGGGGGCAGAGGGTGAAGAGTAGGGAGAGAAGCTGAAAGCCTTGGCTCCCCACCCTCCTGGCTAACAAAACAAGGAAATGAATTCACACCCCAGTAGCCTTCCTTCGACCTCCTGAAACAAAGAAAGTTTCCTCAGCAGTGAGGGACTGTGTGTGTTTGGGGCTAAAGCAGGAAGAAGTTCTCTAAGTTTTTCTTGAAAAGAAATGTTCCAGGAATCAGGTGGTCCCAGAAAGTTGGTGAGTGTTTTAGGACATATGGTGTGTTCCCCTCCCTAAGCCCCCATCCAGAGAGAGAGCAAATGGGGTGCAGATTGGGAGGGGAGAACTGATAACTTTCCCCTTGTGTTTCATGTGGGGGTCTCCATCCCTCCCCATTAGAGAAGAGCCTGATGGTCAAGAGCAAAGCCAGAAGGAGCTTCTGGGGACATTCTACACTGCACCCCAAAGTTGTGATGGATGAGGAGCAGAGGGCCAGAGTGTTTGCCAAGTCTGGTCAGGGCTGCTGGCTTTTCCTTTTCTGGCTGGAGCCCAGCCAAGTGACTTTATAGCCACTATTATCCATGATATTTAACTCTGCCTGCTAGTGTAAACCTTTGAGGAGAAAAATTAGAGTGACGCCGCACCCAGGTGTTAATTATTCATGGCATCAGCCTTGTGGAAGTGGTGGCTTCGGCCTCAGTCTGGAGCATACAGGAGCCGGCTCCCATGCTCTGTTCCAAGTGGCGCTGAGCCCCATCCTTGTTAACAGGAAGATTTGTGGGTGGTGGGTGGTGGATGAAGCCTCCCAGATTGGAAGTCTGGGTTGAAAGGGATTTAGGGAAAAAGAGAAGGAGAAGTCAAGCTTCTAGGTTAGGATGAGTGTGGTGTGGTGTTACCTAGTTTGGATAAAAGAAAGCAGAGAGAGTGTGGATTCAGGGGCAGCCTTGACAGGACTGCAGAGGGTGGGGGAAGGGGAGGACTGGGGGAGAAAGATTTGAAGGATGGGTGCTCCAACCCTTCAGGCTACCCTTTTCCAGCGCTGGAGAATCCCCCACACACTCAGGGTGAGAGGCGAGTCTTTTTCCCTCATCTGGGAAGTTGGTGGTGGGGGGCAAGGATGTAAATGTAGGGAGAGTTTCTCCGGTGCTTTTTCCCCAAGGCAGCATTCCAGAATTTAGGCCAAAGTCTTGGAATCCCTGAGAGAAGGGGGAAAGATGACCTCTTCCTTGGAGAGGAGGAGGGACAGGAGGGAGAAGAAGAGGGTGGAACCAGGTTTTATTAGCTTCTGAATTCAGCCTGTTTCCCAGCCTGTTTCCCAGCCTGGAAGATGGGAAACAAAAGGGAAAGCCTGAAGGATTTTGCTCTTTGGGACAGGTCAGAGGTAAGGGGGAGAGCTGGGAGCCAGTCCTATAGACCTCTACCCCAGTGTTACCAACTCTCCCTACTTCTCTGTCTTCCCTCCTCCTGCTGCCTTGGCCAGTGACATGAAGGACTGATACCCCCCCTCTTTTCCTCTCCATTCTCTCAGCCCCCTTCAGGTCTTTGTCTCTTCTGGCCCTGGGGGCACCCCCTCCCCTTTCTTTTCCCCAACTCATACTCAGTCTTCCCCCAGGAGAGACAAAAGCGGGGAGATCATCCTCTCCACCATTATGTCTCAGTTGCTGGCTCCTTGCTGAATCTCTCCATGTGAGGCCTGGTGCCCTCCATCCAGGCATATAGGCCTGCGCCCGAATCAGCAAGTTTGGAAAGACTTTGTTGTTGTTGTTCTTTTGTATATAGAAATACTTGGTTTACTTAGCCATGAAGCGTCTTGCCTCTTATCAGTTCTGCACATATACACATATATACCCCATTTGCTTTTGTGCTGTTCAGGGGTTGAGGTAGAATGTATTTGGTGGAAGGGGCTTTTGGAAAGCTGCTAACTCCTTCTTCTCTCCAGACTCTTCTCCCCGGTGATTATAGTGTTGATCCCCGTGCCTTTAAGAAGCTGGGCTGCCAACGTTTTAGCAATCAGAGGAATTGAATAAAAAGATGGAGAGAGAGAGAGAGAAAGGATGAAGGGAAAAGGGAGGGCCCCAGAGAGAGAACAAGCAGGAGGATCCATTTCTGAGGGGAGAAGTTAGGGCAGAGTCCAAGAAGCAGATGACAGGGAGAATAAAGATAAAGGCCAGTCAGAGCGGCAGGGAGGCTGTCCTGGGACAAGGAACCCCACAACTTGGATGGGTACACACACACAGAGTTAAGTGAGAAGGAGGGAACTGGAAAAGAAACCACTCACTTTGTCCCCCTTTCTGTAGAAGAGAATGTCTTTGTGATGGAAGGATGTGTGTTGTCCCCTCTACCCCCTGCAGATGAAAGGGCCCCAGGCCAAGGGCTCCACATTGCCCCCAAATAAGAGGGGCAGCCTAATGAGTGAGCCCAGAAGTGATTTCTGGAGACACTGCTAAGTCTTTCACGGGCTCAGTTCAAACTCACAGAAGTCAGAGAGGCTGAGTATGAGAAGACAAAGAGGCTGTCAGAAAGGGACAGAGACAACAGAGATGGTTTTAAAAAGGCAGAAGAGACAGAGAGAGAGAGAGAGAGAGAGAGAGACTGTTGAAAGAGTCCAACCCTGGGGGAGGGCAGGCACAGAGACAGGGGAGGCCGCAGGGGTCTGGAAGCTCCTCCAGACCCGGTGCTTTCTTTCCAGGCAGCTGCCCAAAGCTGTGGCCGTCCCAGAAGCAACTGGCCCTAGAGTAGGCCCTCAGGGGGGTGCTAAATCAGGTGTGAGGCAGCTGGGGTAGGCACCGAAGTGTCAGGGAATGGCCAAGAGGGTCCTAGCACTTCAGTCTCCTCTTCCACCACCATCACTAACTTAATGGCTGGAATCTCCCAAAACAGAATTCCACGGGGTGGGGGTTGGTGGTGGTATTTGGGGTCAGGGTCTCACACCCGGACCCTGGAATCCTTCCTCCGCCTCTCTTTCCCCTGGCGGATTTGGTCTCTTCTTTCCCTCTTTCGGGTCGGGGAGAAAAAAGTTGATCTGCCGGCCGCCAAAGAACTTTCCCTTTCACCTCCAATCCACATCTCCTCCCTCGAACCCCCAGCAGGAACAAACGGATGCTACCCTTACTAATCTCCTCCCTCCCCCATCTTTCAGGAAAAGAAAAGGAAAAAAGGAAAAGGGGAAAGAAAGTTCCTACGAGCCTAAGCAGCTTTAGAAAACTCCAGGGAACCTGGAAAATGCAAACCTCCTCGCCTCCCCCAGGCGTCCCCGCGCCCCCTCGCCGCCGCGCTCTCCCGCCCCGCGCCCCCCACCCCCACCCGCCCGGCCCGTCCTGCCCAGAACTCTCTTCCCGGCCCGTCCTTCCCCTCCCTTCCCGGCCGGGCCGGACATATGGAACCCATTTCGCTGGTGACATTGAAGAGCCGCCCGTGCGCCCGCCTTCCGCCGTGGCGCCCCCGGCGCTCCCCGCGCCTCGCAGTGCCCCCTGTCATTCGCCGCTCCTCCCGCCCGGCAGCTTGGCCCGCTCTCGCAGCCCCGGCCCGGCTGGGTGCCAGGCGCGCCCGGCCGCCCCGCAGCCCCACGCGGGCCCTCCGGCTTCTCCGGCCGGACCCCGCCCCCGCTTCCCGGCTGCGCCCCGAGCGCAGCCCCCGCGCGCGCCCCGCTGCCCTGCGGCCTCTAGGGCCGAACAAAGCCGGGGGCGGGGGCGGGGGCGGGGGCGGGGAGGGGGCGAGCGCTTCCGGGCCGCTCCCCGCGCCGCCCGCCGCTCCGGGGCTGCCCGGGTCTGCTCGGGCGGGATGCGGCGGGCTGCGGCCGGGGCGCCCCCGCTGGGGCCGAGGGACCCGGGCCTGGCAGTCGGCTCCCGCGCGCCCGCCGCTCCCGGTCGCCCGCGGCCTGCGCCCTAGCGCGAGTCCGCACAGGTAAGTGGGGGTGCGGAGCGGAGCGGCCCGGGTCCGGCTAGGGATGTGTGTGCGGAGGGGGAAGGCGGCGGGGGTGGTGGCCAAGACCTCAGCCCCCGGGGTCTCTCTCCTGGATCAGGAAAGAGGCTGGATCTGAATCGTGGAAGACAAAGCTGAGAGCACCTCTGAAGAGGCGGGTGGGTGCTGACGGGGGAGAGGGGTCCGGCTGTGCGGGGCAATGTGGAGGAATGTGGCGCTGTACCCCCGCCGGATGTGTGGGCCAGGACCGGATTACGGGATGGGGATGGGGGAGCTCTGTGGCTCTGGAAGGGTGTTGGAGGCTCTGGAGGGTTTTCCAGGGAGGAGTTGGAAGCTGTGCCTCGTGAAGGAAATGTGGGGGCATCTCCTGGGGTCGGGGGACAGCTGGGCCCTGCTCCTACAGTCCAGCTGCCACCATGGTGAGCCTTTTAGCACCTGGCGGGTTATTTGAAGCTGAAACTACAAGGGTTGCGGTGAGGCCGGGTGTTAAACTGAGAAGGTAGAAGGGGTGATTTATGGCTTCAGAGAAGCTATGTTTACTCCCAGACTGCTCTGGAAACCAAAAACCAAACAGAGCAGAGGCGGGAGGAGCCCCTCTCAGGAGTGGGAGGTGATGCCAGGTTCATTCACTGGGATTTATTTTCCCAGATGTGGGGAGATGGTGGGAACTGTCCCTTTGCAGGCGCAGGATGTGGTAGGTCTGTGTGATGTATAAGGAGAGTGTGCAAGCATGCACGTTGGAGGTGTGTTAGTGTACTGTGAGAGGACATTTGCACACAGGCACTCGGGCTGGGGTGTGTGGGGCACAGCATCGCTTTGTGAGTGGGCGTGAAGGGAGCTGGGAGGGTGGGAGGGAGGCTCAGTGTTCTCTGGTCCTGGGACTCTGTGTTATGGTAGCTCTGGATACACTTTGCTGCCCTGGGCCCTCACCTGGGGGTAGAGCCTGTTCTTGCTTTCCTCCCACAGCCACATGTAGCACAGTCCATTTGGTCTGGTCCCTGGCCCCTCCGTGCCATCTGCCCACGCAGCCTGATCTTCACTTTGAGCCTTTAACTTTGCCGTGGGAGACCAAGGAATTAGTAAGCATGGCTGCATGGGGAGGGGAGGAGAGATAGATGGTTTCACACTGGGCCTTGGCAGCCTTGGGTTCCACCATCACTGCTGAATTTACCCCCAAATCTCTGCTTGGGAAGGGGAAAGTGAGTACAAAGGGAAACAGAGCGAAGGAGCTATGCAGGATGGTGGGGGTGGGGAGGGAAATATTTTGACCCCAGATAGTTATTTCCTCAGGCCAACTGGTGGCTCTTGCATTTCTGTCTAGAAGCCTGGCTTTGCCTGGAAATTGTTTTGCATTAAATTTTCTCAGCCGCAGAATTATCTTTCCTCGCCTCCAGCTAAACTTGCATTTTTCCACCAGACACTTGGGCCCCGCACCAATGAAATCTGAGAGGAAGCGGCTGGGCCCTAAGTGGCCGTAATTTAATTGATTTTATCATAAATCATCAACTTGATGAAGAACCCGAGGTTTCAGTGAAGTAAATTGATATTAATGGGAGTTTCTTGAAATGCAAACTCGCTGCATTGTTGGGGCATCTTGAACTGGGGAGGTGGATTTCATGCGTCCCAAGAGCAGAGAGCCTGGACGTGGAGCCCGCACAGCATTAGGGGGTAGGGAAAGCAAGCTGTGAGGGGCAGCTGCAAGCAGACCCATTTCTGTGGGGGGGAGCAAAGCAAAGAATGGAACTTTGTTGGGGAGGGAGCAGAGCCTGACTCTGAGCCCTTCTGGCCATCTTGGGAATGCTGGTCTCCAACTAGGGGGAGGCAGTTGGGGAGGCTAGTAGGTGTGTGGGCAGAGTTGGGGGTCGGGTGAGAAGGCCAGACTGGTACAATGGGTGCATTGACTCCTGGTTAAAAATTGCCAGGTCAAAGCCTTCCTCTTCTAATTATACAAATTAATTATTTACTGCTCAGGTTGCTGTGTCCAAAAATAGCACTTTTGATTTGGTGATGGAGGTAGAGAACAACCTACCCTCCTCCCAAACACACACACACACACACACACACACACACAAGAGCAGTAAAAACTAGTGTATGAGCCTCTGTGGGGGCAAGGAGAACCAGGAGTGGGGTTGGTGCTCAGCAGTGGGGGTGTACACATTTAAATCCCAAGAAGAAATATGCTTTTGGCAGAGACAGTGCCCTTTATTGTCTAAATTCAGTTTATTACTACATATTGTCACTCATTTTCACATTAGCACACAGAGAACCACAAGCTGTCCGTCCAAAAAGGGACCTTAGAGATCACTTTGCCCAATGCCTCCCCTCCACATATATGCTCTGGCTTTCCAGAGGGGACACTGAGGCCCAAGGAATTCACTGCTTCAGATCATATAGCCGATCTGGAACACCTAGCATCCAAGCCTCCTGACTGCTGAGCCTATTGCCAAGTATGACTTTAGACAAATCACTTCCTGGCTCCGAGCCTCAGTTTCCCTGCCTGTAACAGTGGCAGGGGTTGGAAACGACAGTGTCTGAGTTCTCCCTAGGTCCGACCTTGGGAAACTCTCTAGTGCTTGGGAGCAGCTCACTTGTGAGCTGGAATTCTGAGGGCGTCTGGGGATAGAAGTTACTGCATGGTTAATCTGCAATATACAGGGAGCAATATACACGCCCAGAGCAGTAGATAGTTACTCTTACTGGCTCTAGGAAATCTATGAGAATCTGGACCATTCCTCCTCTTGAAGGTGTTTTTTTTTTTTAAGATTTTATTTATTCATGAGAGACACAGAGAGAGGCAGAGAGGTAGGCAGAGGGAGAAGCATGCTCTCTGTGAGGAGCCTGATGTGGGACTCGATCCCAGGACCCCGGGATCTGAGCTGAAGGCAGCGGTTCAACCACTGGGCCACCCAGGCGTCTCATGAAGTTGTCTTTATTTTCTGCAGAGAAGCCCAGACTGAGAACAACTAAAATAGAAGTCAGTGAAGAAGGGCTAGCTAGCTGGGTTGGATTGGGATTGGCATTTGGAGGGGGAGGGCTAAGGAAAGGCGGGGGAGGGGGGTGTCCTCCCTCACAGAGCAAGGCGTTTCCCCAGCCAGGCACTGGGCTGAGGCTGGAGTTGTTCAAATTTCGGTTTTTGAAATTCTTCCTACTCCAGCCCAGGGACTGAAATGTGGTTTCAGAATTATTTGGATACTGTAATGGTAGGCCACCACCTGTCCCCCAGTCTCACCCTGACCCCAGGGCCTTTGGGCCTTCTCTTTTGGGGGGAGGACACACACAGGGTGCTGCAGCATGTACAGGTGTCCTCCCAGGGCAGCCAAGACAGAAGGCCTATGAAGCAGATGGACCCCCCACCCTCTTCTTGTTCTTGTTTTCATCTCCTTTCCCAACTGGAAGTAGATAACAATTCTCAGAAGTTGCATGGTTGTGAGAGGGAGGTTTCTTGTAGGGTCAGGGATATGGGAGGCCACCAGGGGACCAAAGGTTTCCAGACTGCCTTGGGAAGTGTGGTCAGGTACAAGAGTTCTGGTGGAGAAGTGGGAAGAGAAGGGCACAACTTCATCTTTGGGGTTCCGGAAATGAGTCTCTGGTTTTGAGAGGAGGGGACACCCAAAGGGCTGGCAAGTCCAGACCCTGGCCCTATCCTATTCTAAGTCTGGGATTTTATATTTGGAGGCAATTCGGAAGGCCTTCCGCTGATTGGTCATTAATCCGGTGAGTTATTGTCTGCGAAACAGAGGTCACCGGGAGAGAGACATCCAATCTGTCAGGAGAGACCTGCCCAGTCACTGGCAGGCTGGGCCCCTGTTCGCCTCTTGCCCGCTGCTCCCTCGCCTCCCCAGCCACCCACCGCCTCCCCAAGCCGTCCCAGCCGCTGGGCTCCCTCTCGCCTCCACCGGTCTGCCCACCTTTGTCTCCACAACAGCCCGGGGCGTGGGGAGGGGGGCAGTCTGCCGTGTGCTGGGCGGGGGCTGAGCGCCTAGATGCGGCTGGCCCCGGATTCGGAACCGGCTCGCGCGCCCCCAAGGCGCCCGCCCGCCCGCCCCTGACTCCTGACTCGGCCCGCGCGGCTCCTGCGTCCGCCCCGCCGGCGCACCCGGGCGGCCTCCGCGGTCACCGAGCCACTTTGCGAACCCTCGTGGCTGCGCTGGTTTTTCTGCCTCCCTCTCGAGCCCCTCCACTTGGGGGGGGGGGTGAGGGGGAGAGAGCAGAGCTGCCGTTCATCTTCTCCAGCGGTGGCGGCCTCTGTCTTCTTTCGATCCCCCGCTTCCGCTGAGCCGGGTCTACACTGGTCTCCGCGCGCGCGGAGGCAAGGAATCTTCTCCTTCCCGCTTCCCCTTTGTTCCCTCCCGCCTGGGCATCTTAGGGGGGGTGGGGGTGGGAATCCAGATACCCAGAGCCAGCTTCATTAGCAATGTGATTTTACCACCGCCAGCTTTGAAATCTTTATTAACATTCAGGAAGAGATGGACATTCCGGGGCGTGTGTGGACTTCACACGACTCCGCTGCGGCCACAAAATTGGGCAGTGAAGCTGGGAAAGAGTGTGTGTGGGGGGGGGCGGGGCGGGGGGGCAAAGCCCAGAGAGGACCGGAAAGAAACGGATCTCTAATCGCCCGGCCACCTCCCCGCCCCACCACTCCCTTGGTCCCAGCTTCTCAGGGAGCCCTTGAAGTTGAGCTTGGGGCCAGATGCGGTCACCCCAAGGCTGGTATCAGAAATTTTCAAGGAGCCAGCCATTTTGTGATTATTGAGAGGAGGCTTTTCGTTTGCTCTTTGGTGGATTTTTTTTGGGAGAGGGGAAGAGGGAGACAGACCTGATCCCTCTAAGGCCTGGAAGGGTGGGCAGTCAGGAATGGCTCAGAGAGGTTTAAAGAGCTCCTTGTCCGCTGGTGCTGGGTACCGATTAGGAGTGGGGGAGGGAGGTGCTCTAGCGAGTGGGAGGGGGAAATATGCCCAGAAGGGGGCCATTTTTTCTCATTTTTACCTTTTTTATTGATTTCTGCCTTTGTTAGATTACCCTAAAGTCTCTGTCTTAATCTTTTCTCGGTTTTTCTTTTTCAATCTCCCCCTACACACACACACACACACACACACACAAAGTAAGGTTGCCCAAATTTCTCTACTTGGGTCCAGGAAGAAATTGTTCCCTCCTCTCTCTGGTCTGCCCCTAGATCATGACTTCATGGTCAGGGGTGATAAACTCCTCCAGACCCCAGTCTTCCCTCACACCCCTCTAATGTCTCCTTCTCTGAGTTCCCTGGCCAAACTCCTCACTGCCCCGCCTTTGTCCCCTGAAGTCTGAAAGGTCTCCGCCTGCAGCAACAGCTCAGAGGAAACCTGCACCCTCCATGCTGCCTGCTTCACCATCCACCTCCCAGCCTCCCAGCCCCAGTCAGGGGCAACTGGCCAGCCAGAAACCTCCAAGGAAGGAAGAAAAAAGACCAGAAAGAAACCAGACTGGGATCGAATTGCCTCCCAACCAGTTCCAATGGGCTCTGTTCTCCAGAATTAGTAGGAAGCCCCTGCTCCTCCTACCTCTGCATTTGAGGGTGCGTGTCCTCTGAAATTTTTCTCCAGGTCAGCTTTCTGAATCTCCAGTCCTCCTTTTCACCCCCACCCCACTGTGCCCCAGCTCCTGGTGTCCCCAGAAAGGACCACAAAGAGTTGAGGACGCTCTGGGAGGGGAAGGGTCCATTGCTGTCTTTGGAGAGTTCCTCCGCCCTCCCTCAGCTCAGCTCCAGGCGGGGTCCTCCTGCAGCCCTGTCTCCCAGCCCTGTGCAGCTGGCAGGGTGCCCTCTGGGTTTCTTAATTCCTTGAGGCAATGCTGTGCAGCCCCATAGTGATCAGTTGTTTCTCTTCTCTCAATTTTGCAATGACCTTCTCCAGCTAGTGGTAGCAACAGCTAGGAGAGCTGGACGGTCTAAGGTACATTTTTGACTCTTAATTTTGTGGAGTAAGAGGAAAGACCCAAAGGTGCTCGTTCCCTTAAGCCTCCCTGGGCTGAGTCCCCAACACACCAGGCCCAAAGCTCCGGAGAAATCAACAGCGTAGGTCCCTAAACTAGGGTCTAGAAATCTCAGGACAGGCTCTGTGCAGCCATGTACACAGGCAGCCGGTGATGGCGTTCTTTAAGGGTCTGGGCGTGAGTCATAACATTGGCTTGGGCTTGGGCATTTTCTTTTCCTAATACTACTAATAAAGAGAAAACTGGCTCCCACTATCTATCCTCACCACCACCCCCTTCCTTCAGCCACCAGCTCTCTAGGCAGGTGGCAGGGTCCTTGGTATATCACAGTGGGAAGCTCTGCATGTGGTTCTGTTGCTGGAGGGCAGGCAGTCCCACTCACCCCCTGTTCAGCAAGACCCCAAGAAACTGGCTGCTCCAGCCCAGGAAAACTGACTTAGCGGGATGGAAAGAAGTAGAAGCTGGAGGAGGCCGGGGTAACACTCTGCATGAG
Organism: Canis aureus; assembly: GCF_053574225.1. Classification (NCBI taxonomy): domain Eukaryota; kingdom Metazoa; phylum Chordata; class Mammalia; order Carnivora; family Canidae; genus Canis; species Canis aureus. Next base: position 36,364,071 of record NC_135626.1, read on the forward strand.
AGTCATGAGAGTAGGACCCTTTCTCAGCCCAAAGCAGAACTTGTGAGTGGGGTGTGAGGAAAGCCCTGCCAGACACAGCCACCCTCTCCTGGAGAGGAGACAATAGCTGGAACCATCTCTCACCTTTGTTCTCCCAGTCCCATCTCTTCTGGTGCGTCCAGATGGGAGAAGGCAAAAGCCAAGAATTTTAACCAGGAGGTCACAGGGTAGTGGCTGGCTCTGCCTCTGTCTACTCCAAGTGAAGGGAACAAGTTTTCCAAGGTGCCTTTGTAGAAAGGAGAGACTATCTGCCTTCTTTTTTATCCCCTAAGTCCCGACTCAGCAGTTAAGCAGAGTTGCAAATACTCATGCTTTGGGAGATGTCCTGGTCCTCTTTTTGTCTCTCCTCCACCGGGAGTGGCTCTTCCCCACCCCCCCACCCCAAATCTGCAGACACCTACATTCTTGGCTCTTGGTTCCCTCCTACAGGCCTCCTTGCCTTTTCCTGCCCTTCTCAAACACACCCTAAGAAAAGTTTAGCTTTTGTAGTCCTCCATGGTTGTGCCAAGAGTCATAAATCATGCAGAGCTAAGAGAAACAAACAGGTTTGTTCTGAATAATAATAATAACTACCCTCCTTCTCTTCTGCCAGCACATTTAAGGTGAAGCCATTTTGGTAGTTCTTCTCACCTTCTTAGAAGTACAAATGTCCTTATCACCTATTAGCCCCTTCTGCCTAACCGGAGGTGAGAATCTTAACAGAAACTTCTCCGTGAAGTTCTTACAGCCTCTCTATTGCCAGCCGCGTCTGGAGCTCAAGCTAAACAGAGTGCTCCTTTTGTCACCCTCTCCTCAACCCCCCTTCTCCTGCAAGATGGTCTGGATTTTTAAAATAATCACTCACCGCTTGTTGTCTGTTCTCAAAAGGGGGGGGGGTGTTTAAAAAAGAAAGGTCTGGCTGTCCCCCCTACCAGTTGGAAACTGGGACTGGAGATTTGTGGGGAGAGAGGAGGAATTGGGAGGGTGTGGGGGAAGAGAAGAAACAGACTGGGAGATTTGGAGGAGGGGGGAGCCAGGGCAAGAGGGCGGGAGACCCAGCCACTAGTCCCCGAGGAGTGAAACTACAAAAAAAAAAAAAAAAAAAAGCCCTAGTCCTGCCCAAGCGAATGAACAGAGGGGCACCCAGCAGTCCCACCCCCAGGCACTTTGGGTGCCTTTGGCTAGGCCTCCCCACCTACTTCTCAGCACAATGGTTTACCAGGGGGGTGCGGGGGGGGGGGGCTGTGAACTCCACTGGCTTTGCCTTGCCTGTGCTCCCTTCTTCCTCCCCGGCCAAAAATCTCAATTTAAAAATTTACCTGTTCTGGGAAAAAAAAAAAAAAAAAAAAAAAAAAACAACAACAACAACCCAACCAACAAACAAAACCTCAAACAAAAATCTCTACCTTCTTTCCTTTCTCACTTTTTTTTGAAGGGGGGGTTAAAAAAATTTCCCCCTCCCCCATCACCACCAACACCTTCCCTCCTTATCAGGCATCTAAGCTTGCTAAAGGGGGAGTGGTGGGGGTGTGTGTGAGCTTGTGTGTGTGTGAGTGTGTGTGTGTGTGTGTGTGTGTGTGTCTGTGTGGTTTTTTCCCTGTGCAAAAGCAGAGGCCATTGTTACGGAGAGTAGGGCGTACCAGTCTTGTAGGGCAACCACACTGTGGCGGCTTGGCCGAGCCGGAGCCCGGAGCCGGATTCTCAGCGAGCTGAGCCGCCCGAGCACCTTTCGGTCTTCTTCTATTTTTTTCCCCGCTCCCCCACCCCCTCCCTCCTGCGCACCCCGCTCCTAAGCCGAGTGAATTGAAGCGGACGCCGCGCGGCTCCTCCGGCCGCTCTGCCCCTCGGGCTCCCCAGCCGGGGTGGCTATTGGGGGGGGGCGACGCAGCTTTAAACAGTGGTCTTTTTTTCCTTTGCCTTCAAGGAGGGGAGATTTCTCGCCTGCCGCTCGCGCTGGGGCTCGATGTGAATATATATTATGTCTGCCTGTTCTCCCCTCGTCGGTGGCTAAGGTAAGCTGGACTGAAATAGGCTATCAGTTTGTGAATGGCGGAGAGTATGTCTCAATGATTTATGGCCCATATGACTCCAATCTCGGTTCAAGAAGAGTTCACAAGCTTTAAGCTTCCTTCCACGCAGCGACTCTCCTCTCTCTCTCTCTCTCTCTCCCTCCCTCCCCCTCCCTCCCTCCCTCTCTCTCTCTCTCTCTCTCTCCCTCTCTCCCTCTCCCTTCTTGCTTCTCTCCTTTTCTCCTCTCTTTTCTTTCAGCAGCCAGATCCAGGGCTGAATTTTTTCCCCCGGCTGCTGAGAAGAGCTTAACCTTTCTCTCCTTTCCTTTCCTGTTCTTTTTTTTCTTCCTTCCACTATTTTTTTTTTTTTTTAAGTCCTGGAAGGTGGCCTATCCCCTCTCTCCTGGCTTCCCCCGCTATTGTTACTCTCCCCGGCTCTTTTCAGGGGCGCGTCTGGACAGGTGGGGTTCTTGGGGTGGCTCACCGCCCTGCTCCAGCGAGACCCCGGGGGAAGCCCGGAGCCACCGTCTCCCTCCCTCCCTCTCTCCCGAGAAGCCATATGGAGCCTGGATTTTTCCAACATGGAGGCAAGGGAAATAGACATGTTTGGCTTAGTAGAGCTGCTCCCCACCCCCTCTCCTCCTGGATCCCTAGATCTCGGAGCCCCTCCACACCTTCGCCTCTTCTCACTGTCCCATCAGCCAGGCCTCTGCGCCCTGCTGCTGAACCAGGCCTGCCAAAGGCAACTCCCCGAGCGGAGTTGCTAAGGCGCCTTTTAATTCGGTTACCTCCAGCGCCCAAACTTGCTGCCCTCAGCCCGGTGTGCTTGGAACCTGCCGCTGCTAGCCGGCGAGGCGTCCTGGACGCTTCCTCTTCGGCTCCTTGGGCCAGCATAGCCGGTGGCCAGCCACCCCGGCAGCGGCCGAGACAGCCCGGAGGCGGCAGCCAGGGGCTAGCTCCATCCACAAACCTCCCGGCCCTTTCTCGCCGCTGGCGGAGTCTCCATTCTTTCCTGTTACGTCTCTGGCTTCTCCGATTCCCACACTCGCCTGCCTGGCCTCTGTCCTGCGATGGTGTGCAGGTTTATTGCAGGGTGAACGTCAGGAATTTCGGCCCCAGGCGTCTAGTCAGATTATTGCTTTATTATCATCATCATCATCATCATCATCATTACTGCTGTAACAATCATTTAGACTAAATAAAGCCAGGGCCCAGCCAGCCAACCCTTTCCAAGGTTTTTATTTCATTCTCTTCTCTATTAATAACAAACTTAACTGATGCCTGTTAATTAATTCCCCCTTCATCCCGGGCTGCTCCGAAGCTAATTTTGGTTAAATCATCAGAGGCTAATGGTAATAATAATAAAGGGATTGGGTCAGCCTGGTCAAATGAACTCCAGTTCTCTTCCCTGGACGGACCTGCTGCTTTACCGACCCATGTGTATTTCCCAGAAATAAATTCTTCCCAGAAACCAATCGGAACTCAGGGCTACCCGGGCTCCCTTTTGAGTGTAAATCTGTGCCATTAAGAAGGGGATTTATGTGTGGGAGGGACTTCCCTCACCTGCACTCCTTTTATTTTCCTATTTTGAGTTTTCTTTGGAGTTGACCAGCTGTGCTGAATGAGATTTAAGTAGACCAAACTCACATGTCAGAAGAGAGGGTCACTCTGGAGGTTTTATGAAATGCGATGGTGAGAGATGCGGGAAGACAGGGAGGAAAAAATGCAGTCAGAAGTTTTAGAGAAATACACAAAATCCTATGACAGCTCACAGCTTTATTCTTTTTGTATCATTTTAAAAGTCTGCATTAAAATAATGATTTTTTTTTTGCCTTGGAAAACTTCAGCAAGCAAGGTACTCTGTTTCCAACCCAGAAAATAATATTGTTCTGATTGCTCTGTTGACTTTCTTTTTTTTCTGCCTTGGGGAAAGATGTTCTCATTCAGGAAGCACTTTCGTATCTCTTGATAGAAAAGTCCAGCCGTTATCCAGTTTCTCTCTTTTTTTCTTTTCTTTTCTTTTCTTTTCTTTTCTTTTCTTTTCTTTTCTTTCTTTTCTTTCTTCTTTCTTTCTTTCTTTCTTTCTTTTCTTTCTTTCTTTCTTCTTTCTTTTAGAAATGAAAGGAAACAGACTGTCAAGGAAAGGATAGGGAAAAAAATTAGGTCTGATGAAAAAAATGGAGTGGGGAAAGACCTGGGCCAAATGGTCACTGCACCAACCAGTCGGGCCAGGGAAATGGAAACAATCCTGCTCCATCTGGAGGCCCCATGGGGGCTGCTAGCTGCTGGGTCCCAGCCTTGGCTGAGCAAAGACTCAGATGGAAAGTGGTGGTACCTGCAGCAGAGCCATGGAGGACGCTTAGTTCTGCTGGCTCCTGGAGGCTAAAAATCTTCTGGAAGTTTCTAGGTCAGGCTGATGCTGTCCTCGTGAGGTGGGAGGGGAGAGAGAGGGTTCCTCACAGGAGAAGGTTCCCTGCTCAACTTGGTTCTCCTTTCTGTCCCCTCGGAGATCCTCTGTTTTTTGGGTTTTTTTTTTTTCCTCCAGGCTAGACTGCTTGGGTAAGAAACCTAGATGGACACGGAGCGAGGCAAAGACAGGAGACAGGAGGCCTCTCAGCTCAGAGGACGGTGTTGGTGATGCTTTTATTTTGGAGTCTCCTAGTTCCCCCCTCCTTGAGCCACCCAGTCCCAGAGTTAGTGGTGGAGGGGTGGGTAGGGAGGGGGAGGAGGAGAGCTCAGGAGATGGCACTAAGTCACTAGTGAAGCCCTGGCCTTCGCTGTAGGAAGATTCAATACTTAGGCAGTCCCCAAAGGAGTAGAGTCCTTATTTTTGAAGTGGAAATAAAAACTGGTGGGCTTTTTCTTTAAAATTAAAATAAGAAATAAGCAAAATCCATTTCAGGTCAGGGAAGTGGCCTCAGCATCTGCTTTGAAGATGTTGGGGTGGGGGAGAAGAAGAAACCCTATTGATGTCAGTTCCCTTTTCAGCTCCTAAGATGGATTCGAGCCCCAGTCCTCTTCTCCCCCTTGTGTCTCTTCTCTCACCCCGCAGGTCAGCCGCTCCCAACGGACTCGGGAGGAGGGGGGCAGAGAGGGGAGGGGGGGTCCGGCGCCTCACGTGACCCCCGCGGGTGCCAATGTCCGGTCGTGAGGGTATCAGGCTCTTGCAAGTTGCCACCCACTGCCCGGGCCTCGCCCAGCGATGCAGAAAGCCACCTACTACGACAACGCCGCGGCAGCACTCTTCGGAGGCTATTCCTCGTACCCTGGCAGCAATGGCTTCGGCTACGACGGTCCCCCCCAACCCCCCTTCCAGGCCGCCACGCACCTGGAGGGCGATTACCAGCGCTCGGCGTGCTCGCTGCAGTCCCTGGGCAACGCCGCCCCGCAGGCCAAGAGCAAGGAGCTCAACGGTAGCTGCATGAGGCCCGGCCTGGCCCCCGAGCCCCTGCCGGCCCCGCCCGGCTCACCCCCGCCCAGCGCCGCACCTACCAGTACCACTAGCAACAGCAGTAATGGGGGCGGGCCCGGCAAAAGCGGCACCCCCAAGTGCGTTCCGGGCTCCAACTCCACCCTCACCAAACAGATATTCCCCTGGATGAAAGAGTCAAGGCAAACGTCCAAGCTGAAAAACAGCTCCCCCGGCACAGGTACCAGCTCTCTGCCTTCCTCCTCGTCAGCTTTTGTCAGAGCCAGGAATGTCACTGTTATTCTAGCACCCGGCCCCTAGGCGCCCAGGCGGCGGCCTGGGAACAATGTCAGGTGGCAGCTGCGGCAGCAGCGCTTTTCCCGCCCCCCACCCCACCTGATGACCCCTGACCCGCCAACACCCTCTCCTTCCAGCCATCCTCCACCTGAGCTCCAGAAAGCCAGGTGCTCGCTCGGCCTCAGCCCTCTGCAAGGCCGCAGAGCCACGAGACGCTGCCCGTAGACGCAGAGTCGTCAACGATTGATTATTATTAAGTATGATTACTGTGGGTATTAATCACAATCGCTCGGGCGGCCCCGGGGTCTCGGCCTCCAGGCAAAGCAGCCTCTTCGAGCCACACTTCGGCGCCCTAACCACCCACCGAATGTCCAGATTCCCCCAGGGGATCTCCTTGGCCGCCCACCTTGTCCACAGGACCCGGCGGGAAGTGTGTGTGTGTGTGTGTGTGTGTGTGTGTTGGGGCGCGGCGGGGGGAGGTCTTCCCAGAAGCTGGAACTGGGGATAGGGGGGAGAGAGCGTGCGCGAGAAAATCCAGCTCTAAATAAATGGCCATGCGGCTCTGTCTGCGTGACATGATCAAATTTTCATAAGCTGGGGCAGCAAGAGGAGAACAGGTCTCTTAATAAATGCCACTATTATAGAGTGTCCGCTAATGCGACGGGCGTTGGGGGGGGGGGGGTGAGGAGGAGGCGGGGACGGGAAGGGGAGGGCGGCGGGGGCTCCGAGTCCAGGCCTGGATTTATTAAGAAACCATGCATTCAATTTCGGCGTGTTCAGTAATTATCTTTTATTTCATTTTGTCCCCTTCCCACCCCTCCCCCTCGGATCCAGCGGAGGGCTGCGGCGGCGGCGGCGGCGGCGGCGGCGGCGGTGGCGGCGGCGGTGGCAGCGGCGGCGGCGGGGGCGGCGGCGGCGGCGGCGGGGGAGGGGACAAGAGCCCCCCGGGGTCGGCGGCGTCCAAGCGCGCGCGGACGGCGTACACGAGCGCGCAGCTGGTGGAGCTGGAGAAGGAGTTCCACTTCAACCGCTACCTGTGCCGGCCGCGCCGCGTGGAGATGGCCAACCTGCTGAACCTCAGCGAGCGGCAGATCAAGATCTGGTTCCAGAACCGGCGCATGAAGTACAAGAAGGACCAGAAGGCCAAGGGCCTGGCCTCGTCGTCCGGGGGCCCCTCTCCCGCCGGCAGCCCCCCGCAGCCCATGCAGTCCACGGCCGGCTTCATGAACGCCTTGCACTCCATGACCCCCAGCTACGAGAGCCCGTCCCCGCCCGCCTTCGGCAAAGCCCACCAGAATGCCTACGCGCTGCCCTCCAACTACCAGCCCCCTCTCAAAGGCTGCGGCGCCCCGCAGAAGTACCCCCCGACCCCGGCGCCCGATTACGAGCCCCACGTCCTCCAAGCCAATGGAGGCGCCTACGGGACGCCCACCATGCAGGGCAGCCCAGTGTACGTGGGCGGGGGCGGCTACGCGGATCCGCTGCCGCCCCCTGCCGGCCCCTCCCTCTACGGCCTCAACCACCTTTCCCACCACCCCTCGGGGAACCTGGACTACAATGGGGCGCCCCCTATGGCTCCTAACCAGCACCACGGACCCTGCGATCCCCACCCTACCTACACAGACCTCTCCTCTCACCACGCGCCTCCTCCTCAGGGTAGAATCCAAGAAGCGCCCAAATTAACACACCTGTGATGGGAGAGGGAGGGCGGAGGGGCGAGGTCATGGGGTGGGTGAGAGCCAGGAGGGGTGCGAGGACCCGCGGAGCTCTGGGAGGGCAGCCCAGAGATCCGAAGGATGAGCCCGAGCCCCCCCACCCCCACCCCCGCCCCCGCCAGAGGTGATAGCCACGATTCCTGGAAGAACAGGCCTGGAGCTCCTCTCCCAACCCCTGGCCTGAGAAGTTGCTTTTTACGGGCCTTCAGTCCTTGCTCCATCTGCCTGCCAACCCATTGGAGAAGAATCCACAGCGGACTGTGGAGATGACCCCATCAGCCCTAGGCCTCCAGCAATACCCAGTTGGAATGCCATGCTCCCCAGTGGAGTGGAGGAAGAGGAGATAGGGAAACAAGGCAGAGAAGCACATTTTAAAAAACAGACAAGATGGCTAAGCCATCACCAACCAACTTACCTTCCATCTTTGTGGGTAATTCCTCCAAATCTTGATTTTTTTTCTTTCTTGCAATTCTCCTTTAAAATTAAAAAAAAAAAAGGCATTTCAAAACCAAGGGCACAAAGCAAATTCCCCTCCCCTTTCCACGAAGCGTCAAGTTTCTTCCCATCTATTTGAGGTTCTTGGGCATTCCCTCCATTGCTAATCCCATATTTTCTGCTTTAGGACTTTAATATCTGTACCCCAGCCGCCCCCATCTTTTACAGTTTTCAGAGGGCTCAGGGATGGTGAGAGATCCTGAAAGTCAGAGCTGTCTATATTATAAATATATATTTTTTTCTTTTATGGAAACTGGGAGGCCAGAGCAGGGAAGATGTCAGGACTGCAGGTTTGCCCATTCTGCTGCCTCCCGTCTCAGCTCCAGGACCATCCCCCTCTCTCCACAAAAAAGTCGGCGACACGAGGTTCTACACTTTTCTTTTCTTCTGTTGCTCTCTTGACTTAACGTGAAAACAGGGTATATTTTAACAAACTGTCTGTCCCGGCCAGGGGCTGCAGCTGGGCCTGTGTGCCTTGCTCAGCCCCCTGACAGGACACTTTTGTTGCACTTAGAGTTTACATTTTAATGGATATAAAAACAACTGTGAGAGATGCTTGGGCCTTCAGGAGTCCAGCATCGCTCAAAAAGTGTGTGTTCTAGTGAACATTTTCATATATATTTATTGGTTATAGCCTGTTAAAATATTTTCTTTTTTGTATTATTTATCCCCCTACATTATGTATTTATATGAGGGAAAAAATGAAAAATTGTACTTTTCTAGTATTTACTTGTTATAAAGGACGTTGTGTTTCCTGTCATGTAAAACCAGCTATTTTAGTTATTGTACTCTAGAAAAGAGCTGTAGATTTATGTTAAACGCGTACTGATGAGCAATTGTAATTAGTTCTAAAAGGCATGAACTCAGCTCCTATTGTCACTGTATAGTCCTGAATTTGTAGAATTAGAGTTAATTCCCTCTTGGAACTTTCTTTGTTCTTCCGTACTTTTTTCCTTACTTGAAAGGGTTGTCTGTCAAACCAATTCTTGAATAAACTTTCTGTTATCAATTTTATCTTGTCCTGGTGGTCCAATTTAGATAGCGGAGTGAGGCTGGTGTCTGCCAGATTTCCCCCAAGGAGAGAGAAGGACAGTGAAGACCTTATCCTGGCTTTTTTGTGTGGGTGGCTCAGGCCCCTATCTCCACCGCCCCCCCCCCCTCCTTGTCAGGCCTCAGGCCTGGAATGTTCTGCTAACTTCTTTAGCTAAAATTTAAGTAACAAGTTGCAGGGGTGGGGGTGGGGGAGGAGGACCCTTAGGTGCTCTCTTTAGGTCTTTCTGTTTGGCTTCCTTGCCTCTCAGTTTTTCTCATTGACCTTTTGTCTTCTTGCTCCTTTGGCCACAACTTCCTGGCCTCCCTCACCCAACAACAACAACAACAACAACAGGAGCAGCAGCAACAACGACAACAACAACAAAATCTGGCCGTGTACTGCTCCTTCCAAGCACCCTAAACTTCCCAGTTCTCTTCCGGAGCTACAAAGAAGTCGTCACGTGACCCGAAGCCCAACCACCATTGGGTCTAAAATGAAAACAAAGGAAAATAATTTAAAAAAAAAATCTGAGGCCTAGACTTCTCAGGTCAAACCTTAAAACTAAAGTGAAATTAAATCACTAAATAAAACTCGGGGCGGAGGGAGAGGAGGTGCCTTTGATTGCCCTGCCCAGGAAAGGGGAGGAGGGGGGAAGCGGTTGGATCCAAGCGTAAATAAAATGGTCCCCAGGCTAATGTGCAGCTCCACGATCCTTGGGAAAACTTCATTTCTTAGTCGTGGTTCCATAAAAGTTTTATCACGTTGGAGCGAGGATAGAGAGGGTCTGTCAAAGATGAAATGTCACCACCGCGTCGCTGGAGCCGATAAGAGCGAAGAGACAGGGCGGCTGAAATATGGAGCTAATTCGTTGAAAGAGAAGCGATGGCTGCACTGAAGAGTTGCATAATTCTAATTGTAAGCGATGCGCCCGCATTGCTTAATTAGGAGCATATATTTGGTGGTAGTGATGGGGGGGCAGTGTCAGTGAGAATCGTTCCAGGCCCTCAGCCTTAAAGCGAGGGCTGATTTTCATTTTTATGTTGCATCCTGGCAGTCCAAGGTTAGTAATTACAGTCTTTATGCAACAATAAATAACAATAAAAAAGCAACCTGAATTCTACACCCTCCTCCCCCCACCACCACCACCAAGTAGGATTTTTAACTGGACTGGGCTCATCCAAGCAGCAAGCAATTTAGCATCGGGTCAGGCTATAATTTAAAGGCATAAGAGCGTGCAAAGTTTGATTGGGATCAAATAACGCTCAAGGGTTTTTCTTTCTGTCTTTCCCTCTTCCTCTTCCCTGAATAACATTTTCTGAATGATGTAACTAGATGAAGCGCCATGTTTGGCTCTGGGGGTGGAGTGGATTGATTATTTATCTAGCAGGAGAGAGGCAGGCCAAGAGAAGGAATTTAGCTTGAGTTTGAAAAAAAAAAAAGGAGCTTTGGCTGGAAGCTGGAATTGCAAACGAAAAATAAGGGCCCACTTGGCCTGGTGTCCTCTAGCCTTCTTCCTGTGAGATTCCAGGCGCTGGCTCAGCAGCCAAAGTCGTGGGGGTAAATATCTCTGCTGTAAGACTCCCAGCACAACAGGAGGCGGGGAAGCGGTGTCCCTGGGAAGGAGGGCTCCCTTGGCCCCTTTTAACGCCCAACTTTTCTGCTGTTCTCTAATCTGGCCGTAAAATCTGTCAGCGGGGTTAGAGAGCCGTATTTCCTGCAGGGACAGTCTGGGCCGGGGGTGATGCCGAGAGAAGCAGGCGCTCCACCCTGCAGCCAGCTGGAGAGGCGGTGGAAGGAACGTCCACGGCTTCTCGAGGGGGTGGCCGGAGGGAGAATCCTCTTTTAGGCCTCGCTGCACAACTTTCAGATGACTTCTACTCGGATTCTTCTGTGCCCATCCCCATCCTCCTCCACCACCCTCCTCCCCGCACACCCCCACCCCCACCCCCACCCCAAGGGCAAAAACTGCCTTCTTTGGAGCGGAGCTGGACGCTGCGGTCTCTGGCCAGTTTGCCCAGTTCAGAGCATCCTTCTCTTTGCTGAGCCCTCCAGAGGCGTCCACCCCCTGTCCCTGCAGCCTGCCACCTACAAATCCCCTTTCTCCCTCCTGGCTCTCCTCTGGCCTTCGAGAATACTCACCGCCACCCACGCGGACGAATACTCACCGCCACCCACGCGACTGTTACAGTGACACAAAGTTTCTAGTTCCAGCGGCCGGCTCATCTGCCATTTCTCTGCTCACCAGCCTTCTCTGGGCCCGGCCGCCGAGAGGGGGAGGGGGAGGGGAGGCCGGAGCCGTGGGAGTTCTCCAGACAAACTTTCCACCCAACTCAGCGGCCTTCCCTCTGTCCCCATTTCCCATCTGTTTCCCCGCTCTCGCAGAATCACCTTTCTCTTTGGCTATCACCCCCCACCCCCAGGCCTTTTAAAGGGATGTGGAATTTAGGCTGTTCCCTCCGCTTTCCCAAAGAGCCAAATTCTTTGATGCCATCGGAGGGAGCTGTCAGGGGGCTAAGATTGATCGCCTCATCTCCTCTCCGTCCCTCTGACCCACTTATTTAAAAATCTTCCCCCAGATCGACTTTTCATTTTCTGCTTTTGAGATCTGGTTTCCCACCAATGGCTTGGGGCCCGGAGTCTTGCGTTCCCTCTCTCCAGTAAATTACAGCACTCCCTAAAGTTCAGACTATCTTGATCCCCTTGAAATAAATAAATTAAAAAGAAATCTCCCCCAGGGGCCAGAAATGGAATATTATCTCCTTAGTCAGTGTTTTCACCCCCTCCATGCCCAGAGAATTTTTTCTTGCCAGGGATTTTTTTTTTTTTAAATTTTAACTAGCACACTGGCAAAAATAGGAGAGGGGGGATACTCTTTGTCCTGGGAGGGAACTCAAAGTTAAATCCGACTACCTTCGTTCTAGTTCCTGTCCCTGGATATAGACACGGATACTTGACTTGAAGCTCTGAATGGGAGCAGATGCACCTTATGCCCTGTCAGTTGTGGGGTGTCAGAAAAGAGTGTGACAATGACTCCAGGTGAGAAAGGCAGGTGGACATGGGGCAAGGGCAGTGCTGCAAATGCTGGAGCTGAGACCACACAGCTATGGCGGCCAGAGGCCCAAAAGGGCCCCTCACCATCTATCTCACTCCTCTGTGTCAGCCTGGGAGTGCCTGTCGATTTTCTGAGATTTATCTGTTGCTTTTGGGGGGTGGGAAGGGGATCCTGGTGCTGGTGATTGTAAATCTCTTCTCTTCCTTATTGCACCTTAACACTGACCTTTCCCAAAGGATGGGAGCCTCTTTCTACTTACTACCTCTTCCTCCCACGTTGAGATCCTTAGTCAGCCTTCTTTCTTTTTTCTTGTTTTAGTGGGGGAGGGGTGGGGAAGAAAATGCTGCTGGCGTTGTGAAGAAAGCATTAATGTATTCTATTACAAATATTTGGAAAAGAGGAAGACTTTTCCTTTAGATTCTCTTGTTTCCCAGCTTTTGGAACCTCCCATCCTCTGAAGGGGATGAGAGAAAGGTTCCTTTAGTTTTTCTGGAGAAAGGGAGGCATTGGGGAGAGGGAGTATAGGACTTGGGGCTCACAGAGTCCAGGTCGTGGTCCTCTAGAGTTTTTGAATCAATTAAAGCAAATAATGCTCTCTGTTTTCCACCAGGCCCAGACAAGCGATTGGCCGAGGCCAGTCCCGTGACCATGAATTCCCTGCAATTTCGCCGGAGTCCTGGGTTTAATAGAGAGAGTCCCCATACGCTTGTATTTATCAGCAATATACAATTATAAAGGCCCAAAATTTAAAAAAAAAAAAAGAGAGAGAGAGAGGGAGAGGGAGAGAGAGAGAGAAAGAGCACGAAATCTCCCCCTCCCAAAATCGCTCCATCACATAAACCTGGGGGGGGCAGGAGGGGGGGTCCCTTCCGATCCTCCCTCCTGACGCCCCCCCCAGCAGGCCCCCTCCCCCACCATTGAAAGCCATGAATTTTGAATTTGAGAGGGAGATTGGGTTTATAAACAGCCAGCCATCGCTCGCCGAGTGTCTGACTTCCTTCCCCGCTGTCTTGGAGACATTTCAAACTTCATCAATCAAGGAGTCGACATTAATTCCTCCTCCTCCTCCTTTCGAGCAAACCTTCCCCAGCCTCCAGCCCGGCACCTCCACCCTTCAGAGACCCGGGAGCCAAAAGCGAGCCGAAGATGGGCCCGCTCTGCCGCCGCCGCCGCTCCCCGCCGCCCCCTTGGTCCCCGAGTTCCCCTGGATGAAAGAGAAGAAATCCGCCAAGAAACCCAGCCAATCCGCCTCGTCTCCCCCAGCCGCCTCCTCCGTTTCGGCCTCCGGGGTCGGCTCGCCAGCAGGTCGGTGAGCGGGGTAGGGGTGGGGCGAGGGGCAGTGAGAAGAGAGGGGGAGAAAGAGGATGGGGAGGTAGAAAGGCTGTCGAGCCTGTTGGGGATCCTTGCCCCATCGATTTCAGGGACAAGGAAGGGAAATGTACTGCTGGGGTTCAGGCCTGACCGCTGCCAGCATTTCTCTCTTTTCTCTCTTTCTTTCTTTCTTTCTTTCTTTCTTTCTTTCTTTCTTTCTTTCTTTCTTTCTTTCTTTCTTTCCTTTCTTTTTCTTTCCTTCTTCTTTTCCCCCACTCTAGCAGATTTTGGAAGCTGGTTGGGGAAGAGCTTTTTCTCTGCTAGAAGAAAAGGGCTTGATGTAGGTTTTCACCTTTATCTGTGTGGAGGAATGAAAGTGGTGTTGCTGGGGTTGCATTTGGGGGCAACCATTCGGTCCCATCTCCCACGGCTCTGAAAGAGGGAATGTGAAAGCTAGGGAGGAAAGGAGGTGAGAGGCAGTCTTAGTGAACCCTCTCTCTGGGTTGAGCTTGAAAGTGCCGAATTGAGGGGTTCACTCCAAGGACTCAGAAGAGAGGCTCTGAGGTGGGGGGGAGGGCAAGGGGGAGCCGCTCCCTACCCCCTGCGTGGCCCGTGGGCGGCTCTCTGAAAGCTGTGCCCTGACCCCCGGCCGGTCCGCCGGCGAGAGCGGGACAGCAAAGAACGCAGAAGCTAAGAGAGCCAACCCTTGGGGGGTGGGCGGGAAGGAGGGGGCTACTGCTGATACTGTTTTTGGCGGACGGGGTGGTCTTCACTTCAGCTGAACGCGGTTGGGCCGAGGGACACAGCCCGCCCTGACGCCCAGCCCGCTTTCCCCGCAGATGGCCCGGGCCCGCCGGAGGCCGCCGGCGGCGGGGCGCGCAGGCTGCGCACTGCTTACACCAACACGCAACTGCTGGAGCTGGAGAAGGAATTCCACTTTAACAAGTATCTGTGCCGGCCGCGCCGCGTCGAGATCGCGGCCCTGCTGGACCTCACCGAGAGGCAGGTCAAAGTGTGGTTCCAGAACCGGCGCATGAAGCACAAGCGGCAGACGCAGCACCGAGAGCCGCCCGACGGGGAGCCGGCCTGCCCGGGGGCCCTGGAGGACAGCGGCGAGCCCGCCGAAGAGCCTGCGGCCGGCCCGGGTCGGCCCTCCGCCTCGCGGCCAGCGCGGGAAGCCTGCTGCCACCCGGCCGAGGTCGCGCCGGCCCCCCCGGGCCCCCCGCCCCCGACCGCTTCCGGGGGGGGCGCCTCGCGCGCGGCCGCGGGGTTGGAGCCCGAGCCGTTGCCGGAAGATGCCTTCCCGGAGCGCCAGGATTCTCCTTTCCTGCCCGACCTCAACTTCTTCGCGGCCGACTCCTGTCTCCAGCTGTCCGGAGGCCTCTCCCCCAGCCTGCAGGGCTCGCTCGACAGCCCGGTTCCCTTTTCCGAGGAAGAGCTGGACTTCTTCACCAGCACCCTCTGTGCCATCGACCTGCAGTTCCCTTAACCTAGGTCCTCCTCCCGGCCCCTTGACGCCGTCTCCCTCGGCCCGGCTGCTGGAAAACCCGAGGACCCCCTCTCACCCCCCCCCCCAAGTCGTTTAGACCTTCTTTATGTGTTTTGCAAAAATTCAGGTATTATTGAGTTAGCGCTTAATCCATTTCCTTTCTCCTCTCTCTAAAACATGGGGCACTCGGGCGTCTTTTTAGAATCACACAAGAAAATTCCGTTTGCTAGACTCCTTCCAACGAAATCTCAGGAATAATTAAACTCTAGGGGGGCTTTCTTAAAAAAGAAATAGAGGAACTTGTTTTCCTCTCTTTTTTTTTAAGTTTTAGGCCGTAGATTATTTATTAAAATTCTTTAATAATAGGAAAAGGGGAAAGTATTTATTGTACATTATTTTCATAGATTAAATAAATGTCTTTATCATACGAACAAGAGTGTTTGTGTTGGGACCCAGCCCCTTTCCCTGCATCCCCCACCCCAAGGCCGCCGTCACTCCTCGCGCGACCCCGGGCCGGCTCAGTCCGGGTGGTACAAAAGTAACCTATTTGGCCACCGCCGCCCGGGCGCGCGGTTCGGGAGCAGTCGGGCATCTGCCGGGAGCTCCGTCACCTCCACACCCTCTAACAGCCGGCCTTTGGCCCTGCGCTGGTGTTCCCGGGCCTCTGCCTAGAAATAAAGGTGGGCGGGTGGGGGGAGAAGGTGCAGACGTGCGTGCGGGGAGAGCAGGCCTTGGCGACGGGCTTCGGGGGTCGTGGCAGGGGACGCAGAGGGGTGTAGCCGAATTTGGGGGGACCCTAGGGTTTCCCGGGTTTCTCGCTTCGGTGCCCCAGCGGGGTGCAAGCCAAAGGCTTTCTCCGGGACGCAGGAAGCCCGGGGACGCCGGGCCTGGCCAAGGCGTCGGGGGGGAGGGGGGTCGCGGGTTTTCTCGGGCAGCAGGTTCCAGGCGGGCAGGAGCGGAGCGGGGCGGGGCGGGGCGGCGGGGGGGACAGTGCGGCCGCTCGGGGGCTCGGGGGCTCGGGGGCCGGAGCGCGTCCCAGCAGCGGCGGAGCGGCCAGCCGGGGGACAGAGGCCCGGGCGGTGTCGGGAGGCGCTGGGCCCGCGGGGGCGGGAAGGAGGAGCGAGGAGAGAGCGGGAGCGCGACGGGGAAGCGGGGAAGATGCTCAAAATGGCGCTGGGGCCGGGCTGCGGGGAGGGCGAGGGAAGAGCCTGGGCGGCCATGACAGCCGCTCCGGGATGCTCGGTCCCCGCGCGCGTCTTCGCCTTTCCGGGTCTTCCGGGCGCCGCCGAAGAAAGGGAGCCGGGAGCCTCCTTGTAGGTTTTGTTTTATGAAAAAAAAAAAAAAAAAAAAAAGAGGAGGCGAGGTGGACGTGGAGCCCGCGCGGGGCGGGCGGGCAGGCGGGCAGGCCCGGCTCGGCCTCGCGGGGTCTGCCTCGCGACCCCCCGCCCTGCGCCCCGAAGCCCGCCCGCCCGCCGCCCGCGCGCTCCCCGAATGCGGGCCTGCGGGTCTTCCAGCAGCTTCCTCCGCCCGCTCAACCCCGTCTCCTTTCCCCTCCGCACCCTGCCCCGCTCCTTGCAGACCCGGTACGCGGGAAGCCGAGGATCGATCTACCCCGTCTGCCTTCTGGTTCGTTCCCGGGAACGCGGAGATTTAAAGGGCCCTGGAAAGCCATCCATCCTCCTTAGGTTTACTTAATATTTCTCTGGCTCAGAAACAGACACCGCGGGGCTACCTCCCTAGCAGATGCTGCCGTTCTTGAAGAGCAGTTGATTTCCTGGGCCTCCCAGACTTTCCCCTGGACCAGCAGGACGGGGGCTCCGAGTACCAGGCACCGAGAGGCAACGACTGTCAGGAAGAGCCCGGGAGCCACACGGGTCATGACACAGAGGGCTAGACGGGCTCTCCCATATTTTTTTTAAACTGATCCCTCAGTGTGGGAAGTGCACACATCCCATTCAGCCCGAATTCAATCCCTTAAACTGTCTTAATATAGAATTCATCTCCTGCATTAAATAATCTTATGTCATGTTAAGTTGCACTTATTTCTTTCATAAATTAATATAGAACAATTAGATGTGTTATTATAATAATATCATGTATCTTATTAGTTTATTTTGTCTCATAAAATATATAGGTATGAAATAAATTCAATATATTAAAGTAATAATACACAGCTTATTGGCTTGTGTATTTATTTTCCCCATAAATAAGCGAATATACAATATATTAAAAGCACACTATACATCTCATTGGGCTGTGTGTTTATTTCTCCATAAAATATGCCGGTAGGCAGTGCTTAACTTCTTAAAAATCCCAGCACATAGCCATCTCTACACCAACAAAATTAAACAGACATTTCAGCTGGGGCTTTGATTTCTATGGACAGCCAAACTAGATAATTTGGTCTAATTAAAAATGCTCTTTCAGCTATAGCAGGTTGTTACAAAGATCAAGAATACCAGAAGGATCTTGCTAATTGCCCACCTTCCAGCTTTCTTTAGTCAGATGGAGAGCACCCTTCATCAATGCCAAAAATACAGGATCTGCTCTGCTGGAGAGAATTCACATCCTGGGATCATGGCTTGGTCTGCAACATTCTGGGGCCTCTGAGGCTTCAGTTTCTTTAAGAGCTTTACTGTTCCCTGGACCAGCAGCATCAGCACTACCTGTGAGCTAGCTAGAAATGCAGAATCTTAGGCCCCACTTTAAGTCTACTGGATCAAAATCTCAATTTAGCAGATCTCCAAGTAATTTATATGCACATTAAAGTTTGAGCAGCACCACTAGATCATAGTGCCACCTTGCTTCCTGCCTTCCTCCCGTGCTTAAGACTTTTTGAACTGCTTTACCTGGCTGTTCCCTTCCCATCCTCCCCAACCCAAACTAGTGGCCCAAAGAACAGGGAATGCCTGCCTGAGGCTGCACCAGTCCTGATTCCTCCCTGCCAAAGTGAGTGGCAGGCCAGGACGGTCCAGCCAAAGGCTCCATCTACTTGTTCACATCTAGGCACTTTGTATCCTGAGGGTGGGAAGCAATGAATCCAGGAAATCAGGAATATTTCCAGCATTTCCCTTGGTTGATTATTAGAGAGGAGTTGGAACTCCTTTTACAGGCAATACACAAACCTTTCTGTCTCTCCTTTTCCACATTCACAAAACTCACCATCTCTGATGCACCACAGCAGAATAAAGAGACAATGCATTTCCAGAAGGAAAGGACTCCTGTTTTCAATCTCCCCACCGAGTTTCAAAATCAAAGGAATGCCTGGCAATTTGGGATTCATAAAGGATTGGTATTCAGGATGCTTGTGTTCCAAATCATCCAAGCTCCTTTTCCTTGTTTCATCTCTGTTTAGCCTGAGTTTTCCCAGCTGGTTTTGGAGAAGGAAGAAGAAGAGGGAGGGGGTTTTCAGATAAGGCAGCAGCACCCCCCCCAACACCCCACCACCACCTCCCCTGATGGTAAGCTGATGGCAATGCCAGGCAGCTGCACTTACTTATTCCATTCTGATTGGGGCAAGGCTCCTCTTGGGTCAGGACCAAGTGTGAGTGGTCTGTAGCACAGACTGGTTATAAATTGGCTGTGGTTGGAGTGGGAAGGTTTCAGTGCAGTCCCAAAAGCTGCTGGTCAGTCTGCTCTGCTCTTGGTGAGTCATTTTTTTAAGAAGAATGGCTCATTAATATTATGGTGAAAGCAAAGGACCATTAGATTGAGGAATTATTTGCCATCATGATAACCTTGAGTCATTAAAAAAAAAATTTAACTGATGACAGGGCAAGTCCTTCCCCTTTCCAGACCTCAGTTTCTCCATCTGTAAAATAAATGGAAGAACTAATGCCTCTCATAACCTCGATCGATATATGCCCAAAGTATATTTTTCCTTTTTTTTAAAGATTTTATTTATTTATTCATGAGAGAGAGAGAGAGGCAGAGACATAGACAGAGGGAGAAGCAGGCTCCATGCGGGGAGCTGGATGTGGGACTCAATCCAGGATCCCAGAATCACTCCCTGAGCTGAAGGTAGACGGCTCAACCACTGAGCCATCCAGGCGTCTCTGCCCAAAGTATATTTGTTAGTCCTCACAGACGATGTATTAAATATTTAGTATGGCTGGCGTCATATGCTTTTAAGTGGAGATTGTGACTTTTGATGTTTGACAACAACCCACCTCCCCAAGTATCTGGTAGAGCCATTTTAACAAATTTTAATTTGTATCTTTATACCCACCATTATGCCCCCAATCATTATTTAAACTAGCAGGGAAAGAAATCATTTCAACAAACATGTCATTGGGTGTAGTGTTATGTGCCAGGTATTCAACAGAGATGGGTATTCAGAAATGTCCTAACCAAGTTTTCCTCTGACATTCATCTTTTGTCACCTTTCCAACATTTGGTTATGTTTCTTCTTGTTTCAAAAATGGTAGAGCATTTTACACAAGAAGAATCACCAAACTGCTTTGACATGGTGTACTAGACCTTAAAAAGTACCCTGTAGTCAGGTTTTGTCTAGTTGCTGGGGCATCAGAGTGTAGGCACAAATTCCGAGTCTCCCTAAATAGCCCTGCTAAATTCCCCTGCCCACCTTTTCCCTAAGTTTCTGACAAGCATTTTGTGGTCTTCTGTGCATCTTCCTGAAAGTGTCCTCGTCAAATACATGTCCTTGGTTTGCAGAAAGTGGCCTCTAGCCCCTAAGTCATCTCCTCTACCTGCTATGGCTGGTATGGCCCAAATCCTCCCTTGACCTTTCCAGCTCAGCTCTGCCCTCCTGTCCCCACCCCATCCCCCTCTTCACACTCAGCTGGGAAGCAGATATTTAGTGCCTGAAGGAGATGTAACAAACTGCTTCCTCCTGAGAAGACAGTCAACAGTAAAAGAGCCCTCCTAAAACTTCTCTAATTCCCCAAACACCACAGAAAAATCCGCAGTCTGGACAGTCATCCAGATAAAAATTCATCTTGAATATTGTTCTATAAAGTTTCCAAAGTGGGTATTTTGGCCACAACTAACACACTTGGAGAAACCCAATTAAGTAGGAAATTACTTCAATTCTTCATATCACTCTAATTTTTCCTTTTAGAAAGATTCCAACTTTCTGACTTAATTTTCAGTCCAGATGAAATCTATCTAGAATCCAGAAGTCAGGTTCAACCCTACTCCCACCCAGGTAGGGCAATTTGTAAGCTAAGTTCCTCAAGGAAAGAGAGACAACATTTTCCCCAGAAAACCTTTTCCAAATATTTGGAAGATCAGGAAATTCTTGCTAGGGGCACCTGGGTGGCTCAGTGGTTGAGTGTCTGCCTTTGGCTCAGGTCATGATCCCAGAGTCCTAGGATTGAGTCCTGCATTGGGCTTCCCTGCAGGGAGCCTGCTTCTCCCTCTGCCTATGTCTGTCTCTCTCTCTCTGTGCCTCTCATGAATAAATAAATAAAACCTTAAAAAAAGGAAGGTCTTGCTAATATCTAGCCTCACCCTTCTGCTACAGTTTGAATCATTTGGGTTCTTTATAGATTATATAATATTAGGTTTTAGTTTTCAAAAACTGCAGCTTAATTAGAAAATCCTTTGCCTAAACAGAGCAAACTTCTGAATTCTCAAAGAAATTTGCATATGATACAATACATATTGTATAATATATGACTGTATATTATGTGAAAATACAGCACATATGCTATTTTCCTATCACATGCATATTTCCATATTTTAATATGCTAGTTATATTAAAAAATAGAAGACAGACTCATAGTACTTCAGAATGTGCATCTAATGTTAATATCATTAGAGACATTTAGAGTTCTCTATTGTTCATACTTTCTTGTTTGCTTTAATCCTACTAACAATGCAGTGAAGTAAGTAGAATTAAATACATTCTTTGTCTCTGAGGCCATGATTCGGAGAGACCAAGAAACCTGGCCAGAGTCATAATGCGAAGAAATGGCCAAGCAGGGATTTGAACCTAAGTATTCTGGACCCCAAACCAGTCATCTTCCCCTTGTGATTATATACTGCTTGTTGTCTATGGTTCTCAACCGGATTTGTGACAGTTTAATCAGCTTGGTTTTAAAAAGAAATACCACTGAATTCAGATTCCATCCTCTCCTCAAATTGCCATCTCTTACAGAGAAAAAATTATAATCCCGAATGCCCTTTTAATTCTTGAGTTCCAACCTTTGATCTTGCGCTTGGCCTTGGGCCTCCAGAATTAAGTTGGAGAGGACAGGCAGAAAGACACTTGAGGACCTTATGAAGGAACTATGCAGATTGCTCCTGCTACCCACCCCCAGCAAAAGCACCTTCCTCCACAAAAAAGGCCAGAATCAGGTGTAAACTTCTAACACATGCCCATTCTGATTAGAATGGTTCCCCTGCTTGCATTCTCAGTGTGATAAGGACTAGGGCCTCTCAAAGATAATTTCAGTTCTAAACATGCCTGTGCTCTCCTGTGTCTAAATAGATTATAAAAAAGGAAATCAATCAGCTTGATTTCACTTTGGTGTCGGGTCCACCCAGGCCTTCTTTCTCTGGGGAACTTAATTTGGTCATTCCAGAAAATGCTATAGCCTATAGGTTATTCCAGCTGTGGATTATTTGTTTGTTTGTTTTGTTTTATACTCAGCTGTGGATTTAGCAAGGAACCCAGGCTTCAGAGATTTCCTCCCTGGCCAGAGGCTGGTGAAGTTTCTTTTAAAGAAGAAGAGACTTGAGAACATAAGGAGCCAAGTTATTACCCCCACCCCCACCCCCTGCCAGTCATTTCTGCTGGGACTGGGAGAGCCAATAGGAATTTGGGGAAGTTTTAATCTTTCTACTACACAAGGGGAGGCAACAAGTTCAGGGATGAATTAGGGATTATGTGAATTTGGAGAGCTGAGGCCAAAGCTATCCCTGTAATCAACAGTATCACTTGACACACTTTTTCCCCAACTCTTTTCATTTTGTCATTAATAATAGACTACTGGTGACTTCAGCTGTTTCTAGGGAGAGTGCATTTCCCCAACTCCCAAACAGATTTCTGCTCTCTTATTGAACTGATTTAGGAGGCGCCTAGGTGGCTCAGTTGGTTGGTTAAGCATCTGACTCTTGATTTTGGCTCAAGTCATGGTCTCAGGGTCCTGAGATTGAGCCCCATGTTAGGCTCCACACTGGTGGTAGAGCCTGCTTAAGATTCTTTCTTTCCCTCACTCCCTTTGCCCCTCCTCTTCCTCTTAAAACAAACAAACTGATTTGGAATTCACTTCTTCATTTAGACCTCAAATTGTTACCCTAATTGTAAAAGCAAGGGATGAGGTGAGCGTGTTCCTTCTGGGTTGAGGGAAAGGTAGAGAATGAAGAAGTCTCAAGTCCCTCAGAAGCAGGGCAGCCAGGTCAGATATAGGCCTCAATCAGATTTGGGATTAGAAGAGAAATACGAACCCTAAATAAACCCTTCTTCTCCAAAGACCTCCGTGGAGAATATCTTAAAGTGAGAGGGGAAAGTTGGGAACATCTATCAACCCCAAAAGGGGAAATAGAGAGGATCCCTGGGTGGCTCAGCAGTTTAGCGCCTGCCTTTGGCCCAGGGCATGATCCTGGAGTCCTGGGATTGAGTCCCACATCGGGCTCCCTGCATGGAGCCTGCTTCTCTCTCTCTGCCTGTGTCTCTGTCTCTGTCTCTGTCTATCTTTCATTAATAAATAAATAAAATCTTTAAAAAAGGGGGGGGGAATAGAAAGAAATATGCTTGTTCTCACCTCCACAACTCCTTTTCTCTTCAACTCCTCTGCAGGCCACCCCTGCCCCCATCTCAACTCTCTTTTCCTTTGTCTGCCCTTTTCCCTTTGGCAGTGAACATTCTCTCCCCCTTCCCCACTGTATCTCCCTTAAAGAAGTTACCAGCTGACCCCCTCCCCTCCAACTTGTTCTAGTCTGAAGCAGGGTCCAAAGCAGAGAACACATGGGGAGAGAAAGGGGCAAGGGGCCTGTGGGGGGCTAAGCCAGGCTCGCAGTTATGAGGAGAAGAGAAAGGCTGTGTGATTCTAGTGATAAAGATAGAAAGCTGGAGAAGTGACCATAAAGGACAGGCTAACTGAGGGGAAATGGGAAACAGAAATATGGAGAGACCCAGAGACAGACAGAGAGAGAGAGAGAGAGAGAGAGAGAGAGCACGCTATGGGGTTCTTGGCAAAGGATGAGTACTCACTCTACCCCTGTAGGGGTGGGGAAAACCTGAGAAGCTTTGAGAGCCCTCCCCAGACCTGTCCCACCCGCTTGCTTCCCTTCCTCTGCAGAGTTCAGTTGTTTACAGAGATCCCTCCCTGAACTCTTGCCCTCCTGGACTTGCCCGAGCTCCAGCCCCAGGCTTCTGGTCAGGCAGACACCCTGACAGGTTACAAATGAGCGTGGGTGTTGGATTGCGCCAAGCTCTTGTCCTCAGAGTCTGGAGGAGGAGAATCAATGGGCTCCACCTAAGAGCTTCTCTTCCAGTCCTGTCCAGGTCTGAAGATAGAGAAGGAGGCACTTCCTGTTCCCCTCCCCTCCCTCAACTCTAACCCAACAGATGTGGGGGTGGGGGGCAGAGAGGGGTGAGTCTCCACTCCTGAACCTTCAGACCTCTAAACTGATTCTCCCATTCTCCAAGCCAACGCCCTTAATTTATTCTAGAAAGTCTGACTAATCTTTAAAAGATGTGATTGGTATTGAATTTATGAATTTGAGACTTGGGATTTTTTTTAGAGGAGGGGAGGTAGGGGAGAGATGGTGGGTGATGAGGGAGAGAGGAGTAGGAGGCAACCAGGGGAATACAGGAGCCCCAGTAGTTTTATTTATTTTTTATTTTAAAAAATTTTTAATTTAAATTCAATTTAGTTAACATATACTGTATTATATTATAGCGATTCATCAGTTACATAGAACACCCAGTGCTCATTACATCAAGTGCCATCCTTAATGCCCATCACCCAGTTACCCCATACCCACCCCCCCACTGCAGCAACCCTCAGTTTGTTTCCTAGAATTAGCTCCACTAGTTTTAAACATTGAGAAGGAGAATAAAATTTCTCTCTTCTTTCTCTGTAAACATCACCTAGCTCTGTGCCCACTGTGGCTCTCTGGAGAGATGCAAGAAGTTATTTGAGTCTGAGTGAGCGAGCCAGCTACAGCTATGGATGGCTAGAGAGAGGATAAATACATCTAGAAAGATGAGGTGATGGATAGGTAGGGAACGAATATAAATATGGAGAGAGATGGACGAATGGAGAGATGGATTGAGACAGAGAATATAAAGTGAGGCTGAGGGAGAGAAATGGATGTGTGAATGAGGAGAGAGCGTTTATGCGGAGAGGTGGAAAGAGAAGTGGGGCGTTTCTCATCCTCCTCTCCACATTTCTGTCGTCCTGCCTTGTTCCCTTAAATGCATTTCCCACCACTCAGTTAATGAATTTTTCCTCTAGACTCTAGACCCTGCCCCACCCTTGGGTGTTTTGCACCCTCTTCCTTCACAGTTATCCATTTGGCCCAAGATAACATGCCTTCCCCTGCTGTCCCATCCTCATCACCCCAAGATAAATGGGGAGAAAGAGACCAGCGGTGGGCGTTTGGGGCAAAGTAAGGGGGCTCAATTTCCCATCTACAGTCTTGGGGTGGAGGAAAGCTCCTTTGGGGGTGGGAAGAGTGAAGGGCAGCTGGGTTGAATTTGTCCAAATCTAATAACCCGGGAGCCTATTGAAGGCCTTGGGGGTTGGGAGGGGAGGAAAGTCTTGAATATTCCTCTAACTTTTACCCCCTCTCCCTCTGGTCCCTTCTTTCCAAAAGTCTTTGAAGAAAGATGTTTTTGACGCTTCCACGTCGCTCTCAGATGGATGGGCTGCGGGTGATTGAAGTGTCTTTGTCATGCTAATGCTTGGGGGGTGATGGATGGGCGCTGGGGCTGCCAAACTCTGGCCCGCTGCGCCCATTGGCCTGGGAGAGATCACATGCGCCCCTCCACCCCCACTCCCTACCCCCTTCCTGGGGGAGCCCTGGCCCAGGCGAGCTGGGCCAGGCCATGGATGCAAGCTTCAGCGCTGTGACATACTGCCGAAAGGTTGTAGGGCAAGAGGGTGTCTCCCCCAAACGGGCCGACCCTCCTGCGGCCTCCACGCATGGACTATAATAGGATGAACTCCTTCCTAGAGTACCCACTCTGTAACCGGGGACCCAGCGCTTACAGCGCCCACAGCGCCCACAGCGCCCCTACCTCCTTCCCCCCCAGCTCCGCTCCGGCTGTTGACAGTTACGCAGGCGAGACCCGCTATGGTGGGGGACTGCCCAGCCCCGCGCTCCAGCAGAACTCAGGCTATCCCGCCCAGCAGCCGCCCTCGGCGCTCGGGGTGCCCTTCCCCAGCTCCGCGACCTCGGGGTATGCCCCGGCCGCCTGCAGCCCCAGCTATGGGCCCTCTCAGTACTATCCTCTGGGCCAGCCGGAAGGAGATGGAGGCTATTATCATCCTTCGAGCTATGGGGCCCAGCTAGGGGGCTTGTCCGACGGCTACGGAACCGGTGGAGCGGCCCCCGGGCCCTACCCTCCGCCCCCGCAGCCCCCTTTCGGGAGCGAGCAGGCGGCGAGCTTCGCGTCGGCCTATGCTGATCTCCTCTCCGAGGACAAGGAGTCGCCCTGCCCGTCAGAACCCAGCACCCCCACGGCCCGGACCTTCGACTGGATGAAGGTTAAGAGGAACCCACCCAAGACAGGTATGAATCAGGCGTGGCCTACCTCCTCTCCGGGCGGGGCCCAAAGCAGCTCTGCTGCTCGTGCAGTGAGGGGTCCCGGGCCTGGGCTGGCAGGACAGGTAGAGCGGCCCTGGTCGAGGCAGGTAAGAGCACCCCGCCCAGGCGCAGGTCGGTTGGGGTTTCCCCACCCAGCGAGTGCCCGGTTACCCTTAAGGGTGAGTCTCTACCACCTCCCGCCACCGCTTGCTCATCCATGCGCCCCACCCAGACCCAGGACCTGGTTGGGGGAGGACGGGAGGGGGGGTACGGACTTGTTGGGGGAGGTCCGTCTGAGTTTGGAGGTCACCTTGGGGGTGTCGGGGGATCCAGGGACCCGTGGGGAGCCGAAGCTGGACAGAGCATGTGTGTGCTGGGGGTGGGTGGGGGGTGGGGGTGCCGAGCCGGCCCAGGAGGAGGAGAGGGGAAGGAGAAGGAGGTGAGGGGACTGACGTGGCCCTTTCTCCCGCCCCGCCCCCAGCGAAGGTGTCGGAGCCCGGCCTGGGCGCGCCTGGCGGGCTGCGCACCAACTTCACCACGAGGCAGCTGACGGAGCTGGAGAAGGAGTTCCATTTCAACAAGTATCTGAGCCGGGCCCGGAGGGTGGAGATCGCCGCCACCCTGGAGCTCAACGAGACGCAGGTCAAGATTTGGTTCCAGAACCGGCGCATGAAGCAGAAGAAGCGTGAGCGCGAGGGAGGCCGGGTGCCCCCAGCCCCGCCGGGCTGTCCCCAGGAGGCGGCCGGAGACGCCTCCGACCAGTCGACGTGCACCTCCCCGGAGGCCTCGCCCAGCTCCATCACCTCCTGAATGAAACCTCCTACCGTCGGGGCTCCGCGGCCCCGGAGCGCCCCGGGCCAGCCCTCTCCTCCGCCCTCCCTAACCAGGCCTCGGCAGTAGTGTCCCGGGCGACCCTCGCCAAGGCCGGCGCGCAGGCTTACAGCTGCCTGTGGGGGGAGCGGGGAACCACTTCTTCCCTGTTAGGTGCGGGTGGGGTGTTGCTGGCTGGGGACACTACAGGACCAGAGGCAGGGAGACAAGGAACCTGTCAGCTTTGGAGGGAGGGGCTTCCTTCCGCCTTTCATCTGGGGCTCAGCACCTGGGAGGGGAGGTAGGAGCAAAGCCTCCTCCTCCCCAATTCTCCTCTCCCTGCCGACTTCCGCGTGTTCAGTTCAGTGCCTTTGAGTCTCGAGGACTCTTCTCCTGCGTTCAGACCCTAACTCCCCCCTTCTAGGCCAAGACACTGGGAAGGCCTTGAAACTTCTCTTGGGGGAGGCTTCTGGGTGCAGGCATATTATCGATGCTCAATCTCTGCAGTCACCACAGACCTTACAATAGCACCAGCTGCCTTGTGACAGACCAAAAAGCCCCCCAACACCCTCCGCCCCATTTAACCTTATTAACTCCCTCCCCGCACGGTTGTATTGCACTAACGCAGCCTCCAGAGGTTGTTTTCTGAGACCTGCCTCCTCCCACCAGCAACCTCATCTCTAAGCCACCAAAGTGTTTTGGAACTTGGTACTCTGGAGACTTCTGGAACGTTGTTGTCATTCGAGGCCTGCCCTCAGCAAGCCTCTACCAGGAAGGCGCAGGCACGCCCCCACCAGTTCCTCCCCTATTTATTGCCTCCTGGAAAACCCAGGACCCTCCTCCCCAACTCCATCCACCTCTACCCCTGAGGCATCCTAGGGAGGCCCAGGTGCAGTGAGAGCTAGCAGCAGCAAACATTTCTCTGAACCTTAGCAACAGTGGAGGTGCCACCGGAGTTTCTGGAAACCAGAGCCCCAAGCAAACCGGGTTCTCTCTGTACCTCTAGCTACCTCATTTCAATAAAGTCTGTGTTTTACCCTCTTCCAGACTGCTTCTGTTCCTCCACCTCCGGGATAGAGGAGGCTGCATACTCCAAGAGCCCTGGGGAGAGATGGGGGAAGAGTTGGTGAATGCTGGTTGGGCTGGAGAGATGTGAGCTGTAAACACTCAACTGGATAAACAGAAGGACTTACTGGGAGTGTCCTAAGCAGAACTGAGCCCAGCTTCCACGTCTGACAGTGGCCATCCTTACATCACTGGAGGAACCAGGAAAGAGAGAAGGGAAAAAGATGGGGGGTGGGGGGGATAATCCAGAGAGGGTCCTGAGAGAGGAAGGCAGGAAAAGAGAGAAGACAGCTTGTTGGGAGAGAACAGCAAAGGTGTTAAAAAGAGGAGGAAGTGTGGGAGAAGGCAAGGGCCCTCTGCCTCCTCCCCCTGCTCTCTCCCCAGGCCTGGCCTAGAGTGGGCCCTCCCTAAATGCTGATGGGGTGATTGTGGGGTAGGCAAGGTGTGCAGTGTGCCCAGTCCCGCCAATTCTTGCTCAGAGAACGTCAGAGGGTGGGTCCCTGACAAAGTGCGGCCGGCACACAGATTACCCCTCCACCCGCCCGCAGCGCAGCGCCCTTCCCCGAAGCGGGGACCTGGACGTGGGGACACAGGAGGCCAGGGTAGCTGGCAGACTCTGGCCCCGGGGGCACGCCCACCCGCGCCAAGGGGCCATCCCCGAGCTCAAGGTGAACGTCCCGGGCTCGGGGCGCTGGACCGCAGCGGGGAGGCGGCCGAGGCGGGTGGGAGGGCGCGGGAGCCCGGCAGGGAGCCGCCCAGGGCCCGGGAGATGCTGGGAGCCTGGGGGGCAGAGGGGGCCGGGGTGACCCCATCCCCGCGCTGACCTTTTTACCTCCAAGTGCCTCTGGGCTTTCCAAACAAGCCAACAGCGAGCCCGCGGGGGCAGCTATTGTCTCCGGCGGGTCCCACTGACAAACCTTTGGTCGGCGGAGGCGGGGGGCCGGGGCTCAGGAAGCTCTGCGACGGCCGACAAACCGCCATCGCTCACTAGCCCCGCGGTGCCATCGAGCTGACACGGGCCTGCGGGCTCCCACCCGGTTATTGATTCCGGTTACCGGGGAGTCCAAAGGCCCCGAGCCCTGACAGCTGAGGGGGTTGGGGGGTGGCGCGACAGCAAGGGGGCTCCTAGCCACCCCATCTGTTTAATTCTTGACCTAAAAGGAAGGGAGGTGGCCAAAAGGACTAGAGTGTAGGTAGGAAGCGCTCAGCATTTGCTTCCTAATGAAAACGGTGCCATTATAGGAGAGGCAACGTTATCAATAATTGCACAGCCCAGGTGGAGAGGAAGGCAAGCGTGTTTGCTAGAGAAAGCCTAGCTTTCCCAGAGGCCGCTGTCTTGCCCTCTGTCTTGGAAAAAAAAATCTATTAACTGCTTCTCTGCATTGAATTGAAATTGCCACCAAGGTTGGCTTCCCTAAAAGGGTCACCTTGACAGAGGGGAGAGAGCAAGTGTCTATGGAAACAAGACTCCCTTTGCTTGAAGCCATTTACTGCAAGTCGGTGGAGCCTTCTGATTGGGGTGTTTGTGGATCTTCCAACCTTTGGACCAGCAAATGGGCAGGCATGTAGGGAAGAAGGAGCAGTGGTTAGGGCAGGACTACAAGGGTGTTGGAGTTGGGCCTCGGACTGGGGCTGACAGGTCCTGGGGGAAGCGTGATAGAGGGGACAGGAGGAAGGAGGAAGGCTGGCGCATTTGATTTTGGTCAGAGCAGAAGGAGCCACGAGATTCCCCCAGGGAAGGGTGAGGGGCAGATCAATTCTCTGTTAACAGAGGGGCTGGCTCAAAATACTCCACAATAAGTCCAAATCTCCCATTTCCTTAGATGCCAAAATCTTGCCCTCTTTCCCACTTTGTGCTCTCCTAAATCCCACTTTTTGAACCTCAGACTCCAGATGTGTCTACATGGCAGGCATTTAGTTGGAGAAAGAAAAGATCGTTGCATTTTCCTATCCCATCCTAACCCGACCAGGGAGAGGATGGCAAAACACACACACACACACACACACACACACACACACACACACTTTGCTGCTCTTGAATTGAGTTGATGGTTTTCATTGTTCAACTTTCCAGAATAGATGCCAAACTGCTTCACTCAGAGATTCTACTGCGGCTTTCAGAAAGGTGGATTTTTCATGGAGGGAGAAGAGGGGAATTATATTCACCAGGAGATCTGATCATGCATTTTCTACAGAACTGGAAAACCCTTCCCACCCCACACCTCCATTTATACCACGACCATCTCAAGAAGAATCCCCTGTTTTGAAAATTAAAATCTTAAGAGAATTTTTTCCCCTTGAGTCTTCAGAGAATTCTTCTCAGGGCTGGTTGCAAGTCTGTTAAGGTTTCTGAGGAGCATCTCTTCACCCTTCCCCCTCTGGTGGGGGGCAGTCGGGCCTCCACTCCACCCAACCCTCTGCACCATCTGTTTCTCAGCCTGAAGTGTGAACTTTTCTTCTTTCATTTGCCTTTTTCTTCAGCGTTTGTTCTCTCAACGTGAGGCCCTTTGATCTCCTGGACAAGAGAGACAAGAAAAAGAGATTTAAAAAACCCTGAAGATCTCCTTACTTTTAAGTTAGTTTCTTTGTTATGAACATTCCTTGCACCCATAGCCCTGGGCTGCTGGAAGGGCATTGGGATGGGGAGGCTGGGGGCATCTTTGGGAGGACTGAGATGGGGGCAGGGGTGCAGATCCAGATGAGCCTGAAAGGAAGACTGAGGATTTGGGGAAACATCCAGGATACCTGGGTTCAACTCCTTCAGATCCTGCCTTATCACCTCCCGGTGGCCTTGGGCAAGTTGTCTAATTCCCTGTGATCAGTTTCACTACCTACAAAATGGCAATCGGAAGAGCACCTATCTTCCTAGGGTTGATGTTGGGATTAAATTAGTTAATATGTGTAAAATACTGGGACAGCTGGGTGGCTCAGTCAATTAAGCATCTGCCTTTGGTTCAGGTCATGATCCTGGGGTGCTGGGATCGAGTCTTGCATCTGGCTCTCTGCTCAGAGAGAAGCCTGCTTTGCCCTCTCCCTCTGCTGCTCCCCCTGCTTGTGTGCTCTCTCTCTTTGACAAATAAATACAATATTTTAAAAACATGTGTAAAATACTTGAAACAATCCCTAATAAAGAAATTTGAGCTATAATCATAATTCTCATTATTAAGGGAGACAGGTCCTCTCCCACTTCTAATAGGTCCCTAATCTATTCCAGGGCACATCTGGACTTTTTGGCGCACACACACTCTGATTCTCGCACTCCTAGCTTGTTTGATCCCTGATAGGCATATGGGACTAGTGGCAGATTTTGGAGCTACAGAAGGGATTCCCTTCTTTGAGCCTGAGAAGGAGCCCCCTTGTTCCCTTCAGGCCTCTGCACTCACCTGTGGAGGGGAAGAGTGATCTGGGCCTCCTGCACTTTCTTCCCTTCTCTACCATGGGAGGATGGACGGGTAGTTCTGGAGGCAGACACGCTGAGTTCCTGACTTAGAGTGGTGTAGGGCAAGGGTTCTAAAGTGTGACTCAATTGTCAGTGAGTCCCCTCTTACTGGCTGGGTAAGCTTATGCCAGTTACTCAGTTCTCCTGTGCTTCCATCTCTTCCGATATAAAATGGGAGATGTGGAAAAATAAATGAGATATAGGAGACCTGCTTAGAACCTGCCTGGTAGGGCATTCAGTAGAGATTTTCTGTCATATATATATTCACATAAGACATTTCTCTTTCTTTCTTTCTTTCTTTCTTTCTTTCTTTCTTTCTTTCTTTCTTTCTTTCTTTTTTTTTTTTTTTAAAGATTTTATTTATTTATCCATGAGAGACACACAGAGAGAGGCAGACACACAGGCAGAGGGAGAAGCAGGCTCCCTGCAGGGAGCCCGACATGGGATCTGGGTCTCCAGGATCCTGCCCTGGGCTGATGGCAGCACTAAACCACTGAGCCACTGGGGCTGCCCTTCTCTTACTTTCTTACACTGAGTTGTTCTTGGTCTTGGCGTGATGGAAGCAGACAACCTCCAGCCCTGGCCCTCTTGCACTGTAGCCACAGGCCCAACTAGTACTATAACCATGCTACTTGCTGTTAGGGAATAAAATAATTCGGAACAAAAAGATTCAGGGTAGTCCCACAGAATACCAGTACAGGGTCATGATAAGACATGCTCTTGGCAGGACAGCCTCATTGCATAAGTCTGGGAGCACATTCTTATTATTGTCCATGAGACTGGCACCCCTTGGTGTTGTACCAGATTTTTCTTTTCTCTTTTTTCTTTCCTGTTCTGTTTTCTTTCTTTCTTTCTTTCTTTCTTTCTTTCTTTCTTTCTTTCTTTCTTTCTTTCTTTCTTTCTCTTTCTTTCTTTCTTTCTTTCTTTCTTTCTTTCTTTCTTTTCTTCTTCCTTCCTTCCTTCCTTCCTTCCTTCCTTCCTTCCTTCCTTCCTTTCTTCCTTTCTTTCTTTCTCTTTCTTTCTTTCTTTCTTTCTCTTTCTTTCTTTCTCTTTCTTTCTTTCTTTCTTTCTTTCTTCTTTCTTTCTTTCTTTCTTTCTTTCTTTCTTTCTTTCTTTCTTTTCTTTCTTTCAGATTTCATTCATTTATTCATGAAAGACACAGAAAGAGAAAGGCAGAGACACAGGCAGAGGGAGAAGCAGGCTCCCTGTGGGGAGCCCAATGTGTGACTTGATCTTGGACCCCAGAATCACACCCTGAGCCAAAGGCAGACGCCTAACCACTGAGCTACCCAGACGTCCCTCTTTTTTCTTTTCTGATGATTCAGTCCTGACTCTAAGGACTTCCTTGAATGACCTCCTTTTAAAAAAGTATTTTATTTATTAATGAGAGATAGAGAGAGAGGCAGAGACACAGGCAGAGAGAGAGAAGCAGGCTCCATGCAGGGAGTCCAATGTGGGACTCCATCCCGGGACTCCAGGATTGGGCCCTGGGCCAAAGGCAGGCGCCAAAATGCTGAGCCACCCAGGCATCCTCTTTGAACGACCTCTTTTGCATGACTCAATCACAATATTCCAGATGCTTCAGCTTTTGCTGTTTCCTTGGCTCTCTAAGTGCTTTACACAATAGAGTGAATCCTGGGTGGGACAGGAGTTGGAGATGAGAAATATTTTATGTCCCTTCTTGGGAGAAGAGAGGGGCTTAAAGGCCTCCTGGCCCCTGTCCACTGTTGTTCTTCACATCAGGAAATAGATGGAGCAGATACTCCAGAGAAGAAAGCATTTTGTAAGAAGTCAGGGGACCCAAGTTTACTCATCAGGAGACTCCTGTGTGTCCTCAGGTAAGTCACCTAATCTCTCCGGGCCTGCTTTCCCAGTCTTTCATATAAATTGAATTATCCCACTGCAGCTTGACTCATCCTTTCATCTGAGGCTAGAAGAAGACCTAAGTAAGAAAGAATGTTAAAACTTAATGGGGATAGGAGGATGGGAGGGTTGGGTGGGGGAAACATCCTGTTGGATATAGTCTACTGGCCCAGTTAGAGCTAATTAAAATCACTCTTTCTCTTCCTACCCCCAGTCCATTTCCTCTAAGCTCTCAAAATCACTGGCCTGAGTCCAGATGATTCTGAGCCTTGCAGCCCTTTCTGCCTGGAAGGGAACCTAGGAGGGAGGGAGTCCCACAAAGCATGTGCACTCTGCTCCTCAGGGGCCTGAAGCTCCCTTCAGTTTACTCTGGTGTGACAGCTCTGTTTCAACCCCCACCTTGGAGAAGAGGCAGCTCAATATTTACCCAGCCAGAGAGGTTTGCCCAGAAGCCTGGCCTCCCTAGCCTGCTCCTGCTGGCTCTGCTCTGCTGCCGCCCCTTCCCTTCCTGGTTCATGGAGAGTTCAGCCCTAAAATGGCTAGCAGCCCCCCACCCCCAGCCCTGGCGGAGCCGGCTGTCCAGGGGATTGCTGTGGCCAGAAGGGCGGGGGAAGGGCCCCGGTCGTGGGGTCATGCCCTGGTCTCTCCACTCTTGTTGGACCAGCAAGCAGTCGGGGCCTCCCAGAGGAGAGACGACTCAGCAAATGATTCTCCTTCTTTTGAGAGAAGGAGTGGAAATTGACTAAAATGAAACTATTGGGTCTTGGAGATGATCCAGGGCTGCAAAGGGTCATGTATCTGCACGTTATTAGTATTATAGATTATATTTAATCATAGAGACACTTGCAAACTTGTAATAGCCTGCACTTTTTTTCCAAAGACACTAAAAGAGCTCATACAATAAAGAGGTGACACAATTCTCAGCAACCATATATGAAAACAGTCTCTAACATTCTGTTAGAGAATGTAAGAATGTTAGAATCTAACATTCTAGCATTCTAATATTCTAGAATGTAAGGTCCATGAAGGCTGAGATTTTGTCTGTTTTGTTGATTGTTCTATTTCTGTGTGTCTGGCACATAGTAGATGCTCAGTAAATATTTGTGGAGTAAGTGAAGATTTTTTTTTTAAGATTTTATTTATTTATTCATGAGAGACACAGAGAGAGATGCAGAGACATAGGCAGAGAGAGAAGCAGGCTTCATGCAGGGAGCCCTATGAGAGTAAATGAAGATTGAAGCTAACTGCTCCTGTCTAGAAGGAGGGCATCCCAAAATTGGTGTCCTGAAAGGATATCAGTTTCCAATGTTTGATTAGTCCAAGAGTATTATCATCATCAGTGTACTACTATGGAGGTAATGAAAGTAGGGAGGGGGATCGAGAAGCATTTTCTTCCTCTACCATCTCCGTTGTCCGTTGAAGGTGTCTATCTCTGGCAAATGACAGTAAGTTGACTTCCTAGCTTCAGGGCAAATCTGTTCCCAGGGCTCACCCGCAGAGGTTTTGTTTGGGGCTTCTTTAGGTTAGCAGGTGTAAACTCAAGAAAATACTCAACTCTGGAAATGTAAGGGATTTAAAGGCTCAGCTGTTTTTTTTTTAAGACTTTATTTATTTATTCATGAGAGACAGAAAGAGAGGCAGAGACACAGGCAGAGGGAGGTGAAGCAGACTCCATGCAAGGAGCACGTTGTGGGACTTGATCCTGGAAATCCGGGATCAGGTCCTGAGCCAAAGGCAGAAGCTCAACAGATGAGTTTCCCAGGCATCCCAGGTTTTTTTTTTTTTTAAGTAATCTCTACCCCCAACATAGGGCTTGAACTTACTCACGACCCAAGATCAAGAGTCACGTGCTCTAGAGACTGAGCCAGCAAGGCACCCCTGGGTGTTTAGGTTGATAGAAATGTGGGTAAAAGAGGGACGGAGCAGCCATCCTTTTGCAGAGTGATCCAGGTGAGGAGATCTTGCTGAGGAGATCCTGGTGAGGTGCTCCTGTCACAAATAAGCCTTTCTTTTCCCTCTCTATCTCCCAACTCAACCCCACACAATCTGGGGTCATCCATACACGAATGGACCTAGGTTTCCTTTCATCTTTTCTAAAAATGTCTGGGTTGTCTTCCTCTTCTAAGGCCAATATGGTGACTTGGCACAGGGCAGTGTATGGACTTGTTGAGTCTGAAAGGGGATAATGAGAGATGGCCACCTGCTGGAAGTTTCCAAGAGCCCTCAGGAGCATCACCCAGTCTAGCCTGGTCAGTTGCCATCGCTGGAAATTGCTGGCAATTGATGACATCCTTTTGCTTACTACTACCATAGATCTACACACATGGATCCTGATCACAGAAACAGGAACCTGACAAGTCAGGAAAAGGGAAGGAGGGGCGCCTGGGTGGCTCAGTCGTTTAAGCATCTGCCTTCGGCTCAGGTCATGATCCCAGGGTCCTGGGATTGAGTCCTGCATTGGGCTCCCTGCTCCGTGGGGAGTCTGTTTCTCCCTCTCTCTCTCCCTGCCACTCCCCTTGCTTGTGCTCACTCTCTTTCTCATAAAGAAATAGAAATCTAAAAAAAAATTTATAAAAAAGTTAACAATGAATCTAAAAGAAAAGGAAAACTGT
The DNA here is from genome assembly GCF_053574225.1 of Canis aureus. Lineage (NCBI taxonomy): Eukaryota > Metazoa > Chordata > Mammalia > Carnivora > Canidae > Canis > Canis aureus. The sequence continues at coordinate 36,399,410 of NC_135626.1, forward strand.
CAAGGAAAAGGAAAGGTCCCCTGCACCCTCTGCTCCACCTGGGGCTAGGTTTCTAGATCGGTAGGAACAAAGCTGAGAGAAGGGACTTCCTGGGCAGCCACCTGCAGGAAGGCAAAGGGCCAGGGCTTCTGCCAGGGTTCTCTGGTTCCCCATTTCGGATTGGCTGCAGGCTCTGCCAGGTGTTTTTGTCTTTTAGGATGGGGAGTCTGAAGAGGCAAAATCTGGATAACAGGTTATTTAGGGGAAAAGTCTTCCAGCTGTATGTAAGCAGACAAAGGCTGGTAGGTGGTGGAAGAGCTAACCCACTTTCTTCTTCAGCCCCGACTCTTCCTTCCCCCTCCACCACCTCCAGTTTCTCCTATTTACACTCCGTCAGCTTCCGGAACTCACTGTTCAATCCCCACCTTTGGGATTTGGCAGGAGAGATCCTTCCCCAGGGACTGAAGCCACAAAGGCAACGTCTACCCCAGAGGAGGGGGGGGGTAGCAAGTGCTGAATCCATCAGGGGGTCTCTATTCAGCTATTCAAATTCAGTAATTTAGGCGCATTGGAAATGAGGGAATTGCAAAGATGCCTTTGAAAGGGCCTGCATGCTTGCAGGCTCCCACCTATGGTGCGAACATTTCAAAACCTATTGAAATCCACACCTTGATATATTCCCGCAGTGTCCCCCGGCGTCCCCTCCACATTTGCAGACCGATGTATAAACAAGCACTGTTACTCGTGTTCTCAATCAAAAATCCAGTACACAGCTTCACAGATGTGGCTGCAACAGCTGGAGAAGTCGGGCTCCCTGGGAGACAGGTATTGTTAACCTGCGTGGAAACATTCTCTTTCTCTCCCACTCCTTTGAATTTGTATTTTTAAAAATTTTTATTTATTTATTCATGAGAAATGCAGAGAGAGAGAGGCAGAGACACAGGCAGAGGAAGAAGCATGTTCCCTGCAGGGAGCCCGATGTGGGACTCGGTCCCAGGACCCTGGGATCACGCCCTGGGCCAAAGGCAGATGCTCAACCACTGAGCCACCCAGGCACCCCTGAGTTTGTATTTTGACTGTCAGTGGTGCAAAGCAGCACTTCTGAGAAGTGTGAGTGGAAAACAGAAGGGTTCTCCGCATACAGGTGAAAAGGAGGAGGGCCTTTTGCTAAAAATTCGTCAAATTTATCTTGCCAGAATTCCCAGAATGGAAACGAAAAGGAAATAGGTAGAAAATTAATCAGCTCTTCAAGTTTGGTGGCCTGTGGCTAAGCACTCAGAGGGAAAGCAATAATGAAGACAAAGCAAAACAAACAATCCCAAACATGGCCAAGCTCTTACATTATCTTCATCGGATACTGAACATCTGCAAAGCTGACTTTTTCCTTGGTTTTCATTTGGGTGTCAGGACCCACAGTTTAGTAGACTTTATCTGCATCTTCCTGCCTCGACTAAGAAAAAGAGCTTGTGTTTATCTCTAGAATTTAATAATGAGGAACAAAGGGATGGATACTAAAATAAAAGGAAAATAGCACCCAGTTAGTGCCTATTACCAACCCCAGCTTTGTGTTCTTCAACATCCTAAACTGTTTGGAAAAAAAAAATCAGACTTTCAAGTGTGCGTTGTATAAATCTAACAAAAATAATCCGAGTGTGTCCCCAAATTCTGCCTTTATGAAAAACTCCTCTATTTCCCTAGAGAAAATCCCGTTTTTAAAAATTCCTCTTTTTAATGAGAGGCTTATCTACAATAGATATAGCTCTTTCTTCTGCCTCTTTATTACTTTCTAAGTCAAATGGATATAGGTGGCTGGAAAAAATTTAAAGCACATTTTACTTTTTTCCTTTTCTTCCTCCAGCTCTCTTTTACACAAATCTCCAAGGTGGGGTGGGAAATAGAATCCTAGGTTTGAATTTAATTTAGTCAGTACACAAACCTCTTGCCCTTATGTCTTCTGCGTTGGCCAGGTGCTGAGCTGAGCTGAATGTCAGATTCCTCCTTTGGAAAACAAGAAAAGACCTGATTCTCTTTTTTTCCATCTCTCCAGATCTTTTTAAATTTAGTTTTCAAATTTATTTTTGGTGACAAGTGTAAATGTTTGCTCAGTTGCTGAGACATAACTCAGATTCTTCTCTTAAGTCAGTTGAAGCCTAGGCAGGAAGCCTGAAGCCTTCCACCCTCTCCTTTCAACCAAGGCAGGGTTTAAGGTGCAGAGAATTTTCCTGCTGTCACAGAGGGTCTGACTAGGCACCCTCAGCATCCCTTCCCACCTCAGTCTGGGACTGGGAGCAGTTTCCTGAGTTACAGGGTCCACTCACCAATGAGGTCTGAAGCCCTGGTTTGGGAGAGGGAGAGAAAAGTTCACAGGTCCCTGATGGTCTGAATAGTGGGTGTTTCCATCCTAGGTGTGCCTGGAGAGAAAGGCCTCTCCCCCTCTCCTAACACGTACACACATACACACACACACAGTCCCCACAACAGTAAGCTTAATGGAGGAGTTTTGTTGTTTAAGGAATAGAGACAGAGGAGGAGTAAGTTACTTGTAAATCTGCTTCTAGTAGCAGGGAAAGGTGTTCTCTCCTGGCCTTTGGCAGATGTGGAGAGAGGTTCCTGCCCCCACATGAGATTGTACTCCAGCTTTCTGATTTGTACTGCCTTTGGATATTTTGATAACCATCTAGCTGCTTCTTAGCTCATAGAGAGAACTGAGGAATCTGCGTTGCCTCCCTCTCTTCTCTTCCCTTCTGTCTTTTCCCATGCACTTCCCCCCCCGCCGCCCCCAAAACAGTCCACAAGCCTTTAATTTCTCATCAGGTGAGTGAATTTCCGGAGACCTACACATGCTGAAGTTGATGATTGTTGAGAATTTCCCTCTTTTCTCAGCCTCACTAGAGCCCACCTCAGTAGGCCTTAGAGAATGAGGGTGGGGCAAATCAAAGCAAAAGAATAATGAAAAGCTTGGAGATGGGGGTGTCTGTATAGACTTTATTCTTTATTCTTTTTTTTTTTTTTTAAGATTTATTTACTTATTCATGAGAGACACAGAGAAAGAGGCAGAGACACAGGCAGAGGGAGAATCAGGCTCCCTGCAGGAAGCCTGATGTGCGACTCCATCCCAGGACTCCAGGATCATGCCCTGAGCCAAAGGCAGACGCTCAACCGCTGAGCCACCCAGGTGTCCCAGGAAATATTTCTTTATATAGACTAGGAGCTCATCTCTTTAGGACTTGCACCCATTGATCTTATTTTGCCACCTTTTGGAGTCAACAGAATGATTCTGAATTCCTTTTCCACATGCTACTCCTCCAAATATTTGAAAACATCTCTCATGTGTGTCCCTAGTTCTTTCCTTCTCTAGAGTGATACACATTCCCAATTGCTTCATTTGTTTCTCCTGAGACCAGATTTCCAGATCTTTCCCCATCTTGCTCTTCTTTCCTTAGTTAATATTTCCATAAAATGAAGAGCCCAGAATGGAACAGAAATTATAACATGTGATTGCATCAGTTCTAAGCAGAGTGGGAATATCACATCCCTTGGTCTGGTCACTATATTTCTGTTGAGACAGGCAGCAGGGCCTGGGCAGGAAAGGACTATGGGGCAGGCTGGTGGCTGGTGAGAAATGAGAAGGATCCTTTATCTCTTGCCAGTTGTGTTCATCTTCCTGACGTCTAGGGCTGCATCAGTCATCAAAACTATAATCCATACAAATCCCCAAGTTCTGGGAGGGGTGAGCACTCTCAGACTGGCAGCCATTTGTGGGGAACAAACATTTGCTGAGCGGAGCCTGTGTCTTTTGTGAGAAGGACAAGGAGCATTTGGAGTAGAGAAACCTTATGGACAGGTGAGAAGGAGAGGCTGTATTATCTCAAGGGCAGGAAGTGCAGATGACCTGGGCTAAGCCAGCTACCCCAGGTCATCTGCTCTTCCTTATCATTGCTCTCTGGGTAACTACTTCTTTCCTAATGCTTCACCCTGACCTCCCCTCTTGAGGGCCTCAGTTTTTTTTTTTTCCATTGTTGTTGTTATTGACATCCATATAGTACTTTGCTATTAGCCCTTACTTCTCATTGCATCTCTGGGAGGTTTCTATGATCTTTGTTCTCCCATACAGGGAACCCGAGGCACGGAGAAAATAAGCAATGTACCCAAGATTGCATATCTGAAAAGCAACATATGATTTTCTTTTTTTGCTTCTGGCCCTCAAGAATGTATATGTAAGTCCACATATTCAGAATATGGAATGCATTCAGGATCATGGCTTTTATTCCACCATCTTTGCTGCAGCCAAGTCCCTCACTATCAGGCCTTGTTCAGGGTCTTAGGTCATTGCCTTTTTCCTTTTAGGGAAGAGAAATCAAGCAGACTACCCAAGTATTGAAGATCACTGGGTTCGACTAGGGAATTGCTCTCTCTGTCTAACCTTTAAAAATAGAAAATTCCTGCAAATAGAGTCCAAGTCAAATATTGGTTGACTCAGAGGTTCCATGAAAACTTCTAATGGTCCAGGGTTTGCCCATGATGGGAGGTTTGCCTTAGGGATCTTCCCTTGGAGCAGTTTTTTCCAAGTTTGGAAAGAGGTAGACACTTTGAACATGACTGATCTTGAAGCTGAAAATTTAAGGTTTGGTATATTACAGCGAAGGGGGAAATGGGAAGGGGGCTCTTAACATGAATATGAGAAGGGTTGTCTTTGAGGACATCTCTTTCTAAGTTCTTATGATGGGCGTGTGGGGGCTATGACCTCCCAGGAAATGGGAGTCATGATTCATGGATGGATGAGAAGAAGAGGCTTTTAGCCCTGGAGTTAGAGACAGTAGCACTGCTCAGCTGCCTACTCTGATTTTTATCTATCATCTATCTATCATCTATCTATCTATCTATCTATCTATCTATCTATCATCTATCATCTATCTATTTTAAAAGATTTTTATTTTGTTTATTCATGAGAGAGACACATGAAGAGAGACAGAGGGAGAAGCAGGATCCCTGTAGGGAGCCTGATGCTGTACTCGATCCCCGGACCCAGGATCACTCCCTGAGCTCAACGCAGACGCTTAACTGCTGAGCCACCCAGGCATCCCTGCGTACTCTCATTTTTTAAAAAAGATTTTATTTATTTGACAGACAGAGAGGGAGAGAGAGCACAAGCAAGGAGGCAGGTCAGAGGGAGAGGAAGAAGCAGACTCTGCTGAGCAGGGACCCCGATGCAGGGCTCAATCCCAGGATCCTGAGATCATGACCTGAGCCAAAGGCCAGACACCTAGCCTACTGAGCCATCTAGGTGCCCTGATTCTCACTTTTTAAAAAGAATTTTATTTATTTATTTGAGAGAGAGAGCACAAGCAAGAGGGGAGAGGGAGAGAGATCTTACCTCAAGCAGCCTCCATACTGAGCGTGGAGCTGACATGGGACTCAATCTCAAGACCTGGAGATCAGGACCTGAGCCTACATCAAGAGTGCCACTCTTGGCCTTACCTACTGGGCCACTCAGCACCCTGCCTACTCTCATTGGAATCAGACTTCTTCCACATTCCTCATTCCCTGCCATTCCCCTCCAGGGCCTTGTTGGAGATCCTGGACATGGTAGACATATAGGTCAGGGCTTTGAAGACTTTGAGGAATAAGCAGATCAAAAGTTCTAATCTCCAATCTCTTCCACCTGCGAGACTCCTGACACTGGTCTGCAGAGCCAAACACAAAGCAGATGGAAGGCAGAAAGCTGGAGACCATGAGCAGCTTCCTATCCTATAACTCAGCCCAGGTCCTGGGGAAGCTATAGAGGGGTCCTGACAATAGAATGATGTGGAGCCTGGGGTGAGACAGGAAGAGGAGAGACGAGGACATAGAGCCCAATTAGGGGCAGTAGACCACTTGGGTCTGGCATCTGCTCTCTTATTTGATGCAAATGTTGCTTTAGTCCCAAAGAAGCTACATTCTGGGACTAGTTTGCTGTTTACTTAAAAATACGCAGACTTTGCAGAGCTCCAAAGGGGCTCCTGATAAGGGCATCTCATCATATCCTAGCAGCAGGGCAGCACATCGAGAACATGCAGAAACATCAAAAAACAACAACAACAAAAAACCCTTCCTTGATCAGATGTTGTAAAGAATTTGCCAAGTCTGCAGATAAGGAGACAACTAAGGAGTGCATGTGTGAGCCCCTCAGAGAAAACCCACTATTTTCTCCTTTCTTTTACCTTCCCTCTAGATGAGAATGCATTCCCAGCAAGGGGGAGGTTAGTGAGCATTGGTTGTGAGGCCACACAGCACAAATCACATATGGCCTCTCCTCACCAGGTGCTCCCAGTGCTCGATCTGGGGGATCTTGCCTTTCCTTATCGGCTCTGCAATGCAAGCTGTGGAGACTCAGGGCTGTCAAGGTAAAAGCCTATCATAGGGCAAATACCTGAATGAGAGAGACATATTTGAGAAAAAACAGAGAACATTTTCAACATATTTAGAGATCTCAGCCCTCATCTGGCTACAGAATGCCTTCACTTGAGCTTTTACCAGTAAGAGGTGTCAAACAAATTAAATAGTTGATGGGAAGGCAGGAGCCAGGCATCTTCCCAGTCTTCTTTTCATGTGTTGGAGCCGGCCTGGAGACAACCATGCTGAAATAATGGGTCTTGGTGATTTCACAAGCTACGGGACTCCAAGCACACCATATTTCACTTACTTTGTAGATAGTTACTCAGCCCCCTAACCAAAGGGAATATCAATTTTGGCTGAGGATCAGTAAAAATCATGAAACAGCAGTGAGAGTATGGAGGTGGGGTGGGCAGTGAGAGCTATTTTTTATAAGGTCCAGTTAAAGCTTTATGACTCTTTCCACTCTTACTTTCTTTTTTTTTTTTTTTCACTCTTACTTTCATCCCTCCCATCATCAGCCTTGCTTGTTAACTGAGGCAATAGAGGCCAAAGGAATTTCAATTAGTTGGAGGCAAGACTGGAAGAAAGTGAATGCTCTTTGCACATGACAACTTTGTAGGGAGGGTCCTAATGGAAGATCAGTACAAGCCCATCAAAATGTAAAGTAAGTAAGTGAAGTCTATTTTGAAAGGTCAAAATTCTGAAATGTGGGGCACTTGGGTGGCTCAGTTGGTTAGGCATCTGATTTCAGCTCAGGTCATGATCTCAGGGTCCTGGGATGGAGCCCCACATCAAGCTCTACGCTCAGCGCGGATGGAGTCTGCTTCTCCTTCTCCCTCTGCCGCTCCCCTGGCTCGTGCATGTGCTCTCTCTCTCTTTCACTCTCAGATAAATAAAATCTTTTTTAAAAAACTGAAATGTACAATAAGGTAAGGAAGAGACCAATTCCAGGTTGTTGTATCTGCAAATGTTATTAAAATATGGCAATGACTGGAGGACAAAAAAAGCTTAGAGTGTGAATGAGGTCACCAGCTTATGGAATGAAGAGATACAGGGTTTTAGGAGGGAGGTTGTAGAAGTGTGAAGTGTGAAGAAAGGAGTTTGGATGTCTAAATCAGTCTGTCCATCTCCTTTTAGAATTGTATATGTGTTCCTGACATTCTTGGCTTTTCATATTTCCTTGAGATCTGATTTTACCTGGTTATTTGTCCCTCCAAAACATGATACTCATTCTCTATTGGCTTTTAATAAGCTCTTCTATTTGCTGAAATGATTTTCTACCCATTCTGTGTCTGAAGAATCCTTATCTATTTTCCAAAACATAGTTCAAGTTTCACTTCCTCGAAGAACCCTTCCTACCATCCCTAAACAGGATGAATCTCTTTCCGTTTTGTGTTGCTTATACTTCACTAATCCTGCTGCTGGGCACTTAGCACATTGCTCTCATCACTTATTCATATGTCTATTCATTTCTATATCCTTAGTACCTAGGTAAAATATGTCTGGTAAATAGATATGAAATATTGAAAAGATAAATGACTATAAGAGTAAAGGTGAGCCAGATCCAACGCGTAGCATAGATGGTATAATATTAATAACTGACAGATACAGCAAATTTATTTAGTTTTTGGTTTTATCTCTTCTCCATATGATATAAAGGTTTCCTTTTTCTTTTTCTTCATGAGAGACACAGAGAGAAGGCAGAGACATAGGGAGAGGGAGAAGCAGGCTCCTCGCAGGGACCCTGATGTGGGACTCCATCCCGGAACTCTGGGATCACGCCCTGAGCTGAAGGCAAATGCTCAACTGCTGAGCCACCCAGGTGTCCCAACCATGGTCCATTAAGACTAATATTTTCCTCGTGCTTCTGCTCCCACCAGCCACTTATGGAGAGCCTATCAAACATTGGCTTTTGTTTCATGCCTTTTACATACATTGTCTCATCTAATTCTTGTCACAACCCAAAGAGGAAAAGTATCAATATAATTCTCATTTTGCATCCTGTGGAACCCAAGATTTACAGAGGGTAAATGACTTGTCCAGGGTCACACCACGGATACTAAATTTCTATTAACACAGTTAATGGGGGCACTTGGGTGGTTCTGTTGGTTAAGCATCTGCCTTTGGCTCCAGTCATGATCCTAGAGTCCTGGGATCCAGTGCCGCATCCAGCTCCCTGCTCTGTAGGGAGTCTGCTTCTCCCTCTACCTTACCCCGACCACCTGCCACTTATGATCTCACTTTCCTTCTCTCTGTCTCAAATAAATAACATCTTTTTAAAAAATACAACTAATTGTTATTTTTTTGTTTCATTGGATTTTTTTTTTCAGTCACATCAGACTTAACTTGTGGAAAAATCTAATTATTCTTGCATATGTGTTGGCTTGATTGTATTTTCTTCAGCTGAGTCCATACAGTGATTTAAATATTTTTCCGAACTTTCATCATGAAAATTTTCACATATTAAGAAAATACTGAAAGTGTAGTACAATGAACAACACTACATCTACCACCTGAATTCAGCAGTTAACCTTTTGCCAGGTTGGCTTTATGGAAGTCTTCATTTAGGTGTCCGTCCTTCCACTCATGCATTTGAAAATAGGTTGCACTTCACCCTTGTATTTTTCAGTCTGCACTTCCTGAGAATAAAGACGGTGTTTTATATAATCACAGTACCATTATCATACCTAAAAAGTTAGCAATAACATGCAATACATATCAAATTTTCCTAACTTCCCCAATACCTTTTTTAAAAATTGTGATAAAAAAGTTGTGATAAAGTACACATACAACCTACCATCTTAATCATTTTCAAGTGTATGGTTCACTAACTTTAAGTACATTCACATTATATGCAGCCAATTCCAGAACTCTTTTCATCTTAAAAAACTGAAATTCTCTATATTTTTTCAAGATTTTTATTTATTTATTCATGAGAGACACACACAGAGAGAGAGAGAGGCAGAGACACAGGCAGAGGGAGAAGCAGGCTCCCTGCAGGGACCCCGATGTGGGACTCGATCCCAGGACTCCAGGATCATGCCCTGAGCTGAAGGCAGATGCGCTTAACCGCTGAGCCACCTACGCATCCTGAAACTCTGTATCTATTAAATAATCACTTTCCTTTCTCTCCTGCTTCCAGCCCCTGACAACCACATTCTATCTCTATGGATTTGACTACTCAAAATTGTACCTCATATACCTAGAATCATGCAGAATTTGTCTTTTTATGATTGGCTTATTTCACTTAGCATAATGAACTCAAAGTTTATCCATGTTGCATCATGGGAAATGTAAAATTTCTTTCCTTTTTATTTATTTTATTTTTTAAAGCTTTTATTTATTTATTTATTCATGAGAGACACAGAGAGAGGCAGAGACATAGGCAGAGGGAGAAGCAGGCTCCATGCAGAGAGCCCGATGAGGGACTTGATCCTGGTGAGATCATGGTGAGAACAGCTCAGGATCACGCCCTGGGCTGAGAGCGGCGCTAAACTGCTGAGCCACTGGGGCTGCCCTCCTTCCTTTTTAAAGCTGGTTAATAGTACATTGTACATCCATGCCACATTTTGTTTATCTATTAATTTGTTGTTGAATATTTGGGATGCTTCCATGTTTATTTGTGAATAGTGCTGCTATGAAGAAATATCTCTTTGAGACCATGCTTTCCAACCTTTTGGGCATTACCCAGAAGTGGAATTGCTGGATATATCTCTGTTTGTAAAATATATTTATTTATTTTGGTGGGGGGAGGGGAAGGAGAGAGCAAATCTCAAGCAGACTCCCCACTGAGTGTGGAGCTGGATGTGGGGTTGGATCTCATGACCCTGAGAGCATGACCTGAGCCCAAGTCAAGAGTTGTATGCTTAACCAACTGAGCCCCCCAGGCCCCCCATGATAAGTCTTAATTTTTTGAGGAACCACCATACTATTTTCCATAGTGGCCATGTCATCTTACATTCCTACCAACAGTGCACAAGTTTTCCAATTTGTGTATGTCCTTACCACCACTTGCTATTTTCTGTTTTTTTTCCTAGTACCCATCCTAATGGGTGTGAGGTACTATCTTATTGTGGTTTTGATTTATATTTATATATATAAATAATTTAAAAGATTAAGCATCTTTTAATGTGCTCATTGGTCATCTGTATGTCTTCTCTGGGGAAGTATCCCTGTGGGGAGCTTGATGTGGAACTCGATCCCAGGACCCCAGGATCATGACCTGAGCCAAAGGCAGACGAAGGCAGACATTCAACCACTGAGCCACCAGGCACCCTATTCAAGTCCTTTGGCCATTTTCAGAGGGCTGTTTGTTTTCTGTTGTTGTTGTGGTAGGGGTTCATTACATATTCCAGATATTAACTCCTTCTCAGATGGATGATTTGCAAGTCTTTTCTTCTATTCCATGGGTTGCTTTTTCACTCTTGCTGATTGTGTCCTTCGAAGCAGCAATGACTTTTGGAATTCAAAATAGCTTACTTTTATTTCAGTTAAACTGCATGGCTTTGCATGTTTTCATCTCTGCCTAGAATGCCCCCTACTCTTTCCTTTGTCTGAGTGACTCCCATGCATCCTCTAAACTCAGCCCAGTTGTTACTTCCTCCACTCAGTTGGAGTTAGGAGCCCTTCCCCTAGATCCTCATTCTCTGCATGTGCCTCTACCACAGCCTTTGGTTTTGTGCATTCTAATCCTCTGATTACCTTGAAGGCAGAGATCATCTTGTTAGTCCTGCTTTTCCCAGTACCTACTCCATTTGTTGGCTCTCTGATGTCTATTGAACTAACAAATAAATGTTAAATTGAGCCCAACGTACTGAAGAGATCCAGAGGAGGTTGACCAAAGGAGGAGAGCGATGATGATGATTATAAAGCATATGTATAATGTTTTCATGTAGGCATGTATTATCTCATTCCTTCCCCACTCCACGTTTATTGAGGTAAGATTGACAAAATTATATGTATTTAGGTTGTACAACATGATTTTTTATTTTTATTTTTTAAAATATTTTATTTATTTATTAGAGACACAGAGAGGCAGACACACAGGCAGAGGGAGAAGCAGGCTCCATGCAGGGAACCCGACGTGGGACTTGATCCAGGGTCTCCAGGATCACACCCTGGGCTGAAGGTGGCGCTAAGCCACTGAGCCACCCAGGCTGCCCCTACAACATGATTTTTTAAAAAGATTTTATTTATTTATTCATGAGAGACACAGAGAGAGAAAGAGGCAGAGACATAGGCAGAGGGAGAAGCAGGCTCCATGCAAGGAGCCTGATGTGGGACTCAATCAGGGATCCCGGGATTACACCCTGAGCCAAAGGCAGATGTTCAACCACTGAGCCACCTAGGCGTCCCTACAACATGATTTTTTTAAGGTGTACAATGTGATGATTTAATAATATGTGTATGCATTGTGAAATTATTACCACAGTCAAGTTAATGAACACATCTGTCATCTCACATAGTCTGTGTGTGTGAGTTTGTGTGTGCATGGTGAGAACACTCAAGATCTATTCTCTTGGCAAATTTCAAGTACACAATACAATGTTATTAACTATAATCACTATGCTTATACCTTAGTTCCCCAGAATTTACTCATCTTAAATCTGAAGATTTGTACTCTTTGACCAACATCTCTCCATTTCCCTGCCTCCAGGTACCTGACAACCTCTGCTTTACTCTTTGGTTCTACGAATTCAACCTATTTAGATTCTACCTATGAGATCATACAATATCTATCTTTCTGTGTCTGGCTTATTTCACTCAGCATAGTGTCCTTCAGGTTCATCTATATGTGCTTGCAAATGGCGTGATTTCTTTCTTTTTTTATGGCTGAATACTATTGCAATATATGTAAATTTTTTAAAATTAAAGTACAGTTGACATACAATGTTATATTAGTTCCAGGTGTACAGCACAGTGATTTGACAGTTCTAGATATCATGCTCACTGTGATAAGCATGGTTACCATCTGTCACCATGCAATGCTCTTACAATATTATTGACTATATTTCCTATGCTGTACTTTTCTCCTCCTCATGACTTATTTATTTAATGACTGGAAGTTTGTACCTTTTAATTCCCCTCACCTATTTTGCCATCCTCCAGCCCCTCCCTTTTGGTCACTCCCAATGTCCTCTTTTTTTAGTTTTTTTAAATTTATTTTTATTTTTTATTTATTTATTTTTAATTTTTTCCCAATGTCCTCTTTATACTTATGATTCTGCTTCTGTTTTGGGTGTTTTTTTTGTTTTGTTTTTTTTTTTTTTTTTTTAGATTCTACATATGAGTGAAATTATTGGTACCTGGTTTTCTCTACTTCACTTAAGGTATACCCTCAAGACCTATCCATGTTGCTGCAAATGGCAAGATCTCATTCTTTTGAATGGCTAAGTAATATTCCACTCTGTGTACAAGCCACATCTTTATCATGTAACTATTGATGGACGTTTAAGTTGTTCCCATATCTTGACTATTGTGAATAATGCTGCAATGAACATGAGAGTGCAGATATCGCATCAAAATACTGATTCTTGGGACATATCCCTATGGTCAAGTGTCCTTCATGCTTCTTTGACAGCATGAAGTCAGAGGCATCCAGGAGATTGAGGGACCTGATCAATCAGGGCAGCCCTGAGCTCCTGGGAGTAATGGCTATTGGAAGGACATTGATGGCTTCATGTTCGGGATTTAATAATCCAGACACATATTGTATTCGCCTTTCAGGGAACCCCGACCTTCCTTTCAAGTCCTTGGCCTCCATGTTCATTAAAAAATTTGATCGCCAGTGACCTGGGCCCCAGTGCAGCTGACACAGCCTTGGTCCTTTCATTTCTGCTCCGGCCCTGGCGTGCTCCAGGGTTGCAAAATAGCCAGGGCTCAGTGGTGAGAAAATAACTTGCTGGAGAAATCTGTCTGCAGCAGGGAACTTCAGTGTAGAAATAAGAGGTTTTGCCCTGCTGAGCAGGAAAATATTGTTTTCTTGGGCCACCAGGAGGCAGGGGTTGGGGCAAGGATGAAATCCTGAATTCTCTTCTTTTGAAGGGAAGAAAAACAAGAGAGAAATAGCCATCTTCTCCAGCTGAAGCCAAAATAGCTTTAGGGGCAAACTTTGGGTCACACATCCCCTTCTGCTCTCCTCTCATGCCTTTAAAGTCTGGATGTAAGACTGAACTCCAAATAATTTTTGAAGGGGCGATTTGGGTTATGTCCTGGACAGCTTCTTTTTTTCAAAGTGTAATTTTGAGGTCTTAACTTTGAGGTCTTGCTGTCTCTGTAATTCTCACTCTGAACCTTAACGGAGATACAGCCCTGGAGACCTGACATAGTTTGACATTTTGCAGGCCTTGACATTGAACAAGGACATGGAGTATGAGAATTGAGTCTCTGGTCCAACAGAACATGCATACTGAGGGGATTCTTTGAGACACACTGAGTGATCCATTCTGTCTGGCCCAGGTGCCTTAGTGACAGCATTTGCAATGTGACCAGCTAGGCTTAGGGGCACAACCCAAAATTGAAGAACAGGTTTTTCTTTGGCATAACCTAACACTTAACAACGGCCTCAATAAATGTTTGTTCAGAGCATACTTGGTGCCACGGAGTGAGAGGCGGGACATTAAGAACCCATGCTTGCATAGCACTTCTTTTTATAAGGCCCTCTCAAGGCAGCTCATTTCTACAAGAGCTCTGTGAAATGTATATGGCGAGTATTATTATCATCATTTTATAGGTGAAGAATCTGAGAGTCAAATAAATTAAGTGATCCGCCTAGAGTGGAACACTTCTCTAGGCTCTAAATTCCACATTCCTTCTCTTATTAAAATAAACCTAGACTTGTGGCCAAAATATCTAGCTTAAAACAGACTCTACCTGCATAGGGAGGTATGGACAATGTAAGATTGGCCTTGATTGATAGGTGTTGAAACTAGGTATCGTTAGGTTTAGGAGAGTCCATTCTATTCTGTCATTTATGTATATGTTTAAATTTTTCTTTTTTTAAAAAAAGTATTTATTTATTTATTTATTTATTTATTTGAGAGAGCGAGTGCGAGCATGAGTGGGGTGCAGGGCAGAGAGAGAGGGAGAAGCAGACTCTCCACTGAGCAGGGAGCCCGGTGTGGGGTTCAATCTCAGGACTCTAAGATCATGACTCTAAGAGCCCAAGTCAGATGCTCAACTGCGGAGACGCCCAGGTACCCCTGCTTGAAATTTTCTATAATAGGGTGCATAGGTGGCCGGCAGTTGAGCGTCTGCCTTCGGCTCGGGTCATGAACCCAGGGCCCTGAGATCGAGTCCTACATCAGGCTCCCCGTGGGGAGCCTTCTTCTCCCTCTGCCTGTGTCTCTGCCTCTCTCTGTGTCTCTGTCATGAATAAATAAAGTCTTTAAAAAAAAAAGAAATTTTCTATAATAGGAAGTTTTAGGAATGCCTGGGTGTCTCAGCAGTTGAGCTTCTGCCTTTGGCTCAGGTCATGATCCCAGGGTCCTGGGATCCAGTCCCACAATGGGCTTCTTGCAGGGAGTCTGCTTCTCCCTCTGCCTAGGTCTCTGCCTCTCTCTGTGTCTCTCATGAATAAGGAAATAAATAAATCTTTAAAAAAATACAAAGTTTAAAAAAAAGAATAAAGCCATATTCTGTGCTCAAATCATACCCCTGTGAAGCAGTTCTGAGATAAATCTCACTTTCCTGTCTCTAAGTTTGCTTGATTGGCTGAGATCTCATTACAGACACCAGCTGCCATTTATTGAGCCTTTATTGTACCGGGTACTTGGGTAAGTGCTTCCTTCTCGCGTTTCATTGTTTGACCCTTGCAACCATGCTGTGACTGTACCACTGTCCCTGTCTTGCAGATGAGGAAAGGCTTAGTGAGGTCACATAACTGGCCCAGATCTCATAGCTAGTATCAGAGCTGGGATTTGAACTCGGGTCTGTCTGGCCAGAGAGCCATATCCTTCACTCTTGCTTCCTACTTTACAACCAGAGGTGGAACACCCTTTCGGAGGCAGTACTATCTGAAGCGTGCTTTTGTTCTGATCATCTTACAAGGAACTCTGAACACGGGATTGGGGACTTTCTCATCTGGAGAAATGCTGGAAAAATAGGACTTCTACTTAGGGACACTCTTTCATTTGGCCGGGCCTGTCCGTCCTCACCTCCCTCCTGGGATTCAAGCACTTAACTTTGTTTTGTCATCTCAGGTGGATGAAGCTGAGCACAGGGAGTCATAGGTATTTTTTTCAGCTCCAGAAAGTGGACCTTCTACCAAAGAAGTGGGAGAGGGAGGGGATGACTGCCTTCCAACGAGATTTAGGTTCCAGGTCTCTTCATGAGTTCACTGAGACTGACAATTTTTTTTTTTAAAGATTTTATTTACTTATACATGAGAGACACAGAGAGAGAGAGAGACACACACAGAGAGAGAGAGAGAGAGAGAGAGAAAGGCAGAGACATAGGCAGAGGGAGAAGCAGGCTCCCCACAGGGAGCCCGATGCAGGACGTGATCCCAGGCCCCAGGGATCACAACCTGAGCTGACAGGAGACACTCAACCAATGAGCCACCCAGGCGTCCCAGAAGACCAACATTTGTCCCCTAGTTGGACTATCCCAGGTTAAAGGACAGCAAAACCAGCCCAACTGGAAGGCCTCCCCCTTCAAGTCAGCTGAAGCCAGTACGGGTGAGGCCTCCCTCCACCCGAGCAGAGCCTTCTCCCGCCAGCCGGGAAGAGCCCTGGGCTGTTATCTAGTGTGATATCAAATATTTAGTTGGAGACCGTTCAGAGCTTTAGGGCTTCAGGGAACTGTTTAGATATCAGATTCTCTCCTGCCAGGTCAAGCAAACCCCCTGTGGACGGCCGGCCGGGTTTCCTCAAGCCTCTTTCCCAGCAGCCAGTTATCTTGCGCCCTTTCAGGTGCCGTCCAGCTGAGAGGCCCCAGGCCTGCAGAAGCCGTGCTTCTAATCCCTGTCTCAGGCTCAAGCAGCCGCAGTGGGCGATGGAAGTTGTTTACAGAAGATGAAGGCTCGCTGCCCTGCACCTGGTTTCTGTCTGGCCCGTGCTGACGGGGATGAAGGATCCTTCATTTATCTCAGCCTCTCTTCTCAGGCAGCTCCTGCTGTCATGGCAAGCTCGGGCCCAAGGCAGCTTGGACTGGCATATCGGTCCCTGATAAGCAGCTTGCTGAGGGTCCGGGGAGAACACTTATAGGGCTCCATACCTCCCCGAAGCCCCCACTCCAGGCTAGGGGGAGCAGGGCTGGACTGGGACGGGGGCTGCTGAGGGTTTCTATGGAAGGTCAAGTGGCCTCCATTCCAGCTATCTGGAGGGTAGGGCCTTGTGCTCTTTCTCTACTTACAGATTTGGGAAACAGGTAGCCAAATAACGCATCTGCCCTTTGTGCCTCCATGGAAGTAAGAGAGAAAGGGCATCTACTAGGCAAAGGGCATAGAGATGATCATGTTTTATAAGGTACAGGGGCACACAAAGTAGAGGAAGGCCCACGGGGGCAGACATAGCAATCTGGAAGGACGAACATGGGTGTGGAGAGTGTGGAAGCCACCTCTATAAAAGTCACTGAAGATAATAACTAACGTTTATGGGGTGCTTACCAGGCGCCCAAGCCCTGTGCTAAGCACTTGATCTCATTTAATCCCAAGAAGTAAATACTCTTATTACATCCGTTTAACAGATGAGGAAATAGGGGTTTAGAGAGATTAAGTATACAGCCAGTAAGAAGAGCTGAGATTAAACACGGGATAACTTGGCTCCACGGCCCCAAGCGTTTAACAACCAGGCTGTAGCGGACAGACACCGCAGGTGATCGAGTCTGGGGCACAGAGTTACATGGCCACTGATGTGTGTTGAGGAATGTTGGTGCCTGATTTTTCCTGGTGATACCCTGGTACTTGGAGTGACATCCCGGTACACTGTGGAGCCTGGAGTGAGGAAGCAAATCCAGATGGGGAGTTAGGAGAAGCAGATAACAAAGGGTAAGTGTAAATCGGCCCCTCTGGGAAGCTGAATTTGGAGATGAGCAGGAGACCTCAGCGCCCTAACAACTTTCCATGTTTCAATGGGGCAGATTTCCATGAAAACAACTGTTTCCTTTTTTAAAATTTTTTATTTATTTATGATAGTCACAGAGAGAGAGAGAGAGGCAGAGACACAGGCAGAGGGAGAAGCAGGCTCCATGCACCAGGAGCCTGATGTGGGATTCGATCCCGGGTCTCCAGGATCGCGCCCTGGCCCAAAGGCAGGCGCCAAACCGCTGCGCCACCCAGGGATCCCGTCCTTTTGACTCGCATAAATCCACCTACTGCCTTCCACCTTCCTGGAAAAAGTCAATAGTCTTCTGAAAATGAATCCCAATAGTAGATACAGTGGTGGTACTCTCTGGATAGAGCAGGAAGTTAATAATCTCAGATGTTGGAGTCTACTCCAAATAGTTGAATAATGCACTCACCCTCTGGGGGTGGGGGTGTCTCCTCCCTCCTGGGACAGATGTTTTGAGTTGTTTGGACAAGTCACCACTCTCCCCTGCATTGAAGGAATGTTAGGCCTGGCCAGGGCCTCAGTCCCAGAAAAGGTGTCCAGGACTTAGGAGCTCTGTGTTCCATGTTTGATTCTTCTTCTCCTTCTTCTACTTCCTCCTCCTTCTCCTCCTCCTCTTCTTCTTCTTCTTCTTCTTCTTCTTCTTCTTCTTCTTCTTCTTCTTCTAAGATTTTAATTATTTATTCATGAGAGACACACAGAGAGAGGCAGAGACATAGACAGAGGGAGAAGCAGTCTCCTTGCAGGGAGCCTGATGCAGGACTTGATCCCCGGACGCCGGGATCACGCCCTGAGCCAAAGGCAGACGTTCAACCACTGAGCCACCCTCAGTGAGCATCCCTGAGTGAGCTCACTGAGCGTCCCTCCATGTTTGATTCTACCACTGAGTTGCTTAATGTTCAACATTAGGAAAGAGGCTTGACAATCCCTTGCTCTCCTCTCTTGCAGTAGAGAAGTTTATCCTACTCCCCAACATCAAAATGTGGCAAGAACAAGGACAAATGGGACCACTTAAAATAAGTGTCATCTACATTTAGGGCAAGGTGGCTTTGATAAAGGTAAGTCTGTGCTTCTTCTCTCTCTACCTCCTTCCGCTGAGGTCTGGGCCTCTTCTTTGCTGGAGTAGCCAAGTGAACTCTCAGGACCCCACTGTCTCAGGGGTAGGTAGAAAGCATTGACAGAGGGCCTTCAAGCCTCATTTCTACAACTGCAGCTCCTATCTGACCCCTTGAGGACAGACAGTTGGAGGCAAGGGGAGCCGGGTGGGGGGAGAGGATGCCCTGTTTCACACTCTTCCAACCTGACGCCGCCAGGGCTGGGATGGTGACAGGCCTGGACTCTGCGTTCGAAGCAGCTGAGTCTTGTGGACAAGAAGCAGATAAACTGCACCAGGCCTCTTAATGAACCCAGCGCCAGCTTCAGATAAACTGTCGCCACTTACTCCTCCCAGCCCTCCCTTCTCCAGGAAAGACTCCACTTTGCATCAGCAGCAAACTTTGGAGCAGGAGCTAGGACTCCAGTGCCTGTTGCTCTCCAAGGAAAGTTCTGGAGGGAATTCCAATAAGAGTCTTGTTTGATTCCCCTTAGCTTCAACTGAACCCAACTCTCAGACCCAAAGAGAAGCAGGAAACCAGCAACTGAGAAATATAGGTAAAAACCACTGGGGGAATGTTAACTTAAAAAATATATCCCCCCCCCAAATATATTCCCTAGTATCCAGAGTGTGACACATGTTTTTGTGGTTTTTAAAAATTCATTAATTAGTTAATTAATTAATTTTATTTTAAATAAGTTCTATCCCCAATGTGGAGTTTGAACTCAGAACTCCCAGGTCAAGACTTGCATGCTCTACTGACTAAGCCAGCCAGGCACCCCTGTAGATATGTTCTTTAAAGAAGCAATTAAGGCAAACTGAGGTCAATAGGGTGAGTCATAATGCAATATGGCTAGTGTCCTTATATGAAGAGGAGATTAGGACACAGACACGCACAGAGGGAAGACTATCTGAAGACACAGGATGATGGCCATCCACAAGCCAAGGAGAGAGTCCTTAGAGGACACCAGCCCTGATGACTCCCTAATGTTGGACTTTTAAGCCTCCAGAGTTGTGAGAAAAGAAATTTCTATGTTTTGCTTTCTTGCTTTTTCCTACCATTTTTCCCTTCATATCTCCTTTGAATCATAAATCCTTTCTAGCCACAGAAGAGGTATGTACATTACAAGCAGGTAAATTCTGTTTATAGATGTTGGAAGCCCCATCCCAGATCAGTAGAGTAGTGGCAAAGATAAGACTAAAATCTGGGACTCCTGCCTCCCACCAAAAATATTTCATTATAATATTTCCCCTCCTATTTATCTCAATAATTCCCTCAACTTTATGCTTTGTTTTGGCCCTTGGAGATCTGGCTGTGCACATTCTAAGACATGGATCATCTCTTTGTAGGTCATTGGGACAAGCAGAGTCCAGCTCATCTCTTCCAGGTTGCACACTACTCGGATTACCCCTGAGCCCATAGGAGATACACAAACATTAACTAAATATAAATATTCCTAAGGGTGTGAGTGTGTGGTCATTTTCATGGGGAAATGCAGAAGTTGTTTTTTTTTTTTTTTAAGACTGCTTATTCACGAGAGACACACACAGAGAGGCAGAGACATAGGCAGAGGTAGAAGCAGGCTCCCTGTGGGGAGCCTGATGTGGGACTCGATCCCAGGACCCCAGGATCATGCCCTGAGCCAAAGGCAGGCGCTCAACCACTGAGCCACCCAGGTGCCCCTGCAGAGGCTTTTTCTGAAAGCATTTGAAAAACAGAAATATGTT
This sequence comes from Canis aureus, assembly GCF_053574225.1. Lineage (NCBI taxonomy): Eukaryota > Metazoa > Chordata > Mammalia > Carnivora > Canidae > Canis > Canis aureus. The sequence continues at coordinate 36,419,633 of NC_135626.1, forward strand.
TCTCATCTAGGGTAACATCAGTGCTCAGAAGCAGGTAGAAATGACCTCAAAAGGGTCTTCAAACACTAGGATAAGGCCCAAGCTCAGGACTGGGGAGGATATGAGGTGCCTAACCTCAAGCATATCTGTTCCAACAGCTTTAAGACTCTATAGAAATTTGGCAGGAGATAGTAACAATGTACAGGATATGATCTAGCAGGATCAAGGGCCTTCTGATTTTTATCTAAATGTTTTATATCCAGGGCAAATGTTTTTAACTGAAGGAGATAGAAGAATTCCACTCTTTCTTTTCTGACCTAGCTGCTGAGTTTGGATGGATCAGATGGATTCTCTAATGGTTTCACCTAAGTAAGCAAAGCCATGCTGTAAGTTTCTCCTATTGCTCCAAATGTGGCTGCCTAACACTGCCTAACACATCTCTAATCACTTAATATGGCTCTACTGAATTCTGTATGAGTTCTGGATGTTTACTTAGATAGTGATGCTTATTGGGTATCATCATCCTTTTTGTCTGACTAGTAAATAGTCCATAAACTTCTTTTTTTTTTTTAGATTTTATTTATTTATTCATGAGAGACACAGAGAGAGGCAGAGACAGAGGCAGAGGGAGAAGCAGGCTCAACGCAGGAGCCCGATGTGGGACTCGATCCCAGGACTGTGGGATCACACCCTGGGCCAAAGGCAGATGCTCAGCTGCTGAGCCACCCAGGGATCCCAGGCATCCCAGTCCATAGACTTCTACTCAAAGTGTGACCCATGGGCCATGCTCTGCACCATCACCGGGGAGCCTGTTAGCAGTGTCAGTTCTCAGATCAACCCACGTCTGACCCAGAGTCTGCAGTTTAACAAGCCCCCCAGGAGATTCATATGCACATTAAAGTTTGAGAAGCACTAGTCCACATTGCATTATTTGCTCTGAGTTTCTCTTCGACCTATGAGGTGAGCAGGACAAATATTCTGATTTCCATTTTTTCGGTGGAAACTGAGACTCAAAGGTGAAGCAACTTGCCCATGCTCACACAACTACATGGAGGAACTGGAATTTGAACCCAGGTCTTTGGACTCTAGATCCTCAGCTCGGTCTACTACTCTTATGATTCAGAAGGAGAGACAAGCAGTTGACTCAGAACAAATGAGTTATCCTGAGATTTGACTGCTTTGTGCTTCTGTTTCTCTCACGTGTAAGATGCTCTCTGAAAGACGGAGCGCTGTGACGATGAGCTTGGTTGTCCCTTCTGTCCTTTATCCCTCAGCCACCTAACAGCATCTCTAAACCTGGCCAACTGCTTCACAAGTACAGGTTGTGAGCAATAATTGCCAGCACCTGTCACAGCGCATGGCATCTAATAGGTACTCAACAAATGTTTGTTGAGCCAAACAGAATTACCTAGCATGAGCGAGAGCTCTCAGCTGCTGATTACCAAAGCGCATTGGTGAAGGAGTGTTGTGGGTCTTTGTGGCTCCTCTCTCTAGTCCTAGAGAAACATTCAAATTACAGGGCCTCCTGACAAAAACTAGGGGCACCATCTTCTTAACCTGAAAGGCAGATTTTAAAAACAAATTCCATCGTCTGTGTCTGTCTCCTGAGTAGGGCCCAAGCCGGAGTTGCAAATGCCTGGAGTTGATGAGTGTGGAATTTACATGCTTATACTGGAAAACAGGCTCTGCTGCATTTTCTTAGATTGGAAGTGCCGAGTGTGGGAAAAGTCAAGAGCACTGACTGAGCCAAGTTTGAAGCCAGGGGTCAGCAGAAAGATATCAGTGGGTGACAGTAACAGGGATCTGCCTGTAAAAGTTGGCTGAAGTCTGAGGCTTCCTCTCAGATTGTTGACAATGGGAAAAACCTTAAGTTAACCAGACAGAGGATTTCAGTGCCTCTAGGCTGACACAGGGCTGAGTAGGAAATGCCTAGTTTTCTTTGCTTGCTTCCCCAGGAGAGCAGAAATGAAGCAAAGCCCCGAGGAGGGCTGAATTATTATTCTGTAAGAAGTTTTCCGACGATCTGGGCTGTAAAGACGGATCCCATTACGAAATGTGACAGCTATTGCACTTCTCTGCATTTTAGTACCTTACAATGAAATATAAATGAAAGGAGTATACTGTCTTTGGCAAGGAAGCTGTCAATCCTCACCCTCTGTGAGCTGGCCACATATTTGCGGTTCTTCCACCTGGGTAGGGCTGGTTGTGTGGCTTAACTCACATGTTCTCATCCAGTCCTCTTGGTAGTTGGTGAAATCTGTGAGCCATAAGACAGATAAACCTATAACTTTGTCTTCCTTTGTGCGTATCAGACTCCAAAGTCAAGAGTAAGCCCCAGATGCAACAAGATGCAACGTGGCCTTTGATCATATGAAGATTAGAGAGATTTGCTTCATCCTCATCCAACTATGTTAGTAGTCGGCAAGAGGAGGACCTCGCTTCCACATTAACAGTCAGGGAGGCAGGGATTCAGCTCTTCTGGTGTGGGTGGAAGAAAGTTCTCCCCTTGCCCCAGTGCTGCTCAACTTGTTTTGGCCAGGAAATCTGTAGCCTGGGGATTTTTCTAAGAGTTGGGGCAGAAAGAAAGCTTCAGGGCATATCTATTTCTGACCTCACACAGTTGTTCTTAGAGATGTGTAATCCCATTCCTACTTGCTTTATAATTTAGTTCGTTTGATTGTCTCAACACTGTATGTGGGCAGGTAGATTTCTTTCTCCCTTCCTGCTCGTCTCTCTCACCGCCCCCCTCACTGCAGTCTTCCACTCCCAGCTATTCACTGGGTGGTTCACTTGTCAAACAAATATGCACGTGTAGAACACTGTGTAGACAGGGGAGAAAACAGACCACTTCCTCTTCACCATCCCCAGTGTCACCTACTCAGACTTTTGTTGCCACATTTGCAGCATTTTATTGCATTTTTTGATCTGCTTGCATGTATTTCCCCTTAAAAGACAATGAACTTAAGCCAAGTTTTCCAGCACATGGAAAATATTCAGTATAGTCGACTAAATTGGATGAACAAGGGCACTTGAAAAGCTAAAGATGAATCAGAAAGATCAGGTCTCAGAAAAATGGCAGATCTAAGTTCTTCTGAGTAGCCTGAACCTGGGGTAAACTTCCAAAATGGCCCTGGGTTTGGAAATTTGACCTTTTCAACATTGACATTGACATTGCTACAGCCCCAGTGTGGTTGCTATGCTGTTGATAGTGTCACAAAGATGTTTGTCAGGACGGAGGACAGCTGATAATATATCATCATTTTGAGTGCCACAAAAGACATTTAGCAGCGATAGAGCATTGCTTAGAAACCGTTGCAACAATACAGTCTTGCAGTTGATTTGTAAAATTATCTATGTACATACTAACATTCATTTTTTGTGTGCATTCTTGAACAGATCCATAAAATGTCAGAAACGAAGATTGTAGAAGGAGGCCCGCCTGCTTCTTTTCAAAGAGGAGGAGCTGAAGCATGGAGACTGAGAAAGAACATGTTAGCAACTAATGGAAGAGCTGGGATGAGAACCAAATCCTTTCAGTTCACCAGAAAGTGCTTACAAACTATGGAGATGGTAGCAGGGGCTTCCCAAAGAGTACTTCCCTCATTCAGGGGACCTGAGCATTTTCTCCCAATTTTCTTCCTGCCTAAACACACAGAGGCTTTCTTGATCTCTCCTCCTCTCTCAAACTCCTTCCTTCCTTTTCTCTTCCATTCAGTTTCTTTCTCTCTTTCCCTTTCCATTGCTAACATTTATTGAGCACTTATTATGTTCCAGGCACTTGGATCTGCATTTTCTCACTTAATCTTCATGCTAACCCTATGAGGTAAGCCCAATAGTTTTTTTTTTAAGATTTATTTATTTATTTATTTATTTATTTATTTATTATAGACATAGAAAGAGAGAGAGAGAGGCAGAGACACAGGAGGAGGGAGAAGCAGGCTCCATACCAGGAGCCCGACGTGGGACTCGATCCCGGGACTCCAGGATCGCGCCCCGGGCCAAAGGCAGGCACTAAACCGCTGAGCCACCCAGGGATCCCCAGGTAAGCCCAATAGTAATCATCATCCTCTTCCTCCCCATTTTTTTTTTTAAGATTTTATTTATTTATTCACAAGAGACACACACACACACAGCGAGAGAGAGGCAGAGACACAGGTAGAGGGAGAAGCAGGCTCCATGCAGGGAGCAGGATGTGGGACTCAATCCCGGGTCTCCAGGATCAGGCCCTGAGCTGAACGCAGCGCTAAACCACTGAGCCACCCCGGCTGCCCTTCCTCCCCATTTTTGTAGAAGAGGTATGGGGAAGTCAAACACTTGCTCAAGATCATACCATTATTAAGTGACAGAATTGGAATTCAGACTGAGGGTGCCTTCCTGGCTCAGTAGGAAGAGCATGTAACCTTTCACCTCAGGGTCATGCGTTTAAGTCCCATGTTGCACTTGGAATTCAGACTCAGTATGCTCCACTGTAGAGTCCACGCTCCTAACCCTTGCTCTGTAGTGTTTTCAGAGCTACTCCTAGATTTGAGGAATCCCCCAAACCCCCACTCTGGGGCACCAAAGACCCTTGGAGAGAAAAGACCCAGTCTCCTCAAGGAGGTGCCAGGCTCCATCCTACTTTGTACTTGTCGTCATAATAACCACTTGTGATGATTTGTTTTTATGTTCATCTCTCCCACTAGAATAGAAGGGAAAGGGTTGTGTCTTTTACCTTTTTGTGCCTAACACCTAGCATAGTGCCTGACTCAGAGACAGTGGCTAATCAATACCAAATAAGTGAGGAATGCCACTCTGATAGAGATCACAAGGTCACACACGTGAGCACATCTACTCAGAGCTCCTGAGTTTGCTCTCTCTGCTTATTTTCTTGTGGGTGCGGCATTCCATATGAGAAGATGGCTTTGTTCTCTGGTGGAATGCAGACCCCTTCTGGGGAGGACTAGGCCCAGGGGACAGGGCAGTGCCCATATAGCACCTCTCCTTCCTTCGGCCAGACCTTGATGTCTGAAGCCAGGAATCCCTTTCTCTCCTTGCTGGCTTGGTGAAACTTCCCCAAACCGGCGCTGGGCCTAGGCTTGGCAGCACGGGGCCTCATAAGATTATTGTGGCCTTTTGCCTACTGAATGTTGGCCTGCTGTTTTTACCAAGGCCAATTTCTCCAAATCCGTGCTCCCAGACTAAGAGAAGGGTCCACGCCACTAGCTTTGACACTTGACCTGGGACTTGGCAGTGGCTGTTTTGATTTGAAACCTCTGCATGAGAAGGTGTCTGGTTCAGACCACGTTCACTTCTCTGTCGGGTTTACCACCTCTGCGTGCTGCTTGCATGCTTGCAGTCCCAGCCCTATAGGCCCAGTGTTCCACTCCACCCTGCTCTCCCTTCCTGCTGAGGGAACTGACCTGACCCAGGCCAGGCCAGGCAGCGGGTGCGTCACCATCCAGTTTTTTGCTCTTTTTCCTGGCCAGGGACTTCCAAGGTCCCAACGGGGAGAGGGCCTGCTGTCCACCACCCCTCTGCAAGTATGCGCTCTCCTATGGGAAAGGACTCGGAGCCTCCCACCCTGAGCCTCCTGGAGAGGCTCAGACCCTCAGAGGAGGGGAAGGAAAAGTCCCCTGTGCTATAAATACTTCTCAAATGTCTCTTGTAAATCTCCAGATGTGTCAGCCAGGCACAGGGAAGAGAGCCTGAATTAGAGCCGATTAGAGACCATCTTCTCCCAGAGGAGGGCAAGCCTGCCTGTCATCCTGAGCCCCGCGCGGCCCCCGGGACCACCTCGGGGAGGAGGCCGCCCTGCTACCAGCCTGCCCCCCTCCCCCCCCCCCCCCCCCCCCCGCCTGTGCCCGGGCGCTGCCAGCTTCGGGAAGGACAGGCACCCTTTTCCCTTGGGAGCGCCGGGGATAGTCCCGGGGGTCGTCCCAGGGGTGCCCGGGTCCCCGGGGCGGCGGGGGGGCGGGCAGGGCGCGAGGACGACCCCAGGCGGGGCAGAAGCCAACCGCCCGGGCCCGTGGGTGATTTATGAAGTGCTGAAAAGCATCTTCGAAGCTGTCATTTATCTTACAGCTCTCAGCCTAAATAAACACAGAATCCGCCTAATTATAGTTACAGTGAAACACAACACCGCGCGGCCTCGCCTGCGCCGCCGGCCGCTCCGCCCGCCCCGGCCCTGCCCGCCGCCCGCCCGGCCCGCAGCTGCACCCTAGCGGCGCCTCGGCCCCACGCCGCGCGGCCCGCCGCCTCCTCCGCCGCCTCCTCCGCCGCCCCGCCCCGGCTCCCTCCCGGGCCCCCCCTCGCGCGCCCGCTCGTCTCGCTCCTGCTCCCGCCCGCGCGCACCCCGCGCACCCGGGAAAAGAATCTGCGGAGAGCCGGGGCCCCGGCCGCGGCCCGCCGGGCCCCTGCGCCTCCTGCACCCGTCCGGCCGCAGCCCGGGGAGCCCTGGCCCGGCGTTCCCGCCCTGCTCTGCCTGGGAGCTTCCCCGGGCGTCCTTCCCTGATCCGGCCTGGCTCAGGGGGCTCCTGCAAGGTCTAGGGACCCTGTCTCTCTCCGGTTGAGCAGGTCGGGGAAGGACGGGGGGGGGGGGGGGGAGCAGAGGGAGTGAGGTCTTGGGTATCCTGGAGGTAGAGACAGGAGGAAGCTCTTCCTGTTCCTCGGTAATTTTGTATCCTTCCTTGAGGGAAAGGCTCCTTCTGCTTGATGACCTGACCCTTCCTCTCTAGTGCTGTTCCTGGACTTGAACTTGGAACTTCCCTTTGGTCTTTTGCATGACGGAGGCCTCCTCTGCCTCCTGGAGACTCTTCTGTAGTGGGCTTCAAAGCAGAGAGGCAGACACTTCAACAGTGATATCACAGGGTGGTTCTGGAGGAAGCCCGCACCCACTGGGGGTACCCTCTCCCACTTGGTCTCTCTCTCTTTTTTTTTAAGATTTTATTTATTTATTCATGAGGGACACACACACACACACACACAGAGGGGGAGAGAGAGAGAGAGAGAGAGAGAGAGACAGGCAGAGGGCAAAGCAGGCTCCATGAAGGGAGCCCGACATGGGACTCCATCCCAGGTCTCTAGCATCATGCCCTGGGCTGAAGGCAGCGCTAGATCGCTGAGCCACCCAGGCTGCCCTCCCACTTGGTCTTTGTCCTGGGCAGGCGGGACATAGGGCCAGGGCTGTGTTTCACATAGAAAAGGAATAATAACTGGGGCGCCTGGGTGGTTCAGTAGTTGAGCGTCTGCCTTTGGCTTGGGCTGTGATTCCCGGGGCCTGGGATCGAGTCCTGCATCCAGATCCCTGCAGGGAGCCTCCTTCTCCCTTTGCCTATGTCTCTGCCTCTCTGTCTGTCTGTCTCTCATGAATAAATAAATAAAATCTTAAAAAAAAAAAAAAAGAAAAGGAATAACAACCAAGGGGAATCATAGTCCCTTCCACTCTTTAGAAACCAGTTCCCTAAAAATGGTAATTTCCAGAGCCCAAGGCAGCACCTGACCAGGGGCAGCTCTGGATTCCATCCATGTGGTGTTAACTTACACACTAGCACACACATCACCCGAGACATATAACTCACCCCTAATTTACTGCTGTCTTTCTGTGTGCCCAGGGTCTTGTTCTTGTAGACAAATTTGGGGATCTAATAACAAAGTAAAGGAAGGATTCCTCAAGAGCAGGTGTAATCTGAGTCGGCCCCCTGGAGGATGAGGGCTTTGGAGAAAAGAGTATAAATAAAGGGCTGCCACCTAGCAGTTGGGTGGGAAGGGAGAGGAGGCCTTGGAGGAAAGTGAAAGGGAGAGTGAGCACATAAGACAGGACAAGAAGACGTGACTGTTCTTGCCTCTGAAGGGCACAGACCTGGGAAGTTTTATTACTGGCTTTGCTTCCTGACTCACCTATGACTTGTCCTATCAGGGCCTTATGGAGTATAGCCCTGTGTTAAGTTCCTGCGTTGAAACAGAGCCAGAGCAGGCCATACCATGGATTTGTGTAACTGTGGGCTGAGTGGCTGGGTTCAGGAGAGAGCTCCCAATTCAAGCCTTTTGATGATACCAGCAGCCCCTATGCCAGTCTATGGGTGCCTCTCCTCTCCAAAGAGCAGGGTCCCCTTCTGTCCCCCAAAATCCAGTCTGCTCAGCCAAGTCTTAGAATCCTGTTCAAGGGGGAAAGCCTGGGCCTTCTCCACAGTATGCAGAGGAGTGTAACAAAGGAGAGATCCATTTTTTACTAGTTATACCACCGCTTATCCATTAAAGTAAGATAAAAATACCTGTTCTCTTCCCGGCTCCCAGAGCGCCAATTCAAATGAATGAGGATGTAAAAGCTCATGGTAAGAAAATCTCTCCCTAGGTAGTTCCAGATGAAAGAACAGCTCTTTAGCACTTCTAGTGAGTTAGACCATGAGGCCTCTCCTTAGAGCCTGCGGGGTAATCTCTGCCTTTTTTTTTTTTCTTAAAGAGAGGAGCATAAAGCCTCAGAACAGTTGAATGACTTTCCTGAAGTCACACAGTAAATCACTCTTGAAGACTTGATCCTTTGTGGGGATCACAAATACATTTTAAAAATTTATTTATTAAAAAAAAATTTATTTATTTATTTATTCGTTAATTAATTAATTAATTCAAGACACAGAGAGAGAGAGAGAGAGAGGCAGAGACACAGGCAGAGGGAGAACCAGGCTCCTTGCTGGGAGCCTGATGCAGGACTTGATCCAGGGACTCCAGGATCACTACCTGAGCCAAAGGCAGACATTCAACCCCTGAGCCACCCAGGCATCCACAAATGTGTTTTAAGAATACTTGGTTTGCATTAGCTCTTTGAAGGCAAGACAGGTGGAAAGAACACTTTAAACCAGCACCTCTACAGATTGGTGAGAAAATACAATTTTAATAGAAAGAGGGGAAAAGCTCTCTACTCAAGTTCTCTTTGGCCGAGTCATTTTAGTTTTCTTGTGGGTCTCTCTGCCTCTCTCTGCCTTTCTTTCTCTCATTTTCTCCCTTTGCCTCGACGCTCCCCCTTCTTCCCTCCTGAACTGTCCAGTCAGCACTTTTGTCCCCAGGATACTTTGCTTTTTTTTTTTTTTTTTCCTGCCAGCCCTTTCCTGCCAGCTGCCAAGGCTACCCCTCCCAACTTCCTCAGTTGATCCTCTGCAGAAGCTGATAGCTTATCTCCACACAGCAACACGAAAGTGAGATAGTGGGCTCAGAAGCCAGCAACCCAGAGCATCTTGGGAAGCAGCCTGCTAGTGTGAGCAGCCCTGTCCCCCACCCCTCAAGTGAACATCACCAGTAGATGCTTCCCTCCTCCCGCTCTGGTCTAGTCTGTGCTTCCAGAGTCAGATTAGGGCAGACAGGTTCTGGGTGGCAGTGGGGATGTATCGTGTTCCCTTGGCTTTCAGATGTCTAACTTCAAAGGGAATTCATATCTTGCTGGGGTTTTTTTTCCCCCTCTGATGTGCTGTGCAACATCAGAAAAGTCACTTGGTCTCTCTGGGTTCCAGTTCCTGCAGGCAGGTAGGATCCAACCAGAGTAGGCCTTTATGTGTTTGACCCCAGGTTTAGAGCGCTGGCAGGTCCTGAGGAATGGAAAGTAATCGCCATTTCTAGTAACTTCTGGGGCATGCCCTCACACTTTTCCACTTCCTTTTTTCACCACTCTGTGTGTACCCCAATGACCTGACATGGAAATTTTGTCTCAGGCAGGAATTCTCTCACCTGGAGTGCTCCCAGTTTCAATTCTGAGAAACCCCTAGGGTTGGAAGGACATTACTCACCAGTTCTTAATGTAATAAATATGCAACTTTTCCTCTACTAGAAAAAGATTTTCCATTCCCACAGAGCAATAAAAAGCAAAGCAATTGCTTCTTTTATTGCTGCAGTCTAGGGCGGGAGTGATTTTGTACCACCACCCCCCCCCAAAAAAAAAACCCCACAGGAGATATTTGGTAATGTTTGGAGACATTTTGGATTGTCACAATGGAGAGAGGGTCGCTCCTGGCCTCTCATGGGGGAGATGCCAGGCATGCTGCTAAGCATACTATGATGCACTGGACAGCCCCTGCATCAAAGAATTCTCTAGGCCAGAATATCAGCTGAGGTTGAGAAACATGGGCCCAAGTCATCATTAAGCAAGGGCTTTGGTAAAGTTTTGGAGCTCAGAGAACATGGAAGTGGGAAGAATTTGTTCTCAGAAGCCTCCTGTAGAATGAGGAAATAGTACCTCTGGGTTAGGAGGCATCCTGAGAGGAGAGACACAGTTCTTAAGCCTATGCTTGGGGGATTTGTAGTCTAAAGAAAATCAGAGGAATATGATATATTAAACCAATATTTATTTATTTATTTTTAAACAGATATTTATATATTAAACTAATATTTATATATTAAACCAATGTTCATGTAACATGTATTTATTAAGCTCCTACTGCATGCCAGGTCCTATGTAAGGTCCAAAGGAGACTCTAAATGAGTTCCCAAGCTGGATGCTGGGAGAGAATTTCCCTTCCTTTTAGTCCTGTTCCCAGTCACCACTGTGGGCAAGTTTTGACCAATATACTTGGGAATGAGAAGGACGCTTTGGGGATGCCTGGGTGGCTCAGCGGTTGAGCGTCTGCCTTTGGCTTAAGGCTTGATCCTGGATTCCCGGGATTGAGTCCCACATTGGGCTCCTTGCATGGAGCCTGCTTCTCCTCCCTCTGCTTGTGTCTCTGCCTCTCTTTCTGTGTCTCTCATGAATAAATAAATAAAATCTTACCAAAAAAAAAGAATATTTAAGAAAAAAACAAGAGAGAAGGAACTTTGGAAGAAAGGCAGTGTAGAAAGGTTCTAGGAATCTGAGTAGTTATATTGAGTATACTTGGGAAATGCTTAGAAAAGTAGAAGCCAAACTCATGGGAAGAAACAAAGACCTGGGTTCCAGTGGAAGAGTAGGTGAGCCTCTTGGGTCAGGGAGGCAGCCTCAGAGTGGAGAGGCTGCTGAGAGGTGAGACCCAATCATTGCTTTTAGACTCGGGTGATTAAAATTCTCTGAGTTGCTGGTTGCCTGGCTGGCTCAGTTGGTGGAACATGCAACTCTTGATCTCAAGTTCTTGAGTTCTGGCCCCACATGGGGTGTACAGATTATAGAGATTGCTTAAAAAGAAAAGTTATTTATTTATTTGTTTATTCATGAGAGACACACAGAGGGAGGCAGAGACATAGGCAGAGGGAGAAGCAGGCTCCATGCAGGGAGCCTGCTGCAGGACTCAATCCCAGGACCACGGGATCATGACATGAGCCGAAGTCAGATGCTCAATCACTGAGCCACCCAGGTGTCCCAAAAATAAAATCTTTTTTTTAAAGATTTTTTATTTATATTTATGAGTCACACACACACACACACACACACACACACACACACACACACACAGAGGTAGAGACACAGGCAGAGGGGGAAGCAGGCTCCACATAGAAAGCCCGATGTGGGACTCGATCCCAGGACTTTGGGATCACGCCCTGGGCCAAAGGCAGGTGCTAAACTGCTGAGCCACCCAGGGATGCCCAAAAACAAAATATTTAAGAAAAAAGAAATTCTTTGAGTTGTATGAACTAACAGTATTTTACAAAGACATGCCTGCTTTGCAAGATGCCCTGGAGCTCACAGTAAGTATTATATGAATATGGTAGGAAGAGAGAAAGCCTAGCAAGCCCAGCATAGCCTAGAGGTGCTCTGGGACAGATCCATCTTTACCCATCTTCTGCAATGAAATTCACTTGCCAAGGGTGAAGAAAAAGGAGGGACCCCAGAAAGTGGGAGTTCTCATCAGCATTGGCATAAATTGTAGTAGGCCAAACAATCAATTCTGAATTGTTCTGGCCAGGAACTTTGGAGATGTCAGCAGATTTCCTTTTCTCATGTAATAAATAAGATGCAGATGAAATAGTACTTTGTTTCATTTTATTTTTTAAGTAATCTCTACACCCAACATGGGGCTTGAACTCACAATCCCGAGATCAAGAATTGCACAGTCCACTGACAGAGCCAGCCAGCTGCTCCACTATAAGACACATCATATGCATTAATTCAAGTAACATTTATTGAGCACTCGCAATGTGTAAAAATTACTTTAGGTACTCCAGGAATTACAAGGATGCATTTATTCATTATTCATTCATTCACTAACAGTCATATATTGAAATTTTTAGAAAAGTTTAACCCAAATCTCCCAGGCCTGATTCTAAGATCTCACTCTTTTTCCGCTACGAAAACAACTATAAGGTAAAGGGGAAAGAAATGTGTCATTGGAGGAGTCCAGATAGGGAATAATTGATTAGCATGCCAATCTAGTGTGTCATCCAAAGATGACAGCATTACTATTTTTTTTTTAAAGATTGTATTTGTTTATTCATGAGACACACGCACACACACAGAGGCAGAGACACAGGCAGAGGGAGAAGCAGGCTCCTTGCAAGGAGCCCGACACGGGACTTGATCCTGGGTCTCCAGTATCACGCCCTGAGTCAAAGGCAGACGCTTAACCACTGAGCCACCCAGGGGTCCCTACAGCGTTACTATTTTTCTTTGGGGTTTTTGGACCAGAAAGGGGAGCACTAGTCTAGATTTAACAGGGTTCACGGGGTCTGATGCAGATAAGAAGCAGACTTTTCTCAATCTTTCCACAGGACGATCTTTCGCCCCTTCCCCGTCTCACCCCACCCCTTTCTGGCCACCTGTGCTGCTCTGCAGGGCTCTCAGCCCAGAGTGGAGGTCAGTCCAGGTGGAACCAAGTATTACAGAGGCAGAGATGGGGGAAGGACCGGCTCAGGCAAACCTTTGAAGCAGCCAAGGGGTGTCTTTCAGGCCCTGGGCTCTCCTTTATCTGCACAGGGCTGGGTCCGGAGACCTGAGGTCTGGCCTCTGCTACTGACTTGCTGGGAGACGCTGGGAAAGGTGTTCTCCTTCTCTGGGCCTTGGTCTCACCTGCGTCACGAGGGGCTTGTTCTACCCGAATCCCACGGCTCCCCCTCTGGCACTGACCTTGTAGGAGCTGTGAACCTTTGGACCCCACGGCTCCACCGCCTTGCCAGGGCCCTCCTGCTCTCTTACACCTTCTCTTTCGGCAAAACTGTTTTGGAAGGATTCTGATAAGTCCATTAGCACAGAAGCACATTTTCTCCCAAGGATATTTGCATTGAATATTGGCATCCAGATGAGAGCGAATGAGGCTCTAACTTGGGATCTTTTTTGATTGGAAGAGCAAGGGGCTTTTTGACGGGGCAGGGTGGAGATGGTGGGGTGGAGGGACTCACCCCAAGCTGCCAATTGGCAAGTTGGTGGCTCAGTCTTTGGGTGGAGATCTTGGCACATCTCTCCCGGTGTGGCACAGACGTGAACCCACCATGCCGCCTCTCCTTTTTCCAGGGACTCTGCAGGGGTCCTTGGCAGCCCTTCTGTCTCTGGAGAAGTGAGTTCCAGCTCAGATACCAATGAGGTCATCAAGATCCCCGGTCTGAGCTGGAATTTGGCAGGAGGGCTCAGGGGGCAGCTGTTTGTGGTTTCTCTATTCCTCTGAAGGAAAGTCTGAGCAGATGATCTCCTAGGTGCTGCCTGTTTCCATGTGAGGCAGAAGCAGGATGTGGCTGCGGATCAGTGGAGTGGGAGGGGGCTTGGCAAGGAGAGTCTGGGGCGACACATAAGTGACATATTTGGTGAGATGAAAGATCCCAACTTCTTTCAGTAACTTCTTCAACTCTGCTTTTGTTCTTGGGAAACCTCATTTCTTCCCTAATATTTATTCATGAGGATTTTTGTTTTTGGAGACTTTGGGGAGCAGCTGCTCTGGGTCTGAGGGAATTCACTCTGCTGTGAAGACAGCTTTTCATCTACTCGGTGCAGCCAGAGCTCCTCAGCAAGAAACATCGGCTCCTTGGGGTGGAGGGGCCTCCAGGTCCAGAAGGTTTAATGTGCAGTTGTGGAGAGCTCCCGATGTTCTCTGCTTTTGGCCAGGCAGCCCTGGGGCCTGGGGATAGGGCAGGGGCTGCTTCAGGAGCCCAGAGGAGGCCACGTGACAGGACAGGCATCCCTGCCTGGGGACCTCACAGAGCTCTTAGGCTAGCAAAGCACTGTAGGGGAGGCTCCAAGAGCTGGGAGTTCCAGACAGGTTTCTTCTTTCAGAGGCTCATGTCTAACAGGAGAACCCAGAGACTTCTACCCACCAGAAAACAAATTCCATGTCACAAGGAAAGAAGTACCCAGTGGGGAGGGCCAGGCTGGTTCAGTCACACAGATGGGAGACAGGACTAGAAAAAGACTTGCACAGCGTGATTTTGATTGGGGGAGTCAGGAATTCTAGAATGTCAACCTTGGTAGGGATTTTAAGTTCTGGTCTAATCCTCTGATTTTCCAGATGGAGAAATTATGGGAAATGACTTGTCTAAAGTCTGCACCGAAGATGAGATTCAAATATAGACTTTCTGGACCTAGTCCAGTGCTCTTTCCTCTACATTTGATCTCTAAATGTCTCTTTTTTCCCAACATTTTAGGGCTTTCTGTGTCCTCAAAACTATGATTTCTCAAATAGCTCCTTCTAGTGCACTCCCTTTTCGGTCTGGGTTCCTACTCATCCCCCCACTTCACTGGTTCACTGCTTTCTTTCTTTTGTTAATGATGATTAACAAAAGTATCTTATTTATTCTGCCCATTAGTAACTAATATTTGAGAATGTTTATAATATTAATGGAACTTAATCTAAGAAGTTCAACTTACTTTTTCTTACATTTCAGTATTGGGTGTTAGCAAGAGAGAGAGAGTCAAAATAATTATGGTCAAAATTATTTGGTCAAAAATTATAGTAAATGCTTGGGATTAGTCTATATACCACTCAGTTTTTGGGGGCGGCACCTGGGTGGCTCGGTGATTGAGCATCTGCCTTTGCTTGGGTCATGATCCCAGGATCCTGGGATCAAGTTCTGCATCGGGCTCCCTGCAGGGAGCCTGCTTCTCTTTGCCTATGTCTCTGCCTCTCTCTCTGGGTCTCAAATAAATAAATAAATAAATAAATAAATAAATAAATTTTTTTAAAATTTAGTTTTTGGCATAAAGCTCTCTGGCTGCAAGAAAGAACATTTGGTTTGCTTCACTAATAGGAATATCTCTTAATGCTGGAATGGCCTTGATATTTCGTTTTCTTTTATATAATTTTTTTTTTTTTTGGCTGTGGATCTTTAGCATAGTTATCTGTGATTGTGTTAATGGCATTGAGAGGAGAGGTACTCCTGATGTTTAATAGGAGTCTGTAATCTATTACTATGGTCATGAGGAGGTAGGCAGGCAATATAACTGCTCGATATTTTTGAGTCCAATAGGTTAAGCCTAAGGAGTTTAGCCAAGATTCAGGAATAAAAGCCCACACAAGATCTAGTATGAAGCCAAATTGGGAGCTTTAGAAAAGAACAAAGCCATCAGTTGCTCTTTCTGGCAAGGGTAAAGGTAAACTTTCCAACATTTTCCCCATGGCTTTAGACAATCTTGACCCTTGAAGCTCCCACTCAGGCCCCTGCCGACAGCTTGGCTACCTCAGCACCCTTTCTGTTTTACAGCCTGCCTGTGTAAACTCAGCTCTGTCACAAGCCTCTGCAATGCTCGAGGGGTGTGAGTGCAATGCTCTAAGTTCCACGGGAATGGGAGAGTCCTGGGCAGAGGCATCAATCTTCTTTCTAGAAGATGTAGGGAGATAAGGACAGTCCTTAGGTCTTCCTGAGGCTCTGGACCAGTTACTCTACTGTCCACTGTTGGACCTTCAACCTGACACCTAGTCCCATGCTCCAGGGCTTTTAGCTGCTCCTATTACCTGGTTGCCTTCTTTCCCCTTCCCACCTCATCCCATTCAAGGACCAGAACTCTCTTCCCCCCTAATGTCTACCCCAGCATGGGGCTAGAACTCACTACTCTGAGATCAAGAGTCAATGCTTTACTTACTGAGCCAGCCAGGCACCCCAAGGACTTGAACTTTTAATTAATGAATTAGTTAATTATGAATTTTATTTATTTATTTATTTAGCGAGAGAGAGAGTGCATGAGCAGCATAGGGAGGGGCAGAGGGAGAGAGAGAGAGGATCTTTCTTTTTTTAAATTTTTATTTATTTATTCATAGAAACACACAGAGGGGGGGCGGGGCAGAGACACAGGCAGAGGGAGAAGCAGACTCCATGCAGGGAGCCCGACGTGGGACTTGATCCCGGGACTCCAGGATCACACCCCAGGCTGCAGGTGGCACTAAACCACTGCGCCACAGGGGCTGCCCAGAGAGAGAGGATCTTAAGCAGGCTCCACGCTGAGCACAGAGCCTGATGT
Source organism: Canis aureus (assembly GCF_053574225.1). Classification (NCBI taxonomy): domain Eukaryota; kingdom Metazoa; phylum Chordata; class Mammalia; order Carnivora; family Canidae; genus Canis; species Canis aureus. The sequence continues at coordinate 36,435,918 of NC_135626.1, forward strand.
AGGGCTTAATCTTACAATCCTGAGATCATGACCTGAGCCAAAATCAAAAGTTGGATGCTTAACCTACTGAGCCAGCCAGGTGCCCCAACCCATACTTTTAAAAGTGTTTGTGGGGGCGCCTGGGTGGCTCAGTTGGTTAAGCATCTGCCTTCTGCTCAGGTCACGATCCTGGGGTCCTGGAATTGAGCCTGACATTGTTGGACTCTTTTCAGTGAGGAGTCTGCTTCTCCCTTTCCTCCCCCTTCATGCTCTCTCTCTCGCTATCTCTGTCACTCCCTCTCTTTCCAATAAAATAAATAAATCTTTTTAAAAAAACATTTGTGACTGAGCACTTGGGCATTTGAATGAATCCTTCTCATTCCACATTCATGACTGGCTCTGCTTCTTTTTCTCAAACCATGAATGCACCCACATCATTCCAAATTCTAAAAAATGTTCAGGATTTGTGGATATTTGCACTAACTGGGGAAAAATGGGAGATAATAGTAATTGAGACCAGAGGCAGGGTAAAGTATAGAAAATAGATGTGAATCAAGCCAGCTGGCAAGGCTCTTCTGCTGCCTTGCTGTGCAGTCTTTCTTTTTTCTCCCCAAAGATTTTACTTATTTATTCATGAGAGACACAGAGGCACAGACACAGGCAGAGGGAGAGGGAGAGGCAGGCTCCATTCCATGTAGGGAGCCTGACGTGGGACTCAATCCCAGGTCTCCAGGACCACACCATGGGCTGAAGGCAGCACTAAACCGCTGAGCCACCTGGGCTGCCCTGCTGTGTGGTCTTGGGCAAAGCCTTTAACATCTCTGTCCCTTTGTGTTTTATTTATCAGATAAGGATAATACTGCCTGACTTACTGATCTTCAAGATATGTTAAAGATCAAGTAGGGGAGCAGATTTAAACATTTTCTTAATTTAAAGGAAGATTGAAAAAAAGAATATTGTACCTAAATAGCATCACTGTTAGGATTTCCCCCCAAATCTCATTTTATATATATATAAATACATATTTTAAAAATTACCCATTTCTACCAGTGTCCTCTGAGGTATATTGGAAAGCAGCTAACTGCTAAACTGAATCTGAATTTCATATCCTTTCATATCCTGTTGTCCGGGGAGAGGGGGCTCATGAGCAGTGCCATCCTGGGTCAGAGGAAACAGAGGACCTGCATAATCCAGAGAAGACTAAACAACCTCATGTTGAATGTGCAGAAAAACCAAGGGAAATAGCAGTAGGAACAAGTTCTGAGCTCACCCTTCTCATCCTAGCAACCCTCACCCACCTGGATGTTGTTAGGGTTGAGTTCGGATTGGGTTTGATTTCTAATTAGGGTCTAGGCTAGGATTAGGGTTAGGGTTTCAATTAGGTTTAGATTCTGAGTTTGGATGTAGGTTTAGGTTAGAGGTAGGTGTTGGAAGTTAGGTTTAAAGCTATATTTAGGGCAGCCCAGGTGGCTCAGCGGTTTAGCGCCACCTTCAGCTCAGGGCGTGATCCTGGAGACCCGGGATCGAGCCCCACGTTGGGCTTCCTGCATGGAGCCTGCTGCTCTCTCTCTGTCTCTCATGAATAAATAAATAAATAAAGTTATATTTAAAGTTAGGGTCAGGGGTTCCTAGGTGGCTCAGTCAGTTAAGCATATGCCTTCTGCTCAAGTCATGATCCCTGTGGTCCTGGGATCCAGCCCTGCATCGAGCTCCCTGCTCAGCAGAAAGCCTACTTTTCCCTCTCCCCTCCTGCTTGTGTTCTCTCTGTGTCAAGCAATAAAATCTTAAAAAATATATTTTATTAATTTACTGATGAGAGACACAGAGAGAGAGGCAGACACACAGGCAGAGGGAGAAGCAGGCTCCCTGTGGGATCCCAACACAAGACTCGATCCCAGGACCATGGGATCATGACCTAAGCCAAAGGCAGATACTCAACCACTGAGCCACCCAGGTGTTCCATCAATAAAATCTTAAAAAAAAAAAGTTAGGGTCAGTATTAGTTTAATGGAAAATTAGGGTTAGGTTAAGGTTAGAGCAATGTTTCTCAGCCCTGGCACTACTGACATTTAAAGCTGGATAATTCCATCCTTGGGGCCATCCTGTGCTTTTTTAGGATGTTTAGCAGCAACCCTGGCCACTACCCCCTAGATTCTAATAGTATCCTCTCCCACCTCTATTGTAGGAACCCCAAAATGTCTCTAGACATTGTCAGATGCTTCCTGGGCCCGGGGGTGGGAGTGTGTTGCTGGTGGTGGTGGGAATCACCTCTGGCCAAGAGCCACAGAGTTAATATAAAGATTAGGGTTAATGTTAGGGTTATGGTCTGGCACCAGGCTATTTTAGATGCTGAGATGGGTTTGTATTTAGGATTAGTTTACAGTTAGGGTTAGGAACTTGTTTATTTTTTTATTTTATTTTTAAAATTTATTTATTTATTTATTCATGAGAGACACACACAGAGAGAGAGAGAGGCAGAGACACAAGCAGTGGGAGAAGCAGGCTCCGTGCAGGAAGCCCATGGGACTCCATCCAGGGACTCCAGGATCATGCCCTGGGCTGAAGGCAAGCACTAAACTGCTGAGGGATCCCAGGGATCCCTAGGAACTTGTTTAGATGTAGGGTCAGGAGTAAGGTCAAGGCTCAGGTTCAGGTTTGAGTTTGTGCGTCAGTTTTTTTTTTCTTTTTAAGATTTTATTCATTTATGAGAGAGAGAGAGGCAGAGACACAAGCAGGCTCCATGCAGGGAACCCGACATGGGACTCGATCCTGGGTCTCTAGGACCAGGCCCTGGGCTGAAGGCAGCGCTAAACCGCTGAGCCACCCAGGCTGCCTGCATCGGTTATGTTTAGGTTAGCACCTTGCCACAAATATATCATGGAAATATCATATCACGAATGTTGTGCCTTTCCTCTGGCACGTCTCGGAAATGGTCATATGACTTGGGGGACAGCATACAACAAGCAGAGGCCCCCACCCTGGGTTGGTCCCCATAGAACCCTGCTGAGCCTGTGAGGAATGACTGCATGAGGGCTGTCTTGCCTAAGGAAGGTGATTGCTTGGGATTGTTCCTCACCTCTGGGTGCGACATAAAGACAGCTGGAAACAGCCCCTTTGTGCACCCGCACAGGCACACATACTCTGTGCCACGTGCCTATCCACATGTTATTGCACATCTGTACAATAGTGGGGTCACAGAAACCTTCACGCCCAAAGTCAGGGAGCCGTGCTCGCTTCGGCAGCACATACACTAAAGCCGGGGAACCAGTGTACCTGCCGGGGCTCCCCTCCTGCCGCACTGTGGTTCCCAGGCACGGCACAGCTAGATGACTCAAGGAATGGGAAGATCTTGGAGCTGGAAGCCTGGACACCGATGATTCTACCTTTGTTGTTCTACCGTGTGTGGAACCACAGGCATGTTCATCGCCCTGCCTTAGCCTTTTCTTTTGTGTAGAATAACCAGGATGAAATCCTGACACCCGGTGTCCATCTCTAATTCAATTGGGGATGAAGTTCATGTCAACAAGCTCTTGACGTGTTGGGGAAGGAAGATGCTGTGGTCGATCCCCAGGAATTTTATTCTTTTGTTTCCAGAAGAAAGGGGTGTACAGAGCTTCTAGCTGAGCAGCCGGGCGGTGTCGGAGCCTGCCGAGGCCTCCATCTGCCCACGTCAGAGACTATAGGAGGAGTGGTGGTGTCAGAGGCAGATGCAACAGAGAGGGAACTATGCTTCACCAGCTTGTCAACGTGTCATTAGGGTGTTCCTGTGGGACCAAGAGCAGAGGCAGGAGGCAGGAGCCGTGGGAGGGCAGGCAGAGGGAGGCGGGAGGAAGAGAAAGAAATGGAAGAGATGAAGGGGTCCATGCCAGTTCGGCATCCATCCCTGTCACAAGGAGAGCTCTATCAAACCAAGGCCAGGCCTATAAATCAGGCCATAATTAGTTGCAAAGAGAAAGCTTTAACATCCTCATCAAATTGATTAATACATCTTGTGGCTCAGGACAGGCTGGCCCTGCTTTGGAAAAACTGCAAGCTTGCCCGGCTGGGTGGGAACGGAGGGGGAGAGAGGACAGTTCTTGTTGTGGCAGCATGGAGCCAGGTGCATTGTGTCCCTCTGTTTACTCACTTGCAGAATGTTCTGAGGGGTGGCAGGTGAGGCCAGTTCTCAGTCCAAGTCTTCGTCATGGGCCTGGAGCCTGGAGAAGCAAATGAAGGTGCTGGCTTTGTCAGGAATTCACCCTGACACCTCTGGCACAATATTTGTTTATTTTTCTAGGTCTCAGTTTCACCATCTGTAAAAGGGACATTGTGAACCAGAGGAATTTTGATTACTTCCAGTTCAGACACCATAAATATCTAGGAGCCCAAAGGACAAGGACATTTGGGGGCGATGGCCAGTGAAGATCTAATTACAGGTTCAGTTCCCAGGATATCCAAAGGGAGGTCAGGAGTTAGGGATAAGCTTAAGTAATCTGGTCTGTCTCAGGCTTGACATTACCAAGCATTGCCTGTGTGTCTTTCCTGCATCCTAAGCAGGCAGCAAATACCCATCATCTTTTAAAGCAGCACAGAGAGAAAATATATGGATCAACTTGGATTCACATCCTGGCTCAACTGCTTATTAGCCATGGATTTGGGGAAAGTTACCTACCCTCTTCATCTTTCTCCTCTAAGATAGGGATCACAATGTCTACCTTGCTCGGTCATCATGAGGAGTAGATGAGATATATATGATGAGCTCAACTCAGAGCCTGGCACACAGTAGATGGTCAACAAGTAATAATTAGTATTATTGTTCAGATGACTCTTGATGTCTTTTTTTTTTTTAAGATTTTATTTATTCATGAGAGACACAGAGAGAGGCAGAGACATAGGCAGAGGTAGAAGCAGGCTCCCTGCAAGGAGCCCGATGCAAGACTTGATCCCAGGACCCTGGGATCATGACCTGAGCCAAAGGCATCTGCTCAACCGTTGAGCCACCCAGGTGGCCTGACTCTTGATGTCTTACAAATGGCATCTAAATCACATGGAGACCAAAAACAAAAACATAAAGTCTAGTTAAAAAAAGTAAAGCCCTGATGCCCCCACAGGATGTCTAGCTAATCACCCTTTTGGGACAGAAAATCAATAGTAGCATTTTGTTGTGTAAAAGGCACTGGACTCGAGCTTGAAGACTTAGAGGATCTCGCCTCTGCAACTTATGGATTGTGAGACTTTGTGCAAGATCCTTCACCATTCTGAGCCTCGCTTTCCTAAATCAAGGATGTTTTTGGCATCCAATTAGATAATGTGTGTAAACAATCCTTGTAAGACATAAACATATTCAAATATATTTAAATATAAAGCATTTTATGAGCAACATTCAGTGTTGTCTGCCGCAGACTGCCTCAAAGTCTCCCATTGGGAGAACAAATGAATTACATTCTTCTCAAGGCCTCAGAGATTGTGCTCCATTGCTTGAAGGGACCCTGTGTCTTTATGTCTTCTATAAATTGCATTTTCCTATTTCCTGCTTTACCAAAAACTTTGACCTAATTGCTGATAATAAACAAAGAACCTCTATTCTGTGGTGTTTGGGTAACATGCAGGTTTAGATAGTGACACTATCCAAAAATGTACTTTCCTTCTTCAAGGAAGAATAAGTGAACTGTGGGAAGCATGGCTGCTCATATGTATATATTTATTTCCCAGCCTCCCTTGCAGTTGCAGCCTCCCTTGCAACTGATATATGATTCAGTTCTTGGTAATGGAATGAAAGCAGAAGTGATGTGGGTCAATTATGAGCTGGAATATTCAGAAATGGATGTGCCTCTTCTACACTTTTTATTCTTCTTGACACCCAGAACACGTGCATACCCTCAACTCAACTTGAATCAGGCAAAGGCCATCATAGGGGATGGTGGAAAAATAATCCAGGAGGAGCCTGGTTCCCTGAATGACAGCATGGAGGAGAATCTGTCAACCTGGAGCTCAGACTGTTCTGTGAGAAAACAACAACAACAACAACAACAACAACAACAACAAACTTCTATCTTGTTGAGACATTGCACTTGGGGTTCTTTATTATAAAAGTTTAATCTCTCATCTTGCGGAATTATTTCTTTGCATTGCATGTCTCCCCCAGGAGTCCATTACTCATTCCACTATCTTTTTTTTTTTTTTAAGATTTTATTTATTTATTCACGAGAGACACACAGAGAGGCAGAGACACAGCCAGAGGGAGAAGCAGGTTCCCTGTGGAGAGCCTGATGTGGGACTCCAGGATCATGCCCTGAGCCAAAGGCAGATGCTGAACCACTGAGCCACCCAGGTGTCCCCCATCCCACTATCTTTAGGTTATAGCACCAAATGTAGAAAATACCCTTCACTTTATTTTTTTTTAAAGATTTTATTTATTTGAGAGAGCAAGAGAGAGGAAAAGAGAGAGAGCATGAGCGGGGGGAAGGGCAGAGGGAGAAGCAGACTCCCCACTGAGCAGGGAAGCCCAACATGGGGTCCAATCCTAGGGCCCTGGGATCATGAACTGAGCCAAAGACAGCCACTTAATTGACTGAGCCAGCCCAGTCATCCCAGAAACTCTTCATTTTATTTTTTTTTAATTTATTTTATTTTTTTAAAGATTTTATTTATTTATTCATGAGAGACACAGAGAGAGAGAGGCAGAGACACAGGCAGAGGGAGAGGCAGGCTCCACATAGGGAGCGCGATGTGGGACCCGATCCCGGGTCTGCAGGATCATGCCCTGGGCCGAAGGCGGCACTAAACCGCTGAGCCATGGGGGCTGCCCCGAAACTCTTCATTTTAAAAGACACACTAGGTGGGATGCCTGGGTGGCTCAGCAGTTGAGCGTCTGCCTTTGGCTCAGGTCGTGATCCTGTGGTCCTGAGATCGAGTCCCACATCGGGCTCCTTGTGGGGAACCAGCTTCTCCCTCTGCCTGTGTCTTTGCTTCTCTCTCTGTGTCTCATGAATAAATAAATTCTTTAAAAAAAAAAGACACAGTAAAAGATTCCACTGCTCTTGGTGTATTTGAAGGCTGGGTCTGCATCTCATTCAGAGTCATCTTCTGATAATAATTTTATTATTAATTTTAAAATAATTTTATTAAGAAGCTCTCCATCCATTTATACTCAAAACTACCCCTTAAAAAATAATCAGCTTCATTTTCTTGTACTCGCCTGCCACAATGAAGTCTACTCTATTCCTGGAAAGCAGCTGTACTTTTAAGGCTGATGGGAAGGAATATGGGGCAAATAAGGAAATAAGACAACTGTAGACTGAGGATGTCTGGGGGGATCCAAAGGGATCTGAACTCTGACCCTGGATCATGTGAAGGGACAAGGAGGGCTCAGGGACCTGGAGAAATAAACCAGAGGTGCCCAAATGACTCATCAGGAGCCTCCAGTAGAGGAAATGAAGTTTTCAAGATCTGTACACTGCTTTCTTATGCTTCTAATCCCCATGAAAACTTGACCCTCACTGGGTGACCCATCGGCTTCCCATCAGTTTGTCATCATCAGTCAAAAGTTTTTCAAGGCCTATGACATTTAGAAAGCCTCCTTCCTGATACCTACCCATCCCCTCTTGGAATGTGGTCCTAGACAGACTCAGGATATCTTTTTAAAATATTTCACTGTGCAGATGGTTTGGAACGTGAGGACTGAGCACCCCCTTTCAAAACCCAGGAGGTATGGGAGTCTAGCAGACATGGGATCACAGGGAAGAGGAGACAATGAAGGAAGGACAAGTGCCAAAGAGCCACAGGTGGGAGCCAGAGTGGGGAGGAGTGGTAGCCTCACTTTGTCACACTGCTGGCCTGAATCACAGGGCAGGGCCGGAAGGGAAGCGCCAGTTGCAAATGCTCCCACCTCATCTCACAGCTCACCAAATATTACGGCCTAGCACATAAAAACCAGAGTGTTAAGCTGCCAGGAGTGTTAAACTCAAGGAGCTGTGACCAGAAGCAGGCAGGCTCTGGGGACAGGATTGGGGAGGTGGCTGCGGCAGGCCAGGGGCTCCCATTAGGCCTCTTGGCTCTCAGGCAGTCACTGAAACCAAGCAGGAAACTTAGCCCTTGCCCTGAAACCCAGCTCTGCCTCCTGCCTCTTCATGGTGAGAGTATTTAAGGGAGTCCAGAGCCTCCTTAGCAAGAGGTGGGTAGCTTGTAAGCAGAAAATAAATGCTTTCAAGCCACATAAATCAATGAAAATTAGCAGGAGTCAAGGTAAAAATCCCATCCTCCACCACTTGGATGTCTGAGCCATGGTTCTTCCCTGTGATTTAGAGCCATATGATTAGAGTGGTCCAATCTCGTTTAGTTTTGTTTTTCCCTTTATCCTCCCTTCCCTTTCCAGATAAAGTCCTCTCCTTGAGGCAGGTTCCCACTGGCCGCTAGCTCCTCTGGCTAGAAGCAGGTGTGTGCACCTGTCAGCTCCGCACCTTGATGGATCTCTTTGCTATCTTGGTTCACCTCCTCCCTACCTTCCCCTTAATGAACAGTCCGCCCCAGGCCAGGGATGAGTTGTGGGTGGGGAGCCCATATTCTGAAGGATGTTGCAGAAGAGATGTGTGGCTGCTGACCTCACATGAAACACGGCACCCTCCTAGAGGTGGGGGAGGGTGGATGCAGTAATCAGAGCTCCTGACTCTGACCTCTGAACTTGGGAGAAGTTGGATAACTGCATGGTTTCCCAGCCCTCAGCCCCCTGCCAGAGGCCGAACATAATCCAGCAGTTGATTGAAGTATGAGCTGGGAACCAGAGAGGTTAGATGCCGGGATTCGCCTCAGAAAACAGGGACTCAGAGGGACAAGATGGTATGGGAGGAGAAGGAGGAATTTAGAGTCAGAGAGACATGGGTACAAATCTCACCTCTATCACTCATCGCCTAGATGGACTTGTGCAAGTTTCTTAAGCTCTCTGAGCCTAGTTTCCACACCTTTAATGTGAAAATAATGATATTCTCTCATGGAGTTGTAGCAAAGACTACATGAAATAATTGAATTGATGTCAAGTTCCTAGTCCATGGTGTCTGGAATGTAGCACTTGCTCATAACATGATAGCTTCCTGCCTCTTCAGTCTTCTGCCCAAGGATGTACAGCAAGCTAGGAAAGAAGTTAGAAAAAAAAAATAGTTAGAGCCCCAGCTTGTGTTTTCTAACTCCTTGTCCAATACCTGGTATCCATCCAGCTCAGGAATCTACCCACTACAGGCTCTTGGTCTAGACAGCTAACTGAATGGCAGAGAGAGCAGTTCTCCAGGAGATAGACTAGAATATGCCCATTCTGAGGAAGGAAGAATCACACTCAGCATGGTGTTGTGCAATATAGACATTGCCAGTCAAGTCCTGACTCAGCCACTTACAAGTTGTGACCCTGGGCAACTCCGGGTGCCTCAGTTTCCCCAATGTAAAGTGGCTGTGATTGTAATCCTTGCCATGGGGTGGCTCTGAGGTTCAAAGGAAATAGAAGATGGGAAAACCCTGTGTAAATGCCTCTCTATGTATAATGGAGCGGTAATCATTTTTTAAAATTTTATTTGAGAGAGAGGGCACAAGCAGGGGGAGCAGCAGAGGAGAGGGAGAAGAAGACTCCCTGCTGAGCAGTGAGTCCAACATGGGGCTTGATCCCAGAACCTGAGATCATGACCTGAGCTGAAGACAGCCACTTAACTGACTGAGCCACCCAGGTGCCCTGGTAATCATTTTATTCACCAGATTTCTCTTAGGAAGGAAACTGCTTGGAAGAATGCCTTGATATGTGTTTATCACACGGCAGATGTTACCAAAGCTCTAGAGAAGGGAGAGTCTTGTTCTGCAGGAGAGAGCAAGAAGAGGAGAGAAAAGGGAGTGATGAGGCCCCAACAGGAGAGAGGCCAGGCATCCTGAAGGCGCACGTGAGATTCCACACTGGTTGGACTGACTGGCAGGTGTTTTAGGAACAGTGACTCCCACGTGCCCATTACAGTTGCTTGTGCCATGTGATACAAGCTCTTCCTCCCGTGCCCCTGCCCAATCTTTGGGTTTCTCCAGTAAACTCACCATTTTTGCAGCACTGATCACACACATCTAGTGATTAATACACATTCTTTCATTTATTCCTCCATAACTTTCCACAGATGAAGAGCCGAGGCTCAGAAAACTCGGACAACTTGCTCAACATCACATAAATGTTAGCTGCTAGTGGAGGGATTCCAGTGGGCATGTAGGTCCGAGCACTGGGCCCTGTTGCCCCTCTGGATCTCAGTTTTCTGAGGTTAAAAAGGTCATTTAACCTCCCCAAGCCCCAGTTTTTCTATCTGTAAGAAGAAATGTCTCTGTTGCTTCTCTCCTTGGTCAAGATATTTGATAGATGGAAGAGGTAATAGATGTAAAGTACTTTGAGAGCTTTTAAACAAACAACCCCGTTGTGAAAGTAAGCTATTATTAATACTATATCTCACATGCTAAAAGGCCTGTTTAATCCATCCTGCCCTAAGGAGCCAAAGAGGATATTTCCTCTCTCTGTTTAGTTTATCCTTTCTAGTCAAGTGCCAAGTCTGTTCACGTTTCTTCCTCTTGTCAGAAAGCAGGCATATGGATCTCCCTTAAAGCTACCCAAGTCCAAATACCATGACCATCTCAAAGGATTCCCTTCCTCTTATTCATCTCTCCAGCACCTTTCAATGATAGGGACTAACTCCATGGTGTTTAACAAAACAGTTCTCCAGGAAAAAAAAAAAGTACTATCTTGATCTGTAACATTTGCCAATTTCCTTAGTGTAAATACTCGCAACATGACTGATTTCAAACTATCATTATGACATCACTCAGTGCAGAATTATGAAGAGATGGAGAGTATCACACCCTTATATAGTATTTCTACTATATACATACAACAGATATAAATAACCCCAAAAGATCATAGTAAAATCTAGTGAAGGAGTTCCTGCCTGGGTCGGTCAGGTAGAGCATGTGATTCTTGATCTTGGGGTTGTGAGTTTGAGCCCCACATTGGGTGTAGAGTTTATTTAAAAATAAAATCTTAAAAAAAAATCTAATGAACCACTTGGGTGGTTCAGCGGTTGAGGGTCTGCCTTTGGCTCAGATTGCAATCCTGCGGTCTTGGGATCCAGTCTTGCATCTGGCTCCCCAGAGGGAGCCTGCTTCTCCTTTAGCCTGTGTCTCTGCCTCTCTCTGTGTCTCTCATGAATAAATAAATAAAATATTTTTAAAAATCTTTTAAAAATCTAGTGAAATAAATAAAAAGGGATATGTTATTATTTTTGTTTTAAAATTTCTTTAATTATAACTATATAATTTTAGTTTTTATTTTTAAAAATAATTTTATTAAAAAAAAATAATAATAATTTTATTTATTTAGCAGTGAGGAGGGGAGGGTTGAAAGAGGGGGAGGGAGAGAATATCCAGCAGACTCCACACTGAGTGTAGAACCCAACAGGGGGCTCAATTTCATAACCCTGAGATCATGACCTGAGCTGTAACCAAGAGTCAGAACGCTGGATGCTTAAGGGACTGAACCACCCAGGTGTTCTAGTTTTAGGTTTTTCTTACAAAATCGTTGGACAAATTCTTGAAAATTTAAAAATCAGTGCTCCCAAGGTAGAATGAGGCAGCTCTAGACCACCCACACGTCCACACAAAGACAGGTAATCTGTAGCACAGAAGCCAAGGTGTGTTGGAGGAAGTGCCAAGAGAGCCTGTGATATGTTTTTCTATTTCAGAAACGAGAATTTCATAGGAAATAGTATGTTGGATTGACAATGGCTATTCCAATCTCCTAAATTGGAAGTACTCAACTAGTCCTTTCCCCCTAACCATGAACAAGAACCCCTGAGTCTGTTCTCTGAGATCCTGAACTGATCAGGCTCCTGTTGGGAAAGAGACGGCCTACTCAAACAGGGTTCGTTCAAGAAGAGTATAATAAAGGCATATTTACAAAGCTATGGACAGAGTTCAGAGAAATCCACAAGGGATAGTTAGTGGGAAACAATTGGTTCTCTGGGCCTGAAGGGTTAAAGAAGGAACATTTCCCAGAATCTGGAGAGAGCTGTAGCAGATGGGGGCCCCAGAGGAGCACCATGGCCTTTAGGTAAGGAACATAGGCATCGTCAACCCAAGGCAGGGCTAGCAGGGACCTGGGGGAATAAAGACCCTGAACTCACACCTTCAGCCTTCCAGTGACTTGCTGCATGATATATATTGGTTATCTTGTTCTCCCTTAAGAACTTCAGGCAAAGTCACTGTTTCTTGAGCACTGACCATTGACTGATCCCAACCAGAAGTCAGAGGATAAGAGAGTCTCTTGAGGCAGTTCATAAAGATCATTTCCTAGCACCAGCACCAACAGCAGGGGAGGGGAAGGATAGAGAGTGGACATGGAAGGCCAGAGAGATCAGAGAGCACAGATCCTTAGTGGCTCATTGACAGAAGTCATTCCCAGAGTAGCATCTCAGGCTGATGCTTCTGAGACTTTAATAGGCATGCTAACCATCTAGGGATCATAATGCAATTTCTGACTCGGTAGGACTGGGTTGAGTCCTAAGATATTGCTGACCTGTGGACCACCCTGTGGGTAGGAGGGTCTTAGGCCCTACTCACCCTGCCACAAGCCCTAGCGGGCTTGTCTAGCTAAGGGCAAAGCAGAGATGTAAAACTCCCTTCCTCCTTCCTACACCACCTTCCTTTTCCTTCTCCTAAAATGCCCTCCTGGTGCAACACAACTATCTAGTAGAAACCCAGAATTCAATTCTCTCTCCTCTCTCTGTTCCCAGGCCACGCTAGAAAGATGTGGGTTTGCAGACCCCCAGAACTTGAAGGCAGATCTCTCCACTGGAGGAAATCTTTAGGGAATATTCCTAAGTCCTAAAACCTTCCCTGTTTCCTTTTTCTCTCCATGTTTTTACCCCTTGGCAGGAGGAAGCAGCTGCAGGATTAGCCCTTGGACACTTGGTCCAGTTGCCTGGTAGAAGGAAGGCTGGCTCTAGGGGTATCTCCATTAATTCCAGACATAATGCAGGTGTGTGCACTAGTGGGTGTATCTTTACATATATATATGATGTAAATGCATTGGGGTGGGCAAGGAATGAAAAGTTGGAAACTGGATGGTGATGGCTTAACACAATTCCTTCTTGGGAACTTAGATAATTTCCTCAAAAAGGGACAATGCAGCAACAAAGGTAGTTTAGACCCAGTGACTTTCAAGATGTACCCCATTACCTATATGCATTCACTACTATTCCCACATGGGATAGTTTCCATGCAAAGTTCTAGGAAAAAAGGCCTAGTCAAGTGAGGATTTTCCAGAAATGGCCTGTTAGTAAGATCAGTCACAGATAATCCAGATTCCATGAGTAAAAGGCTCCTCAGCGGACATGTGTTCAGCAGCATGGGGATAGTGTGCTTATCCTTTTCCCAAAAGAAAGCATGGAGGATGAGTCCCCAGATTCCCAGCTAGTGAGAGTACTGGCCCATAACACTCACCATATCATTTATTTGGTGCTTGTCATAAAACACCCAACACCAAAGAGCAATTTACAGTTTATAAGGAACTCTTCAAATACATTACCTCCTTAAATTTTTACAATGCTCCTATGAGAGATAAGGCAAGGCAGGCTTATCACCATTTTATAAACAAGAAGTTGAGGTTCCAAGAAGTTAAGTACTTTACCTAAGGCCACCAGACTCTTGGGTAGTGGAGCCAGGATGGGAATGCAGTTTTCCTGATTCCTACCTATAACACAGTATAACACAGTCTCCTTTCTGTGCACCACCTTCCTTTTTTTTTTTTTTTAATATTTTATTTATTAGAGAGAGAAAGAGGCAGAGACACAGGCAGAGGGAGAAGCAGGCTCCCTGCAAGGAACCCGATGTGGGACTCGATCCTGGATCCCAGGATCATGCCCTGAGCTAAAGGCAACTGTTTAACTGCGGAGCCACCAAGGCATCCCTACTGCCTTCCTTAGAAAAGAATTTTCATCTGGTAGCTAATTGTTTGGCATTTTCTGATGCCGTTTCCTTACAGATATGTAAATGCTCTGACAGCATAAACTTTGTTTCTCTTCCTTACCAATTTTTCTCCAACACCTACAACAATACCTTATACACAGCATGGGCTTCACAAAATTACGTTAAAAGTGTGAATAAATTATATAGATTACAAGCTACCCAAAGGTGGGGCTCTAACTTGGACTTCTTGGAATCCCTCACCATAATTACACAGTAAGAGGGTAAATATTAGTGATAAGAAAAATGACCTAATATCCAGTGGGTATGACTGACTCTGTAGGAAGCCATCTGCCCTGGAAAGTAATATATTTTGAGGAAGAGAGTTCCTGTCTATGGCTTCTAGAATTCTAAGCGCCGACTCTCTCTTCTCAGTGTTTCTTGTTACCTTCAACTTTGCCCCTCTCTCACCCTCCAGGGTGAAGACATTTGCCCTTGGAGCAGACTGTCCAGAAGCTCAGGCCTGCATCTTTTTGATTTAGGAAAGAGGCACGATGGAGTCTTGTAACAATGGTCTGCATCTCCACGTGCTCCCACTGCCACCAGAAATAATAAAATGGTTTGTTTCTCTTGGCAGCCTCCACCTAACAGTTCCCCATGTGTGTGTTGCTTTCTTCAATTTTCCCCTCTACAAAATCTGGTCATGTTTAATAACAATAAATCAGAGGAGAGATTGCAGCCCGGAAGAGAAGTCTGGGGCGGCCGGGGTTTCCACATCTGGGGCCCATTCGGGTTGAAGCGATGACAATTCCTAATAAATGTTAATGGAGAACCTCCTCAGATTCATACACTCCGGCCATAATTTAGCCTGTCTCCATGCCCGATGACCTTTTGAACATCCAGAATACACCCATCATAGCACCAGCTACAGTCCTGGATTGCTTCCTGCATATGAAGTGGGGGGGGGGGGGGGGGGAAAACCAAAAAAACCAAAAACAAAACAAAACAAAACAACAACAACAACAAAAAAAAACAACAAAAAAAATCCGAAAACAAACCCAACCTAACAAGGTTTCTTGTTATTGATTACAGTTCTCCATTTTCCCTTCCCTGGACTTCTCTTTAAGGCTCACAAAGCCTTGGGGCCAACAGCCACCCAGGTGGTTAGAGGCCAGGGTGTCAGGTTAAAGGATGTTCCCTTCTGCTCTGAAGGGAAGCTCCCTGAAGTCTGACAGCTGACACTATTCCCGTAAGAGATGGGGCTGGACATCAAAACTCCTCTCTTTCCTTTTTTTTTTTTTTTTTTTGCTTCGGAGAGACCCTTTGCTGATCCCACTTGTTCTATCCCTTTGGTCAGCCACTCTTCCCCCTCCTTCCCCTTCTCATTAGGCAGTCTGTAGGGCTGGCTCCAGTCTTCGGCCTCTCTCTTCCTATATCTGTCACCTCCATGAATCTATGTCCACATGTGCCTTTCCAGTTCTGGCCTCTCTCTCAAGATGCAGTCCTGGGGGCTAGGTGGTTTCACCTGATACCCAGGCCACTGCCTAAAATTCTATCTAAATTAACTTATCATCTCACCAAAACATTTGGCCTCTTTGTCAAGTTTCCATATCTCTGTTAAGAACATGGGTATTCTTTTTTTTTTTTTTTAAGATTTTATATATCCATTCATGAGAGACAGAGAGAGAGAGGCAGAGACATAGGCAGAGGGAGAAGCAGGCTCCCTGTGAGGAGCCTGATGAGAGATTCAATCCCAGGACCCCGGGATCACAACCTGATCGAAGGCAGATGCTTAACCACTGAGCCACCCAGGTGTCCTAAGAACATAATTATTCTTTCAGCCATACAGGTAGCTGATTGTGGTGCTACCTTAGACACTCCCTCTCTGCTGCCTTCTTTCCCTGTCAGGGGATAGAGTTATTAGAACCTCCATCCCAGCCTCACTCCTAACTTCCACTGCCACCTCATGCTTCAGGCCCTTATCCCCTCACTTTGAAATTGCCTCTCTCTCTGTAATCGTGGCAGATAGGTACATCATCCCAAGATGTTATCTTGATAATGTTCTCCTCAGCTCAAAATTCTTCAGTGGCTTCCCACTGACTTATCATTATGATTATTCAAATGATTATTTTACATAATTAGGTACCCTTGAACTGTCTAAGGTCACATAATGTTGGAGCCAGATTTTGTTTAAGTAGGCTCCATGCTGGGCATGGACTTCAGAGCAGGACTTGAACTCACGACCTTGAGATCAAGATCTGAACTGAAATCAAGAGTCAAATGCTTAACTGACTGAGCCACCCAAGCACCCCAGAGCCAGGTTTTTAGACTGTAAACAGGCTTTTCACTGTTTCCCCCTTACCAGGTTCAGTAATATGCTTTATTAGAATTCCTTTATTTGTTCAACAAGTATTTTTTTGAGACGCTGCTACATGCCAGAGTTCACCGAGTACTGGAAGATAAAATGGTAAACAGGATAAGCATTGTCCCATGTGGAAACACTTTCTTTTCTTTTCTTTTCTTTTTTTTTTTTTTAAAGATTTTTATAAATATATATATTCAGAGAGAGAAAGGCAGAGACATAGGCGCAGGGAGAATCAGGCTCCTTGAGGGGAGCCTATGTGGGACTTGATCCAAGGACTCTGGGATTGGATCACACCCTGAGCCAGAGGTAGATGCTCAACCACTGAGTCACCCAGATGTCCCATGGAAACACTTTCTTGTGGGGAGAAAACCAAAGAAAAAGAAAACATAGATATATAAAATAATTGCAACTCTGTAAAGTGCCAAGCAAGAGCTGAGAGAAAATAAGGGAGTTCTATAGTATTTTAAACAGGTCTCCAAACTCACATCTTTCCCATTGATTGCTACCTCTCTGGTTCTTGAAGGATATGATCACCTTTGGGGGACCCTCCCTCTAATAGCTCCAATAAGGGCAAGCATAAATAACACTTTGTAAAACCAATTCCTTGAGTATATCTCTAATTTCTTAGTGCAGATAGTTATTAAACAAATTAAGCTACATTTCTTGGACATTTAGAATAAAGGATGTAATCTAATGATGCCCTTATTTGGACTGAAGACAGAATGGATGTTTGCCTTAATGTATAAATGATTTAGGTTAGACACAGTGAAAGACTGCCTGGCAAAACTTCAATGGAACAGGCACCCAAGGCAGTATAATCAGTCAACTTCAGTAAAATAGTGTTCCATAAGAAATGACCTAAAATCTCAGAGGTTACGATATTTCTTTCTTTCTTTCTTTCTTTCTTTCTTTCTTTCTTTCTTTCTTTCTTTCTTAAGATTTTATTTATTTATGAGAGTCACATAGAGAGAGGCAGAGACATAGGCAGAGGAAGAAGCAGGCTCCCTGCTGGAAGCCCGATGTGGGACTCAATCCCAGGACCCTGGGATCATGACCTGAGCCAAAGACAGACGCTCAACCACTGAGCCACCCTGGTGCCCCCAAATTATTTATTTCTTGCTTATAGGTTTGTGGGTTGGCTGCAGGGGCTCCGTTCTAGGTTGTAGATTTTGTTCAGGTTCACTCTGTGTACCTTCTCATTCTGGGCCCCAGGCCAAAGTGACCAGGACATGCTCTTCTCATGGTCCAGGGGCAGAAATGGAAGAGGCTAAGCCCAACCAAGCAAGTAGAGTGAAAACCTCTGCTTACACTCCATTGGCTAAAGCAAGTCACACGACTAAACCCATCATGGGCGGTAGGGGTAAGACTTTTCCCCACATGGAGGGACAGAGAGGACATTCAATATTTGCTGAATAATAATCCCCTCCACCGCAGGGAAGCTAAGGAGTTTTCTTTCACAAGTCATCTTTACAAACAGAAGAGATGGTCATTTATCTGGGTGCTTCTTCGTACCATACCACCTGAAGCACAGCAAAGGAGGACCAGAAGACATGATTTCTTAAAGATGCCTATTTTGGTACAAGGGCAATGTAATTCGTGTTTGATATCTGGTTGCCACTGAAGTCCCTTTTCCTCTTCCACCAGAGCTGTGCCATGGGGGTGATTTGCAGCCCAAGTCTTAATATCAGAGTCTCTATGTAATTGTACACAAGTGACAGTCACACAGCAAACATAAATACAGAAGAGATTCTGATACCATCGGGGAACAGTATTCCTGCCATCCAGTCAGCTTTGTCTGCTGCCACAGAGCAGTTAACTCTGGAATGAAATTGGAGAGCTAACTGATGGTCAGAGGGGACCCGGAAGACTTCCATTTGTAACTGAGACAGGCAGGGCTCAGCCAAAGGGGAAGCAGGAAGGGATTTTATTTACCATGCCTAGCTAAATTCAGCTCACAAACATTTAACATTTATACAGTGCATGAAATCACTTGTGGTTTCATTTTTCAACTTATTCAAATGTAAACACACATGCATAATTGTGAATCCACAAGCTCGGAAGTCTTTGACTCCAAATCTCCATACTCTGTATCTATTTCAACCGTGATCATGTCCTTTCTCTCTCTTGTTTTATCCCAGGGTGCTTTTCCACTCTCAATATCTGCTATTAGGAATTTTTGAGGCACAACAACTGGAAGAACAGCCCCGGGCCCAGGTACCTGGCTGGTTCAGTCCTGACAGCATGTGACTCTTGATCTTAGAGTTGTGACTGTGAGCCCCATGTTGGGTGTAGAGAAGATTTAAATAAATAAACTTAAAAGGAAAAAAAGAGGGGCGCCTGGGTGGCTCCATCAGTTAGGTGTCTGCCTCTGGATTGGGTCATGATCCTAGGCTCCTGGGATTGAGCCCTGCATAGTGCTCCCTGCTCCCTGCTCTCAGGGGAGTCTGCTTCTCTCTGCCTCTGCCTCTTCCCTCCCTCATGCTTTTTTTTTTCTCTTTTCTCTCTCTCTCTCTAATGAATAAATAAAATATTAAAAAAAAAGAAAAGAAAAAGAATAGTCCCCAGACCATCAGCAGCCTGCACCACCTGAGAACTTGTTAGAAATGCAAATTTGGGGTCCCTCCCCAAGACTTGCTGAAACAGCATCTCTGGTGATGGAGTGGAAAGGGGTTGTCCCAGGAAACTGTCTTAATAAGCTCTTTAGATGACACTTTTAAGCCTACACACTGAAGTTCGGGAACCAAGGTAGTTCTGACTCAGTAGGTCTGCAGCAGAATCCACAACTTGCAATTCTAACACTGATGCTGTTGTCTGTGGACCATACTTTGAGTAGCACTGATTTAGAACTCAACCTCATACAGGTGAAATGAAAGCCAACAGTGAAAGCCTTACTGGTCCTGGGTGGATAGGATGAAAGTTTTAGTAAAAGAAATGAGTGACTAATGGTGGGGTTTCAGGTAAAAGCCAGTGGATTTTAGAAACCCTCAAATCAGGTTTTGGTCAGAGGGTAGACCTGGAGCCTCTGAAGCCACATTGCGTGTGGTTAACTTTCTTTGACCTAGAGAGCCTGGCCAGGGATGATTAAAAAATGAGGGTTGGATGGGGGAAAGCACAGGCCTGGGAATCAGGAGACCTGGGTTCTACTTCTTGCCTTATCACTGAGATTGTAGCCAAGGCTGGGTCCCTTCTAAACCGAAGAAGATGAGAGTGACACAATCTGTACCATTCCTATTCGCCCCCCTGCCATCATTTTTTATTACACAAGATTATGATTACCTTGGCAACGATTTTCTCTCCAGCTGAGTAAGGGAGTCTCAAAAATCGGGAACCCCGAGGTGAACGGTCTACGGCGAGGAGGAGGAGGGGCACACGGTGCCCAGTCGGTTCCGGACCCCCCAGCGGTCGAATTTTCCAGATCAGGGTGCAGGTCTTCCTCTGTCCTGTAGGTGGCGCCTCCCCTCGTTGAGCGCCCTGCCTGCGTCCCGGAGCGCGGAGGGGAAGTTCCAAGTTTCTTGACGTCTGTGCTCTGTTTAGTAGCCTGGGCTCTCCTGCAGCCCCCTAAAACCTATGCCCAGGACCTCCGGGTTTGGGGATCCCGACTTCCTTCCTAGAATGGCTCCGCCTCACCCCGCCCCATCAGAGGCCGCGCACTAGGCCTGCAGCCTCCCCTGCGGCGGGATGCGACCCTGCGGGCCTCGTCGGGGGAGGATTTAAGGGCCGGCACCTGCGCGACGGACTTCAGTGGGAGTTTCTTTCCTGCTCGGTTAAAATGACAAATTGGTACATGAGCGCTTAATGAAAGATGCTGGAAACGTCCGTGAAGATCAGAAAAATCGCCTCTCCGAGCTGACAGCCAGGCCATCTGCATTCCCGCATTCCCATTAATTCCTTAACAATAAACGACAGGAGCGCCTAGAGGGTTAACAGCTTAATTTAATCTCTGAGATTCCTTCCTGGAGCATTGAGAATTAGAAAGGCATTTACAAAACGTTATTTGCACACCTGATTTTTCCCCACTTGATGTGTCTTCTGGAAGGGTCACACCCACTGCTGACACATCTGGTACAGTTCTCTGCCCCTCCCGCCATCCATAGAATGCTTTCCACTGGGCACTGGGGCTCCTTGAACCACATGATTGGACTCCAACTGTCCAGAGTTGGAGTTTTGGCTTCTTAGCAGTCACCTCAAATGCTGGTTTACATGATTTCCCCAGAGCCTTTTAGGGACAGGAAAGTCCCCAAAATAGAGCTAGAAAGGTGTTCCTTCTGTTTTGAGTTAATTTCCTTCCTGGTAGGAACTAATGCAAAACTAGGAAGAGGTGCAGGGTAGCAGCAACTGACTTGGAGAACTATCAGGTCTGACTCTGAGAGTCCCTGGCAGATCATGAGCTTTTTTTTTTTTACATTTTTAAAAAAGATTTTATTTATTTATTTTAGAGATAGAGAGAACACAAGCCAGGGGAGAGGCAGAGGCAGAGGGAGAGGGAGAAGCAGACTCCCTGCTGAACAGGGAGCCTGCCTCAGGACTCAATCCCAGGACCCTGGGATCATGACCTGAGTGGAAGGGAGACAACTAACTAAGCCACCCAGGCACCCCAGATCATTAGCTATTTATTGAAGATACCAATCCACTCATTTTATGGATAAGGAAACTGAGACCCAGAAATATTTAATCATTTGTTCAAGGTCATACACCCAGATAATGTCAAAACCTCACACTAGGATTCAGATCTCCTCATTAAAGGACAAGTATTTGTCCCACTACAGGTTGGTGAATAGAGTTCATCCTGCACAGTACCTCCCATCACTGGTCGGTAGGGGCTGCCCGGGACCTGGGCTTCTCAGGGTGTGTCCAAGTTTAGGAGGGAGGGCCTCAGGGACAATTTGGAAATATCTTCTAGGGACAGAGGGGCAAAGGTGCCAGGTAATTGTCCTCCCTGTACTTTTCAGGCGGTTTCCTTTAGGTTAAGGCATTAAAGGCTTCCATTAAAATGGAAATGTTATCTGGGAGGAGTAATGCATTAAGCCATTATCTGTCATTAACACCTTGGCTAGAATTCAGTTAAGATTAGTTTGTTTGTTGCTCAGGAAATCCCTGAGAGAATGAGAGTTTTGAACAGCCTGGGGCCTAGGAAAGGATGAAGGGCCTCGCCCTGGTGGGTGCAACATATGGGGACTCAGTGCAGATGGGAATTAGAAGACACTGGATGATATCTAGTAGGAGGGACACCGAAGGGCCAACAAAAAGGGAGGAGGTGATCCTGAAGACATTTTTGTATGATTCTCTTTTGGTTTACCTTTGCCAAAAGACTGGTTTCTACCAGTCACATCGCTTGAGCCTCAGTTTCCCCAACTGTTTAATAAAGAATTGGACTAGATCAGAGGTTCTCAGGTCTCTACCTATTAGAATTATCTAGGGGGCTTTTTTCTTTTTAAATACCAAATATCTGGGGACACCTGGGTGGCTCAGTGGTTGAGCGTCTGCCTTCGGCTCAGGTCGTGATCCCAGGATCCTGGGATTGGGTCCCATATCAGGTTCCCCACAGGGAGCCTGCTTCTCCCTCTGCCTGTGTCTCTGCCTCTCTCTCTGTCTCTCATAAGTAAATGAATAAAATATTAAAAAAAAAACCAAACAAACAAATATTCGGGCCCTATACCAGGCCAACTAAGTCAGAGTGTCCAGGAGTGACACCTGCTTCCCTTTTGCCCCAGTACCTCCCTATAGAATATCCTTCTATCAGTCATCCTACCATCCTGTCCTTGTCTGCACACAAACATATTTTATGTACCTACAATTCTAGTTTCTTTCTTTCTTTTTTTTTTTTTTTAAGATTTATCTGTTTATTCATGAGAGACACACAGAGAGAGGCAGACACAGGCAGAGGGAGAAGCAGGCTCCCCTCAGGGAGCCCAATGTGGGACTCCATCCCAGATGCCAGGATCATGCCCTGAGGCAAAGTCAGATGTTCAACCACTGAGCCACGCAGGCATCCCTCTAGTTTCTGTATCATTTTGTATTTTATTTTAAAGATTTTACTTATTTATTCATGAGAGACAGAGATATAGGCAGAGGGAGAAGCAGGCTTCTTACAGGGAGCCCGATGTGGGACTCCATCCCAGACTGGGTCACGCCCTGAGCTGAAGCGGTCAACCGCTGAGCCACCCAGGCATCCCTCATTTTGTATTTTAAATGTATCAAAATACTTTCAGAAGCAGGTAGCAAGAGTACCTAACACAAAAGCTCCATAGCTGTTTTCACTGTCTCACAAAATAAGAGGTATAGAGGTCCTATTTCGGTTCATCAGCTGAAAAATACTACCACTGACCAGGCTTCTTTCATCCTTTTGTTTCTTTACCCTCCGTGTTGCCTCTTGGTCTTGCTGTTGTATGGTTGCCATAGTTGAAGAAATCACACCCTCACACAACAATGTTCATAGACATGTAGGAAAGGGCAGGAGCCTCATGCATACTCATCCTTTCAACTAGAAGAAAAATGTCCCCAGACATTACCTCTCATTGGCCAGAATGGGGTCATATGGCCATCTTTAGCTTCATGGGAACCTGGGAAAGCAGAAATCTGGTGTTTTAAGCCTCTACCATGGGACACAGTTTGGCCAGAAATAAAGAATAGTGAGTTAGGCAAGCTACTTACAGAATCTGCCCAACTGTAATAAGTATATTTAACAAGGCATAGGATACAATTAAATATCGACAAGAACAGTTAAGGGCTTAAATGTGGCTGCTGCTTTATACATTACTTCCTTAAGCATCTAAAGCCATTTTATTCATATCTCTGGTACTAGCTCCAGAGACCACATCCTCTTACCTCATCAGGAAGTATAAAAGAAGATCAAAGCCATTTAGGTGTGTTTTGTTAACTTGTGATGTGACTCTAAATGTCTTCCTGAAGAACAGATTCCTGTCATCTGGGATCTGATTCCCCTACCCCATCTTGCATTTAGAAGTTCATTATACTCTTGGACAAGGGAGGCCACCCACGTTCTGACATCTGCACCTTCAGCTCGAGATCCCAAACCACTGGTGTTTGTCCTTGACATCTGCAGAACTCTCTAGTGGTCTTGTCTTTCCTGCAGACAAACCCAATTCTGCTGCTGGGAGTGTGGGAGGAAGAAAAAAAAAAAGAAGAAGAAGAAGAAGAGCATGTGCACTGACTGAATAAAGCTGAATATCTATGAACCAAACTAAATATGTAAGTATTGAGGGGTGCCACGCAAAGGGACAATCCACTGGGTTAATCAGATCAGGGCTGGCTCCTGGCAAAATCTGACATTTTGGAAATGATCTTTGGCTAGTGGGGTAATACTCTTAACATATAAAGAGTTCTTAAAAATCTATAAGAGAAAAAGGACAAACACCCCCAAAGGAAATAGGTAAGGAGTAGAACTAGTAATTTACAAAGGAAGTAATGAAAGGCCAATAAATACATTTTTAAAAGTTCATCTTTACTAATAATCAAATAAATACAAATAAAAACAAGATACCAATTCTGTCAACTTGCCAAAGGCTTAAGAAGGTTTTAAAATATATCATACCTAATATGCTGGATAAGATTGATTAGCATTTGGTGTCCATTCCCACTGTTTCTGGTGTGCTATTCTTGTACTGTAGGGGCAGGAAAGCTATTACCTTTTCCACCTAGGATTCTGGATGGGACTTTGGTTTTGTTTTTTTGTTTTGTTTTTTAATTTTTATTTATTTATGATAGTCACACACAGAGAGAGAGAGAGAGAGGCAGAGACACAGGCAGAGGGAGAAGCAGGCTCCATGCACCGGGAGCCCGACGTGGGATTCGATCCCGGGTCTCCAGGATCGCGCCCTGGGCCAAAGGCAGGCGCTTAACCGCTGCGCCACCCAGGGATCCCGGGACTTTGATTTTGAATAAAACTAAATAAAACACTTTTCTAAGATTTGGATGATGCTGTCTGCTGCTGTCCTTTGGGACATTTCCTTTGGGTTAGAGCCTTTAGATTACTGAGCCCTGTGGCAAACAATAGGCTTAACAACAACATGTATATGGTGCTTCAAATAAGTGAAAGAACAGTTTACCATATATTATTAGCTCAAAGAAATAAAGTATTTAGTTCCAATTCTGGCTCTGGCTCCATGGCTTTAAAAAGCTCATCTGTTTGTCTAGGTCAGTTTCCTTCTCTGTATGGTGTAAGGGATTTATTGGATCACTCCTGCTCCCTTGATAGCCTAGCCTCATCCCAATAAAACACAGTACTGGCTCCTTTCCCCTTGGGAGAATCTGTCCGGCAGAAGACCCTAACCTAGCTTGAAGAGCAGTGGGCAAAACCCCAAATCCTGGGGCAGATTCAAGTTCATCTCTTTGGTCAGGGCAGAGACCATACACACACTCTCTGAGTGTTAGTATCTATGTGCTTTGCCACTTTAGTTCTAAGACTCTTCTACACAAGTGGTGTGGGTGACATGGTTTTAGGAGTACTTACATAGACACTCTTAAAACTCTCCTGCCAACTATTTCCCAACTCTCACTCACCCTGAATGCTGGCACAGTGTGTACACCATTAGAAATGGTTCCATTAGGTCAAGGAATCATTTCCAGTTAAAGTGAAAATACATTATCAAAAGAAGTAATACATTAATATATGAACACTTGCTAACCTCATTAGCACTCACTATACATGGGGTTAAGTAATTAGCTATCAGTCTGGAGTGGGGAGGGAAAAGAAAGGGAGGGTGGATAGAGTTGGGCCGGAAGGAAGGGATCTCAGGGAGGACAAGAGTAGGTAAGGTGCTACGGGGGACACATTAGGGAAGTTGGGGGCAGCATGAGAGTACTTCATTCATTCACTCGTTCTTTCTTTCAAACACAAAAACATTCATTAAGCTTTCATTATATGTTGGGCACAATGTTGGGTCTTATGGATACAGAGACAAATGAATATTAGTCCTGGTTCCTAAGGCAGGTATAATCTCTCTATGGAGAAATGTAAAATGAGCAAGAAAGTTTTCTTTCTCTCTTTCTATGTACAGGAAAGGATGATCAATTCTTTTTGAGGCATCAGAACACATTTCATGGAGATGGTATTCCTTTCCTGCCTGATATGAAGAGGAGCTGCTAAGGGAGGGAGAACAAACTTTACTGCTTATAATTTTTATCTAGGGCCAGCCTCAATAACAGAAATGAAAAATTTTGTGATTGGATAATGAGGCAAAATAAATTTGTTTAAAAAGGTTTTATTTATTCATTCACGAGAGACACACAGAGAGAGACAGAGACATAGGCAGAGGGAAAAGCAGGCTCCCTGCACAGAGCCTGATATGGAACTTGATCCCAGGACCCTTGGACCCCAAAGTGAGCTGAGCTGAAGGCAGATGCTCAACTGCTGAGCCACCCAGGCACTCAAGGCAAAATAAATTTATAGAAGAGTTGGAGGTAGAGTCCCATTGGACTCCTTCAGTGGTCAGAGGGCAAATGGCCAGTCCAGAGTCTACAGGTTACCAATAGCAACGTGGAATAGAGCTTGTGGTGGGTGACTGAGAACACGGGCTTTGCTGTCAGCCTCCTTGGGTTTGAACTCTGGCTCTATGACCTTGGGCAATGTATTTACCAAACTGGGTTACAGTTTTCTTGTTTGTAAAATGGGGAGAAAATAATACCCATCTCATGATGTTGGGAGGATTACATGAAAGGATGCATGGAAGGCACTAAGCAGTTGGGCAATTACCATGTATTTTCTGAGAAGTGTTCTATGAAACAGAAATGACCTAATTCAAGGGTATGAGCTCCAGTTCAGTGTCTTTTGTCTCACTGATGAACCAACAGCTTTTCCATCGTGTCCCAGGGATCTTGTGAATCTTTTTTATAACCTCTTTGCCTGCCTCATGTTCCCATCCAATTCTCTTATAATTACAACCGTGTCTCATGCTCAGAAAATTCAGGACAGAGAAAGCTGACTGTGTTAAATAGATACACCCAGGGTTCGTTATTCTTATTACAAAATAATTATTTGTATTATAGGGGAATTAACCTTTATGAAGTTAATTTCCTATGTACATGCAAAACTGAATGCAGAATATAAAAACTGATTTCCTTTTAAAAAATATTTTATTTATTTATTTGAGAGAGAGAGAGTGCATGCATGCACATGTGCATGTGGGAGTGGGGGCAAAGGGGTGGGCAGAGGGAGAGGGAAAAGCAGGCTCCATGCACAGCAGGGTGCCTAAGGGTTGGACTTGATCCCAGGACCTTGAGATCATGACCTGAGCTGAAGTCACCCAGGTGCCACTCCCCCACTTTAAAAAGATTTATTATTAATTTGAGTGAGAGGGGTGGGAAGGGCAGCAGGAGATAATCTTCAAGCAGACTCCCTACTGAGTATGGAGCCCAATGTGAGGCTTGATCCCACTACCCATGAGATCATGACCTGAGCCAAAACCAAGAGTCAGTCGCTTAACCCACTGAACCACCCAGGCACCCCCAAACCTATTTTCAATATATCTGAGAATCACAGAACTGTGAAACTTTAAACGTGGAAATCATCTAGACATCATCTTGTCCATTGTTTTTCTACAATTTTATTGCAGCAGCCCTATCTCATTGGGAGCCTTACATTTCTTAGATGCATGATGCAGAGGAAGGCAGATCTACATCAGTTGAACCAGGGATGGGATGCTGGCTGACCTTGTTGCCTTTTCCCGGAAGCAGCTTTGGGACCCTCTGAGGAACCCGAGGGCTTCTAGAAAGATACATTTGAGTTCCAGCCATCAGCCTCAATCATCTTGCTTTGTGCATTCCTTTTGTAAAATGTGGTACTCCTTTATTCTTATTAATTCAGTTGTCTTTTTTTTATTTTTGAGTTTGTTTATTTATTTATTCATGAGAGACACACAGAGAGAGGCAGAGAGACAGAGGAAGAAGCAGGCTCCATGCAGGGAGCCCAACATGGAACTCGATTCCTGGACCGGGATCACGCCCTGAGCCGAAGGCAGAAGCTCAACTGCTGAACCACCCAGGCATCCCTCGGTTGTTTTAATTTCTTTCTTAAATTAGAGATATCTTGAGGGCAGAAACCTTTTTGGTTTAAATAAAAAAATTCTCTTGTATATTGCTCTGAATGTAAGTTGAATATTTAAGGCCTTGTTAAAGTCTTCCTGTTAGTGCCAGAAATGACCAGAGACAATTATTATATATATAAACATCCTTTACTGAATCTTTGAAAAGTGATTTCATAGAACCATTGAATTTTCAGATGAAGAGACCTTGGAGAGCATGTACTTGAAAACTCTCATTGTCTGGATGTGGCAACAGGGGCCCAGATAAGTGATTTGGTTGATGTCATGTTGTAAGTTAATAGTAGAGTCAGGACAAGAGTGCTGGACACCTGATTCTTGGGTTAGGGCTGTTGTTTTATCTCCTAACCAGAGGCTGCTCTTGCACTATATGGATATTATAGATTTGTATTCCTGAAAACACAGGTAGGCTGCCTACAAATCTTTCTTTTCTCAATAGTTAACACAGAGAGCTATCTTTATAACCTGTGGCCTATGTTTTAGTATATAAATTTTTAAATTCTAAAAGTAAAGAAAGGATTGACATGAGAAGATGTCCATGATATATGAAATGAAAATGCAACTATTATATGTAGGATGATCCCATTTTGTTTAAAACTTAACTTATTTCTGGACATATTTTTCTCTGATCATTCCACTCAAGTATCTAATGATGTGATAACCTTACCTGTTAATTTATAAAAGCTGACATTGATGCATGACTCTAACAACTATGAGAGGTTTTTTTTATTTACTTTATCCTATTACTTGTACTACTGTGCAGTGTTGCCTACCATACATGCATCATAATTTATTTACCCAATCTTCTATTGACAACATTCAGTTTATCTCTGATTTTTCAACAAGCTGCAGTGAAATCCCTCATACATACATCCTTCTCCACAGCAGAGGGGTTTTGTGGGATAAATTCCTGGAAATGGAATTGCTGGGTCAAATTTTGAGATACTGTATGGCTTTATCCTCACTATTTTTCTTTTGTTGCTGAGCCTAAAATGAATAAACCCCAGCATCTGTACCTAACTTGAAATTTACTGAGGCTTTCACATACACTAAGCTCTTTGCCCATTTTAACAACTGTGCAGGTTTACGGATGAGGGAAATAAATGAAGTTTAGGTAAGTTAAGTTATTCACTCAAATTTTTTAGCTAGGGAAGGAAGAGCCAGACCTGAAACCAGGTGTAGGCCAAAAGTCCCCAGTGTAAACACAGAAAGAAACCATTAGTATGAGAACAGGAATGTGAGTGCATGGTCTTTGGGCAATGGAGACCATTAATTTGGTCTGTTGGTGGGTATCAGTTGGGGCATAGACATAATCTGGCCTTCACCTTAAAGTCACTTTATTTATTTATTTATTTATTTATTTATTTATTTATTTATTTAGAAAGGAGTGTGCCCATATGCATGTGAGTGGAGAGTGGGGAGGAAGGGCAGAGGGAGAGAGAGGGAGAGAATCTTAAGTAGGCTCCACACTCAGGGCAGGGATCAATGCAAGGATGGATCTCACGACCCTGAGATCGTGACCTAAGCTGAAATCAAGAGTTGGAGGCTTAACCAACTAAGCCTCCCAGGCGACTCTTAAAATCACTTTAAAACCTTTTTGAAATCTTCCTGAGGAGAGTTCAGTTGTATCTCCACAAACACTGCCAAATTACCCCACGGTGAAGAGAGGTTCAAAGAGTATTGAATAAACCATTTGTGTCCTAGATGCAGGGGAGAGAAGCCCTAAAATTTGTTAATTAGACTTATTGGATAGGCCTTTGTGAGCATAAGTGGGGTGTATGTGCGTGTGAGGTGGCATAAGGACATTTTCTTCCAGACAGAGGACTCTGTCGTGCTCTACTCTAAAGAGCTGTATTTTGACTTGCCAGTGGGTTTCTAGCATGGACAGGGGCCCAATTAATGGCTGTTATAGTAGAGATATTCCAGTACAAACATCCATTCTTCCTTTCCCCCACCAAGACTATGTTCATGCTACCTTGTATAAACTTTTCCACCTAATCCTTGGTGTTAAAGCAAATATCAAATCTTACTTGGTTTACTAGTTATTGGGCACCGACCATGTATAAGGCCCTGAGGGTGTTGTCCTGATGTAAGCTACTGTAACTGAATACCATGGATTGGGTAGCTTCAACGACAAAATATTTCTCACAGCTCTTGCAGGCTGGAAGTCTGAGACCACAGTGCTGGCATGGTTGGGTCCTGGGTGAGAGCCCTCTTTCTGGCTTACATAAGGCTGTCTTCTCCTCCCTGTATCCTCCCACGGTGGAGAAAGATCTTGTGTCTCTTACTCTAACTATAAGGACACCAATCCCATCATGAGGGCCCTACCCTCAAAACCTAATCTAACCCTAATTGTCTCCCAAATGCCCCACCTCCAAATACCATCCGTTGGGGATTAGAGTTTCAACACAGACATTTGAGGAGATTCAAATATTTAGTCCAAAGTGGATGTGAAGCTAACAGTGCACAGAGATCTCGGCCACAAGACTAGGGCACTTCTGTAGCACCTCCATTCTCCACCACCAACCCTACCCACCCCTGAGACCTCTTGGGAGCAGAGGTGGATGCAGGCAGCAGTAGAGCTAGCAAGGCCTGGCTTTTCACACCACCACTATGGGCCAGTGGCTGTTGGGGGGTGGGGTGGGGTGGTGGTGGTGGGGTTGGGAGGGTGGAGATGGCTGGCAAAGCTTTGGGATGTGGGTTCCATTTGGCTTACTCTTCAGAGACCACCTCCCCTCCAAGCTGCGGATTATGCTAGCAGAACCCGGAGAGATTTATTTGGTGACCTTTGTGGATGCAGAATCCACGCAGGGAGCAGGGGGCGGGGGGGAGAGCAAATCAGCTCCGAAGCGGTTAATTTTGCTGGCTCCTAAATTGATAAGCGGTGGGACGTCAGTCTGAAATGAACTCGCCTTGTTCGAAGGGGTTCTAAGACAGCGGAACTCAATCAGCAGCGGGCCGCACGGTTCAAGGCTGCAATTCATCCCGCCGCGCCTCTGAAAAATGGGAGGTGACAGTTCATTTTGCCAGTGACAGTCTGTCGGTCTCGCTCGCTGCTCCTCCTGTCGATTGCCTGGCTGAGGTGAAGCGCGGCTCGGAGACACCCTCGTTTGGTATTCCGCTCAGCTGAGCAGGATGGTCCCAGGACCCAAGGTGGGCAAATCTCCCCCCACCCCCACAGCTCGTCCTCTCCCCTCCTCCGAGACCCTGCACTGCCCCGCTGCATGACGATGGGTCCCAGGAGCCACCTTTCCCGCCTCCTCGGGCCTCACCTTCTCTTCCAAGCCTCGCTTCCGTTGGACCCGGGCTTCCTCCCGCTCCGGAGCCCTGGTGGTTCACGGCCACCCTGCCCAGAGGTGGGGCGCTTGCAGCCTGGGGACAGGGGACTGCGGCCAGGCAGGATAGGGACAGGGGTGCAGAGAAGTTCCTGAAGCAAGCCAGCGGATGCAACAAGCAAAGCACTTCTTTGATCGTAGCTGCAATTTTTTTTCTAAGATTTTATTTATTTATTTATGAGAAACACACACAGAGAGGCAGAGACACAGGCAGAGGGAGAAGCAGTTTCCCTACCAAGAGCCTGACGCAGGACTCGATCCTAGGACCCAGGGATCACGACCTGAGCCAAAGGCAGACACTCAATCACTGAGCCTCCAGGTTCCCCTACACAGCTGCAGTTTTTGAAGAAACTCCTGAAATAAGGGCAGAGACAAGAGAGGAAGGAGAAAGGGAGGTGACCCTGTGAACGCCTGAACTTAATCCTGGACAGCCACCCCTTCCCTGGTACTTCTATTTTTCCAAAACGAAAGAAAGAAAAAAAAAGACCAAAAAAAAAAAAGAAAAAAAGAAAAGAAAAAGAAAGAAAGAAAGAAAGAAAGAAAGAAAGAAAGAAAGAAAGAGAAAGAAGAAAGAAAGAAAGAAAGAAAGAAAGAAAGAAAGAAAGAAAGGTGAATTAGAACTCATTTATCTTTGTTAACTTTCCTCATTTTGATAACTGTACCGGTATTATTTAAGGAAATACTATTGAAGTATGCCGGGGAACAGGACCATGATGTCTACCACTTATTCTCAAGTGGTTTGGAGAAAAAGAAATATGTAGATTTACATAAAGAAGAAATAATAAAGTCAACATGACAAAAGCTAACTATTGATGAATTTAGGTAAGTGGTATGTAAGCGTTGTGGGTACTCTGGTAAGTTTTCTGTAAGTGGGTAATTAATTTGAAGTAAAAAGTATAATCAAGCCCCAACAGACTCACAGCATTTCCTCAGTAAGCATTTATGGAGGACCTACTATGCACCGAGCATAGGAAGTGCTGGGGATACGGTGATGAACAAGATAGGAAAAGTCTGGACCCTCAGGGGGCTCACAGTTGGGAGTGGACAACAGGTGGTAGAAAAGTAATTACAGATTGAAGATGAGTTTTGAATGGCAGGTCTTAAGTGTTACGGGGATGTGCAAGAGGGAAACAAAGCAACCTGGGGAGGCAAGGATTATTACCAGAGGAAATGATGCTTGAGACTTGAAGCATGAGTAGGGGTTAGCTGAATGAAAAGGTAGGGAGAAGAGTGTTGCAGAAAGGAGAACACAGGCAACAAAGAGAACAGCACATACTGGGGGGAAATGACAGAGGGACAAGGTGTGATTCATTGAGAAACTGAAAGAAGTCAGACTACTGAAGACTACAGAGATGACATTTCACATGGTCATAGGGGGACCATGTGAAAGGTGGGACAGGGAAGATAAGCAGGACATCAAGCATGGTGGTGGTGGGGTGCTTATTAGCTATATTTGGAAGTATAATATTGGAAAGCTACTAACATCTTAATTGGGGAGGACATGAGCAGATTTTTTTTTTTAAGAGATTTTTGGCTCTAAGGTAGAAAATAGGTGGATGAGTATAAGACCAGAGGGCTGCAAGGTGACAGGTGATGGTGGCCTGGACCAGGATGGTGGCAGCAGGGCTGGAGAGAAGTGGATAGTTTGGAAGATATTTAGCAGGTACAATTGGCAAAGAGAGAAAGACTGGATTATCCACGGTACCATTTACTGACCTAGGGAAGCTGAAAGGAGAGAGGGTTGGGTAAGAAAAGGTAAGTTGAATCTCTGTGGAATCTTGGTCTATCCTGCATGTTACACAACCGAAATCATAACACCTAGTAGAGCAGAGTCCCAGTCAGGCTGGAACTATGGCTCCAGTGAGTGGAGTAAGAATCTAAACCTCCTATCTGACCACATCTCTGATTTTCAAGGGCCCAGATGTCCTGTGAGAGAGAATTTGCATCTTCTCTATAGCGATTGAGCAGTATACAGGCAAATCTGAATAATAGGGGGTATGATGCATAGATTGCTCTTTCTGTTCAACAGCTCTACCAACTTCTAGAAACAATGATCCATGTCATCTAGGAATTCCTTGTCTTCCCTGTTTCCACCCATTTGGATTCTGCAGGAGCTGCGATGTTCTTACGTGACACTGCACCCATGGCCACACAACTGACCAAGTGGGGCCAATGACAGCCTGTCCTATGGCCAAAGAAAAATGGAATCAGGGATTCAAAGACCAGTTGCATTTAAGATCCAGTTATATTCCTGCCCTCACGAATAATTGAGTAATATTCAATAATGTGATCCTTCCTTGGATTCTTGGCGATAATTAATTTTTCTTTTTGCCAAAAGCTATTTGATTTGGATTTCTGTCTCGTACAATCAAGAGTCTTGATTAATACAAGGGGACCTTAAAGAAACCAGATTGTTAGACAATGAAACTGTTGAGAGAAAGATAGTCACAAAGAAAGGATAGAATTTGCAGATGGGCCAGAAGCAGAAGCAAAATTTGAGTGGAAGGCAGCATGTGGCTATTGTTAGGCCCTCCTGGCCCAGCCCTTAGAGGTACCAGAGGCTCTGTCCTGGGAAGGGTAAGCACTGCCACATTTCTATAGGCAGCATAGCAAAAGTAGGACGTTATTTTATTTTATTTTAATTTTTAAAAAATATTTTATTTATTTATTCATGAGAGACACAGAGAGAGGCAGAGACATAGGCAGAGGGAGAAGCAGGCTCCATGCAGGGAGCCTGATGTGGGACTCAATCCCGGGACTCCAGAATCATGCTCTGGACCAAAGGCAGGCACCAAACTGCTGAGCCACCCAGGCGCCCCAAAAGTAGGACTTTAAAATGAGCCAAGAGAACAAACAAAAACCAATGAGTTGGCAGAGGCAGAAGTGATGCAAAGCTGTGAAATGACCCTGGAAATATCAGAAAGACCTAGAATGGAGAAAAAAAGGCCTAAGATAATTGCATTTGAGAGACAGGGGCTGTGGATCTGGTGGACCTAGGGACAAATTGTTAAAGGAATCTTACCTGGTAATACTTGGAAGACCACACTAAAACCATTTTATATATTTATTTATTTGAGAGAGAGAGAGAGCAGGCTGGGGTGGGCAGGGGCAGAGGGAGAGAGAATCTTAAGCAGACTCTGCACTGAGCACAGAGCTGGATCCTGGGCTGGATATGGTGCAGGACTCAGGGCGCCAACGTGGGGCTCGATCCCAGGACCCTGAAATTACGACCTGAGCTGAAACTAAGAGCCAGACACTTAACCAACTGTACCACCCAGGCGCCCCTAAAAAATTTTTATTACTCATGGAGGAAGCCCATGGAGGAGCCAGGAATTTAGTAAGGTTGACCAAGATGGAAGATTCTAGAGGGCAGTGATCAGAGCTCCTAAGGAGGAACTTCTGAAATAAGCATTGCTTGCCTTCAGATCCCTTTTGTTCTCCATCCTTCCATTGGTACCCAATCCTGCAGTTGATTTTAAAATTAGTATTTCATTAATTTTTAATATTCACCCAGGCCTGAATTCTCTTCCATAATCCTCAATGTTCCAGACATTTCCTGCTTTCATGTCCTATCAAAATTTACCTGCCTGTATCCGATATCAGCCCCTCAGGACAGCTACTAATCTGATAAATCAGTGTGTACTAATGGGATAAAGAGTATGAAAGTAGCAACATGTTGGCCCTGCCTGGTAATTCATGTCTTATTTATTTATGGATTTTCACTACCTGACACTGTTCCTGGCACATACCAGGTTTTCAGTTCATGTCTGCTGAAATGAAATTGATGGAGTATGGCCCTTTTTACTCAGACTTTTTTGAGGCAATACCTTACTCACAGCTAAGGCCCTCATGGTAAGAATTTCAAGCATGTGGCACCTGACAGTGGGGGAGATTGCTGCGGGGTAGGTGGCCTTTTGACATTTCTCAAATACATGATGAGGTCAATTGCCCATCTTGACTCTGTATAGGATGGATCTTAGCCTTCATGAAACATTCATTGAGCATTTATTTTGGGAACCTCTTTTGACACCAAACATCTTTGGACACTCAGTTAATACTGAGGCATTAAACAGGCAAGTATTTTGGTCTCTGAAGAGCTCGGTGTTGTCATTTGACACAAAGGCGATATTATTAGTATAGCATCTGTAGGTCATGTGTTTGGGCCCAGTAATGAGAATGGGAATATTTGACAACTACTAGGTGATGTGTTTCTTAAAGGCAGCCATACTATGAACATAGGAGCTTAGGAAGGAAGGAAGGAAGGAAGGAAGGAAGGAAGGAAGGAAGGAAGGAAGGAAGGAAGGAAGGAAAGAGGGGAGGGAGGGAAGGAGGGAGGGAGGAAGGGAAGGAGGGAGGGAGGAAGAAATCCACATTGGCATTCCTGGTTCTCTTGTGACTAAAGGAATACCCAAGGCCATTTTGCAGTTAAGGTTAACAGAAATTACAAGGAATAGAAATGTTTGGTGGTGCTTTGTTTCTATTTTCCTTTTTCTTATGAAGCTGATGGGTCCCCTGAAGACTAAACCTTGAGTCAAACAATGTGATTGCCCTGCCTCAAGCTATCCTGTTAGCTGGAGTATTAACAACTTGGACTTTTACATGAGTAAAACACAATGGGTTTCTTCCTTCTCCTCAAAACACGAGAAGTTTCACTGCATGTGCCAATTCTGGTCTGAAGTCCATGGGAATACATGGGAGTTGAATATACCTTTGGTGTTTGCCACACAGATGATACTAATCTTGGGAAATAAGCTACTTACATTATGGCCATTACCAATAATGTAATCAAACACTGTAACAGGATACTGGAGAAGGCTGAGAAGTCTCTACTTTTAGGATCATGGAATTCTGGACCTTAGAGCTGGAAGGAACCTTATTTTCTCATTTACAGTTGAGGAACTGGGTCCTTTAATAAAAAGGAAAGACAATCAAATTACCTGTCCTAGATAGTTTTGTTACCAGAAGACATAATGCCAAACCAGATATTCTCTTGGAGTTCTTATAAACTCCATTATTCTTTGGTTTCATGATTCTGTGTTGGACGCTAACCAATAAACCCCTTGAACAATCAGATTCATGCTCCCCTCAGTGGCCTGAGAGAAACAGTATGGATTGGCTGGGGACAATTGTGTAGAAGCTCACAATCCTGTCACTTAACTATTTTCTTCTCCGGAATCTTCCCCCATCTTCCCTCCTTGGCACCAGCTAACACAGGAAGTGGTAGTGCTATTATCTGTAGATTCAGCCAAATCACCATTTCCTGATTCTAATGTGCAGCAACCACTTTTGAAGCCTCCCCCAACTTCCTTTCTGCTTCAGTTTGAGGTTCAAAAGCATCCAGGAGGTAAATTAGTACTTAGCTGAGCAGAGCAGAGCCCTGAAACCCCTGCTGTTCCGCCATTAATTTGCCATAACTTGGGCATAACACTTCTCCATCTGAGTCTCAGTTTTTCTCCTGTGAGTTATGGGGTTTCTAAAGTCCCTTCCAGCTCTGAAATTCTGAGGTTCTTTGTTGAGACCTTGAAAGAAAAATCTTAATGATCCCTTCCCTTTGAGAAGAAAAATGTGTCATGCAGCCCTATGAATTTCTTCTTAGCCCAAACCTTTTGGTTTTTTCCCAGAGCACTATACTGGAGCAGTGAATGAAATCTGAGAAGCAGGGTGACGGGTAGCTGAAATCGGCCAGCATCTCATGTGAATTGGCAAATGGAATCAGATGCCAGCCTCCAAACGGCCAGAGTGGCTCTTTGCTGAGGCTGAGTGGAATTCAAGGAAAGAGGCTGTGAGCTCTTCCTTTGACATTGCTACATTTTCTCTGAGTCTGTTTCCTGTCCAAACTCTGGACTCCTACTCTAGGGCAGCTCAGAAAAAATTGCCTCCTGGTTTTGTTTCCAAATCAGCATAGAGGTAAAGAAGTCCTGCTGAGGCCCTCCAATGGCAATCCCCATATTTTCTGTTGACCACCATGGAATTAGGGCTCGACACTCTACGTGACTAGCACTGGCAGTTTGGAAGACCCATTTCTGAGGGCAAAATTCCACTGGGAGTTGCAGAATTTCCCCCCAGTAAGCATAACTAGGTACCATCTTCTTCTAGGGGAACTTTGGAAGTCCTCAGCCTTCTCTTCTCCAGGCATTTCTTCCTGGTGGGAAGATGTGGAAAGTTGGAGGTTAAATGACTTGCTCAAGGTCACAGTGTTGGAAACAGAGCAGAGATGAAAACTTCAGCCAATATTCTGAGTCCTTAGCTCTCGTTGGACCATGCTGCCGCCTCTGCTTCTTGTTTAAGGGACAGTCACACCTCCTGAGGTTGCTGGGGCGGGGAGGCCAGGTATTGATATGACTGCTGTTCCAGTCCGCAGTGACCTTTTTCATCCTGCAGCCTGCTCAGATGGAGGAGGAAGCAGGTCTGGGGCAGAGGGGGTTGCCATATGCAGAGCTGCCCTGGCAAAGATAACAGGTTGTCTGTCAGTGCATGAAGCCTGTGTACAGCCCAGACCACAGAGCTTCCACTGGAGGAGAAATTAAACCTGTCTCACATACCAATCCCAGTGCTCTGATTACATTTACAGAGGTCATGGCCTGCATTCTGTCACCATGGAAACCTCTCATGCTGCCAGTGTGTTGTCTGTGTGTGTGGTTGATATTTAAAGGCAAAGTCACAGGCCCTGTTGCCGAACTATCAGCTGCCAGGGGCAACTGCTCTCCTTCACTAGCCTGAGTCCTGGTGCTTCATCCCAGAGATAAGAGGAAGGGGAAGAGATGGAGAAAAGAGCCCACCTGTCCCTAAGAGGCAGGTCTCTGTAGTAGAGCCAAGTTTGCAGGGAGGAGGGTTCTGGGCTGGGGGTGCTGGGAGAGAACCCCAACTTTGTCAGAATACAAACATTTTCTCAGCGGCACGTGAACCCCAGTGTTGAGTGGCGCCCTTCTTCCTCTGATACGTCCTCTGACTCGCGCGCACATCTCAGAGCAGCCAGATGGAGCTGGGGAAGCCCCCTCTGCCTGAATGCCCTTGGTGGTTTCGATTTTGCACATCTGGTAGCTGTGTGAATTGTGCTGATAACAATACAGTTTATGAAGAATCCCTGCTTCTTCTAAAGACCCCACAGCACTGTCCTGGAAAAAGCTACCAGGGGAGTGACTTATCAGGAATCCCAGGTGTTGGGAGAGGTAAATAACACCTGATTCAACAGGGTAAGAAAAGAACACAAGTGCTGACTCGGCCTGTGACCATCAATTTTTTTCTTTAGTCTCAAGACAATTATTTCCACACCATTGAATGGAGTGTAGATAACACAGGCACCTTAATAGGCTGGGAGCAGAGGCTGTTTAGAGGAGATTTTAAGCACTGTGAGCATAAAATGAACATGAATATTCTGCAATATGCATCTTACAACTTGTCATTAAATGGATGGCCTCAGTGATGTGACGCAACAGGCTTTGATTGGAATATTGAACTCTGGGAAGGGGAATTCTGCATCAATAGTCTCATGATGCAGAATATCACATATTACTCAATAAGACATGTCATTGTGTTGATAGTGTATATACTAAAAAGTACAGCAGCAGATAATAATGGCTTAAATCTCCATAAAATGCACTTTTCTTTAGGAATTTACAGCCACTCCCTGAAGCTTCTCAGTGTCCTTGGGGGTGGAATATGGAATATCCTGAAATTATAACTCAGGAAATGGAGAGAAACTGTTTGATTTAGTTTCTAATCTTCTAAAGTATGGGAATCTCTTTATTTTCTCCTTCTGTTTTCTTCCTATTTTTTCATTTAAAAAAATTATTTATTCATGAGAGACAGAGAGAGAGAGAGAGGCAGAGACACAGTCAGAGGGAGAAGCAGGCTCTCTGCAAGGAGCATAATGTGGGACTCGATCCTGGATCCCAGGATCATGCCCTGAGCCAGAGGCAGACACTCAACCGCTGAGCCACTCAGGCATCCCTATTTCTTCATTTTTTTAAATTTTTTATTTATTTATGATAGTCACACACACAGAGAGAGAGAGAGGCAGAGACACAGGCAGAGGGAGGAGCAGGCTCCATGCACCGGGAGCCCAATGTGGGATTCGATCCCGGGTCTCCAGGATCGCGCCCTGGGCCAAAGACAGGCGCTAAACCGCTGCGCCACCCAGGGAATCCCTATTTCTTCATTTTTTAAAAAAGATTTTATTTATTTGAGAGAGAGAGAGAAAGAGAGAGAGCATGAACGGGGATGGGGGGAAAAGCAGGCTCCTTGCTGAGCAGGGAGCCTAACATGGGGCTCGATTTCAGAACCCTGGGATCATGACCTAAGCTGAAGGCAGGCTCTTAACCAACTGAGCCACCCAGGTACCCCATCATTCATTTTTTCATTCAGTTTTTCATTCACTTTTCTTTCTTGTTTGCTTTATCCCTAGTCTGTCACCCCTGACTATCACCACGATGCCCACCCCTTTCTGCAGAGTTAGCTCTGTTGGCAGTTGCCCAGAGTAAAGAGGCTATTGACTCTAGGAGGAGGGGGAGATATAATCTGTCTTCTGATTCGTTCTTTCTGGGGCTCGTGTTTATAGTAGAAACTTGGTTTCTGCCACATTGAGTGAAAAGAGGAGTTAATATCTCATGCCTTCTAGATGAGTGTTTTCCCCATGTGGTTTGGAGAACACTGCCAGTATTCCGGAACAGACAGGGCAGGGAGGAAATCTTTGGAAGTGAGCGTGGAGAATCTGCAGGCTGATTATCCCAATTTGTTGGAGCCTGGTGCTAAGGAAGTCAAGACCACTCTTTCCATCTCTTTAAAAGCAAGTTAGCTTCATAAAAAAGGAAAACTCCCATCCTCGGAGACTAATGACACCCATATCTTGGCCAATCACTCCTCAAATGTCTAGTGAGCAAGGAGGATCAAGTGAGAGATTATGGATGATTCAGTATATATAGTGATTGAGTACCTCTCAGGTGCTGATTGTTGAAGGGAATGCAGAAATAATAACCATAGCTAACATTTATGAAACCCTTACCATGTTGCAGACAGCTATAAACATGATATGTATTAGTTCTTTGAATCTTCACAAAAGCCTTAAAAATACTTTTAATATTGCCATTTTGCAGATGAGGAAATTGAGGCATGGCAAGGATAAGTAGGTTGCTCAAGGTCACAGTAGGCAGGTGGCAGACTTGAGGGTAAAACTGTCTGACTCTAGGACCACTGTACTTTATCACCTCTTTGTTGGGGTCAGGATCGTGCTTTGGGATGTGTATCCTGGAACTTGGGTGATGGGTGCAGAGATTGGAGCCACAGGCTTGATTGGAAGCCATTTCAATATCACTTCTCAACAAAAATAATAAGAAATCAACCAATGGTGACACTCAGGATGCAAAGGAGGATAAGAAATCAAAAGCCATTGATGAGAAGGTAAGACTGGCAGGCTTGGTGGGTGTTTGAAATGAAGATGAAGACAGTCCCTCCATTTTGTGCTTAGATTACTGGAGAAAAGCAATCCTTTCTAATTGTTACATTTTATTGAGCATATACCATATATTATATGTGTATGCCATCCTATTTAAGCCTCACAATTACCCTGCAAGGTAGGGATTATGATCTCCAATCTACACATGAGGAAGCTGAGGATCGTAGAGCTTTGCTCAGAGTCATAGAGCTGGTAGGTGAAAGAGCCAGAATTGGGATACAGGTCTTTTTCATACCTAAGTTTTTTACTGAGCTTTCTTGCCATTTTAAGGATGAAGGCGAGAGGAAATAGAAATTTGGTGGAACTGTTCGGATATCTAGGCTGAAATGTGGGACAGAGGTATGAATTAGAGAAGTAACATTCATGAAGGGAGAAATTAAGGTGGTGGGAGAATGAAACCTAGGAGAGAGAGAGCAAGGAGAACACCAAGAGGAAGAAGGAGAGAAAGGCAAACCTCTGGGGCATACTTGTGACCAGCAGTGAAATGAAGAGAGCTGGAGAAGGAGGCAGAGCAGCAATAGTTAAGAAGAACAGGAAGACCAGGATAGTGCAGTGCTAGGGAAGCTGGCCGCTTACAGCAAGAGCAAGTGGCTGATGCCACTCAAACTGCAAAGAGAGGTTAATAACGTTGAGAAGCCTTGACAACCTTGGGACAGTCACCTCAATGGTGTAAAGATGGGCAGGTCAGGAGACAGGATGTGAGCTCTGACAGGGTGGGAAAGAAAGGAGAAGAAAAAATGAAATTTAGAGAAAGTAGCAGGGTTGAAGTAAGGTTTCTCTTTTGTTTTGTTTTGTTTTTAGGATAGAGGAGACCATAAATGTTAGCAGACAGACAGGAAAGACTGAAGATGAGAAAGGATGTGAGATTGAAGCTCTAATGGGGAGTGGGAGGGGGTGGGATCATGAATTCTAATGGAAGAATGAAAGGAGGGACATCCATCTTTTAGAAGAGAAGGAAAAGGAAAGCCTGAATGCAGCGCAGTAAGGACTAAGAGTGCAGTCTTGTATCTGAAAGAGAGTGTGGTCTGTGCTTTCAGAAAATGCTGCCAGAAGGGAAGCCCAAGGATGTTTGGGAACAGACATCAAGAAAGAAAAAAAAAAAATAAAGTGGACACTGACACAATTCTGAGAGCAAGGAAAAAAACGTATTTTGGGCACCTGAAGGCCATTGCATATAGGATGTCCACTGGGGAAAGGTATTTTTTCCCACTTTCTGTCCTTGAAATCATCCACCATTGCTGCCTTAACTCTGATTCTACATAGTGCTTCCGTTGGTGTTTGGGAATACTGGGGATTCCGGTCAGATTACATCAAGTCCTCTTAGTGTGAGTTATTCTTCAAAGCATATGTGCATATGGGCCATGCAGGCCAGAGCTTTCTATCAGATTCCAAATAACTGCCCCCTCTCTCACCTTGAATCCCCCTACCTCTACCTTGAATTCTCAGACCTGTAGTAAAGTGATGGAGAAGAAAGGGCAGAAGTAAAGAAAGGGGCTTTGAGGGTTTAAACTTTTACCCTTTGAAATAACAGATGAAAGGAAACCAAAGAAAGCCTGTTTAACCTTAAGAAATTGCTATCCCTCTGTTATTTACCATAAGTCTCCTTAATCACCCCCAAAGAAATAGTTACTCCTTCTGCATAATTTCTCTAAGTTATCATGTCTGCAAATATCTAGCATATAAAATTGGCTGTAGCCCCACCTGCCTCCCATGCAGATTAACCCCATAGACTGCCTGCACATCTCACTCAGAGAGTGCACAGCCTCATCTGGCTACAGCTGACACATTCTGTGTGCCCCCCCACCCCCCACTTCAGATTCCCAAGAGAGCCAATCAAAAAGACCGAGAATGTCAGAGTCAGCAACCTCTTTGGTCTTTAGGGTTTCTGCTGGGCTCAGCAGTGCCCACGGGGAACGTCTAATATAGTCTAAGGGATAGGCAAAGAAGATACAAAAAAAAAGTGATTGGGGAAAAGGGGAAAAGTGATGGGGAGGGGTGTTAGAAAGATAAGATAAAGAACAAAGAAAGAGATATTACTATTTAGATCAAGGGATCCCAACAATGGTGGCTTCCCAAATCACCTCCCTGTAATCCCCGGGCTGTAATTATGCATCTCAGGTGTTCAGTTCTACAAGAGCTTTGGACCAGTGCTAGGGAACCAGGGTTCTAATGCCAGCACAGCCCCTGGTGAGCTGAGTGGCCATAGGCAAAGCACTGGGTTTATCCTTCATCTTGAATTTGATCACCTTGAAGATACTTTTGAGTTTTAATAGCCCCTTGTTCTGTTCTCAGCCTGTACCTCATTGAAAAGCTGCTTTGAGCATTTTGCCTGATATAAGGACCTGCTCATTTTGTTGTATGTATTAGCTCAGAGAATTTAGGAGTATGACCTGGAAAGGGAGACCATGAAAGTATATTTGTGTGAGTGTGTGGATAGGACCCTCATGATTCAAAAGATTAGCTAATTACTAAGAGTATGGCTTCTGGCAATTTGTAGACACCCTGCATTTCAAGGCCACTGCAGTGATGAGCCTATGCGAACATCTCGTGTCCAAATCTTCTACCTCAGGGGTGGCATGAGGCTGGATTTCCGAGGACTTGCAAAGCATGCACTGAGCCTGGTTCTTGGCACCGGGCAGGATGCATCATCTCTCCTTCCTTCTTAATGAAGTGTGCAGCTCTTGTCCTCATTAGGCCGCAGCATCGTCAATAAAAGAGTCAATAAACCCGGTTGATGGGGTTGGGACCAAGGGGCTGAGATACAGCAGCCGCACATCCATAGGCAGACATCAGCTCGGCCGTGTGTCGTGACCCAGCATCCAGGGATCAATAACCAGTTCAGAATAAAGTCCAAGAGCCTGCCCTCCACAGTCTCCTCTCCAGACCCATTTCACTCAGGGTGGAGCAAAGCCAGCCAGCTCCTGCTTTGCTTGCAGTTGTTCCCACCTCATGCCATTCTGGGTGCCAGATGCTTTTGTTTCTTCCTGATTGGGCCCCCTGGACACCCTACGGATGCATATTTAGTGAGTGCCCACCTGGCATAAGAACATGTAGATGGCATCTCCAAGCAGCCCAGAGACTGGCATGGACCCTGTTTTCTATGTCTTCTGTCTGCTGACAGTATGTGAGGGGCCCCAGTGGACTGGGTGGTATGTTTTCTGCATGTTGTGCTGCTGGACTCCATTCCTAGCTGTTCTGCATCTCTTTAGATACCCTTATCTTATCTAATTACAAGGAATTTCAGATTAATTTCGTGGCCTCTGCTCCAAAGGACCTCTTATCTGTTGGGGAGGCCCTTGTATTTTGACCTTGTCATTCTTTTGTTGTTTGCCTTTAAGGGGCAGGCAGCTTAGAAGGGGATGCTAAGATCTTGCTGGAATTGGGGCTGGGGGAGGGGAAGATGAGGGAGGCAGACAGAACTGGGATTTGTGTATTCTGCTCCATCCCCCTGCCTGTGTGCGGAGACAGCTGGCTGCTTACTTCCATGACAGCCACATGGTACCCAGCCACACAGAATCGGACCTGGGCAGGGACTCGCCTGCTGCCAACCTCTCCAGATCCCTTTGATATTTCCGACAGAGCAGTAAAGGACTCTTGACTATCACGTTTTGCCTTGCCTCTCTCCACCTTCTCAAAGACTCCTCGGTGTGGTTTCCATGGCTACCCCCAATCAGATTTGGCTTCTTGCGAAATTGGATTTCAAAGAAGGACAAGGCTTCAAAGGAATTTGTCCATTTAACAGAATGTCATTAGGAGTAAGGCTGACTGCTGAACCAGGGTCCTCAGATGATTAAGGAGGGGCCGCGCTCATGTGTGGAGGCAGGTTTCTGTCTGCAATGAGGAAACTTGATGCAACATGACAATGCCGTATTGCAATCTGCCAGTCACCCACCTCATACTACCCAACTCTGCACCTCTCTCTCCCCCTGTCTGAGACCCAGAACGGTTGTAGAATACCTATGCCTCTAGTTACTGCTGCTTCTTTTGGTATAAGTAAGCTCTGCAGGCAGTGAGGCCTGAGAGGACACAAGATTACCTGAGTTCATTGCTCTTTACCAAACAACTCATTAGCTTGTGGCCTATATTAGCATTTGACAGATATCCTTGGAGAAGAGGGGGAGGTTGTCAAATTTCCTCCCACTGCTGAGAGGGAAAGCAAGACAAAGTGCTGGGGTTACATAGAGGAGGGACTTTGTTTCCCTTGCTGTTTCTTAGAAGAGCTTCAGATTCACGGAAAAATTACCATGCAGGTACAGAGAGCTCTGGTATATCCTCCCTGGCTTTTTATTTATTTTTTTATTATTTTTTTTTAATTTTTATTTATTTATGATAGTCACAGAGAGAGAGAGAGAGAGGCAGAGACATAGGCAGAGGGAGAAGCAGGCTCCATGCACCGGGAGCCCGATGTGGGATTCGATCCCGGGTCTCCAGGATCGCGCCCTGGGCCAAAGGCAGGCGCCAAACCGCTGCGCCACCCAGGGATCCCTCTCCCTGGCTTTTTAACACGTCATAAGTACTCAAAAAATTCTTTGAGAGCAGTTACAATTCTATAGAAGGAGCAGTTGAGTATGATAAAAATGCCCTAGCAGGGACCTGGTATTTGCTCCCGAGTCTAGAGAAGGCAGCTTGTCTATTGTTAACTTTTCCAGAGCAAGAAGGAGCAGCAGTAGGAGCCAGAGTCCCCAGAGACACCCTTCCTGCCCCAGCCCCTGTCTCTCCACCCCCAGCCCAATTTGCTACAACTTGTGGATGGATCATGTGATCCTGGAACCAAGGGACCATTCCTCTTCAGATTGCAG
Organism: Canis aureus; assembly: GCF_053574225.1. Classification (NCBI taxonomy): domain Eukaryota; kingdom Metazoa; phylum Chordata; class Mammalia; order Carnivora; family Canidae; genus Canis; species Canis aureus. The sequence goes on from NC_135626.1 coordinate 36,480,845, forward strand.
GATGTGGACATGTAAAGATAGTCATTACAAGCCTACATTACAAAGCCACTGCACCCCTTAAAGGATCAAGCCCCCAACCTTGGGAAACTATGCCAGGAGGCAGGCAGTGCCACTCCCTGTCCTTCTGGACAGTTTCTCCTTATGGCTTCCATCCCCAAATCCGTGGTTCCATCAACATTTTCCCCTGAGGCTGCTGTAAAAAAACCACTCACCCATCTTCCCTGTGTTCTCTCTCCCTCACTGCTTTCAATCCTTCCCACATATTCTTGTTGTATGCAAGAATCTGAGACTAGAAACTCCATTTTTTATAAAGAAGGAAAATGTGAAATGTGCAAGATCACACAACTACACAGGTCACATGCCACAGCTCAAAACTTGTCAATGTCTCCCCAGTTGAGTTCAAAATCCTCATTCTGACTTTCAAGTCCCTTTACAATAAGACTTCACGTTTTCTTGACAGCCATGATTTCCCTATACCATCCAGTAAAAGGGTTATTCGCTGTTCCTCAAGCAAAAGGTTTTTCCATCTTTTTTTATTCTGTTCTTTCCACCTGAAAAGCCCTCCTGCCCCTTCCAAGCCTGGTGTGTTCAGGGCCCATCTTGAATGTCATATGCACCATTAAACACATATGCACCCACACTTCTCTCCTTTTTTAAAAAAATATATTTGTCTCCCTCCTTTTACGCTCATGGCACTTTCTGCTTTCATGGCACTTGGTTTATTGAGCTTAAAAAACTCCACAAAGGTTTTTGAGGTCACTGAGATTCACAGAAGTTAAAAGAAATGATACAGAGCGATCCTCTCTACCCCTTCCTTACTCGTTTCCACCAGTGGTAACATCTTGCAATACTACAGTTTCAGATCGCAAGCAGGATAGGGACCCATACTGTATTTTGGAGGAGGGGAGGAGAACACTTCTGTGATCTCCCGTTCTTCACTTTCCTCCCTTTGCCAGCTGTTAGAGGCAAAAGGCTGGCGTCCTCTCTCCCCCCGCCTTCTTCGGGGTTACCCCATCCTTTCCTGGCATCCTTACAGCCTTAGGGAGGGACACTGGCTCCCTGTATCCGCTGCAGCCGCGCCGCTCCGCTCCTCCCCAGTGTTGGTGGCTTTATTATTTGAGACCTGCAGCCGTTCCTTTGAGACAGCGGTTTGCCCGAGATAGTGGACGTTCTGCCCGGTTTTCTGGGCGTGGACGTGCGAGCCGGATCGGGAACTGCTTGCCGCGGGGCTCGGCGGGGACGGCCTCCCCGCGTTCTGCGGCTCCGCGCCCCACTCCGGGCACCACCGTGGCTTTGGGACGCGTCCCTTGAGGCCCACCGGCCAGTACTTAGGGTAGAAAGTGTCCCAGGAGATGAAGTTCCTTTGGGCCGCGTTTAGTCTTTTGTTCCGGTGCGGGGAGAAGGGGTGGCTGTGCGGCTCCCCGCCCCCCAGTGCTTCCACCTGCGGGCGCCGCGGGAGTGGCGCGGGCACCCGCGCACAGGTGTTCCCCCCAACACCGCCCGGGGCGCGCCCCCCGCCCGCCGCGCGCGCCACTTCCTGAGCGCGCCCCGGGCCCGCGGCCCCGCCCTGCGGCCAGGCCCGGCTGCCGCAGCAGCGGCGACAGAGGTACAGGTGCCTCCGCCGGAGACAGCCGCCTGCCAGCCCGCGGGCTTTGGCTCCAGGCCTTCACGGCCGCTCTCCCGCCTCACACTCCGGCCTCCCCGCAGCCCGGCCAAATGCAGGCCGTCGCCCTCCCCGAGGAGATCCGTTGGCTCATGGAAGGTAACGCCCTGGCCCGGCCCCAGGCCCCCCTCCCGGCCCCCTGGGAAGTCCCGCAGGTGCAGAGCTGGAGGCCCGAGCCGAGACCCAGGGGCTCCCAAGACCGGCCTCTCTTTTCGGCTCCATCATCCACAGCCTTCCAGAACCTCAAGACTGCTGGAACCCTCAACTCTGCAGACCCAGATTTCATCCTGTCCGCTCAGGGTCCCATTCACTCCCCCTCAGTTCCACATTTTTCTTTTTCTTTTTCTTTTCTTTTCTTTTCTTTTTTCTTTTCTTTTCTCTTTTCTTTTCTTTCTTTCTTTCTTTCTTTCTTCTTTCTTTTCTTTCTTTCTTTCTTTCTTTCTTTCTTTCTTTCTTTCTTTCTTTCTTTCTTTCTTCTTTCCTTTCTTTTCTTTCCTTTCTTTTCTCTTTTTAAAGATTTTATTCATGAGAGACACACAGAGAGAGGTAGAGACACAGGCGGAGGGAAAGCAGGCCCCATGCAGGGAGGCTGATGTGGGACTCGATCCCAGGACTCCAGGATCATGCCTCCGGCCGAAGGCAGACGAGCCACCCCGGCGTCCCCACATTTTATTTCTTCCTCGAGGCGTCTCCACCCCCCCTCCACTTCACCTTCCAGGCTTCTGAACAACGTCTGGCCAGGTTCTTGGCGGGGGGGGGGGGGGGGGGGGGGGGGGGGTGGCTCCATGCGACCTTGCATGGTCTTTGGCCAGACCCTTTCTCCTCGGGACAGTACCCCGACGCCTGTGGGGTTTTGCCTTTCCTCCCTCCCCAGCCCCGAAGCCCCTCACCTTCTTGCTCCAGGTCCTGGAGGCTCTCGGGGGCTGTGAGGGGCTCGAGGGGCTCGTGGGATGCTGTTGGCCAAGGCCTGGGGCTAAGTGTGAGTTTTGTCGGTGCCGAAGGCCCCAGCCTCCTTTTGCCAGCCTGCAGACTTCTGCGGGTCTTGCTGTCTACCCAGGGCAGGTGGATGCAGTATTAAGTTTCTAACTCTTCTAGAAATGCCCCACACTGGTGTGTTTACCTTCAAACTATGGTGCCTAAGCAGTCCTTTTAAGAGTTAAGGCCATATTCAGCAACACTCCACAGATGCTTCTAACACTGGAAAGAGACTTTTTGCTAATGGGCAATATCTCCAGCTCCATTCACACTGCTTTCTGGCAAAAGTGATTTGCTTTCCTGTAACTGACCTTCCTGGAAGGACAGAGGCCTGGAATCTGTCCTTGCATAAGCGTCCCAGGAGGAAACGACTCTGAATTAAGCCTTTTGGCATCCAAGTGACATTTTTGACACATATTTAACAGATGGCCTGCTTTGGGCAGGTCAGACTTTTGGCAAGGAGTTTTTTTTTTTTTTTTTTTTTCAGTTTCTCTCAATGTAATTGGTTTTATATCTCCATTACCTTGTTATCTTGGTATAAATGCCTCCTAATCAAATATTTGGCAGTCCTTTTGGTCTCTGTTTGTAGCACTGTTTCCATTCTGGATTGCTTCTATGTAAAAGCTGTCAACGAGGTATTTCTTTTGAGGTGAAGTTTCCAAAATCCACTTTACTTATATGACCCGAGTAAATCTAAACTTTCAGAGTAGAAAAGTATTTGTAGGGTGAAGCAGCATCATCTGGGTGTCTGAGAAGAAGCAATCCAGCCTCTCTTTCTGCCATTGGTTCAATATTGGATGTTGAATGTAAAGAGAGACTCAAAGTGTGATGGTTTCTGGGAGAGAAGGAACTGTGGCAAAAAATGTAATTCTGCCCTTGTGTTTAAAAATATAAAGTGATTATTTTTATTGGTATCTGTCATTTGATGAGAGGAAACCTATTTTACCAGCTTGTTAAACTATACTTCCGTTTTGTGTGCAGCTTTAGTAGGAAATTCTTTTTTATTTTCAGAGGCTTGCAATGAAATACACTCCTTCAACATTTTTGATGTGCAGTTCTTTATTGTTCAAAACTGACACTTTGGTAAACAACTCATTTCTGTACCTGCCACCTTCCTTTAGCTTAGATTATTTTCTTGTTAGCTGACTGTTTTTAATTGAAGTCTTCAGATCTCCTTCTAAAGCAGAACCTTTGTTTGCTGACAAGTAGAGCAGGGTATGAATGGAGATTAATTGCATGTCACATACTTCTGTGTCAAACTTGCTGTGTCTTAACAATCTGTGTTGGTGCCTGGGTCTTTAGAATCTATAGAGGAGTCTGAGATTAAATTTTAAGGAGCTTCGTTGGTTAATGTATTTCTTTAAGGCCTTTTTTTTAAAGTTTGCAATTAGAATCTGAATCTGAAGGAGAGGGGGGATTCCAACCAATAATTCTATTGAAAAATGTTTGAGGACTATGTTTTTGAAAGGTTCATGTAATCATAACACATTGGTTATAGGTTTGTTTTTTTTTAATGATATATAGTCTCTGGTGTAGACCAACAGAATTATTCATTATACTACAAATAATCTGTGGATATTAGAAACCCATAATGACTTTCAATTTATTGTCTGTTGCTGTGTACTTGTCTCCCCACCACACACACTTTTTAAGGTTAACTGTTGACAATTAGAAAATATGTAGGTCCTGATCTCTATATCGTCACTCAGTGGAGAAAGTCACAGGGTGAGAGAGCTGCCACTTTAGTGCTGCCACATGGTTGTGGGGGTGGAGTTTCCACAATGAATTACTACTTTCATAAACCAAGGCATAAGCATTCGCATGGTGATTTAACGCTGGCCATCACGGCCATAACTTAAGCATTTATTTATTTATAACTACATGAACAGAAATGACAGGGGTGTTTTTTGACATAATATGTGTGCTTTTAAAAATAAAATATGCAAAGCATTATGAAAGGTTTATGCCAAAATTTTGCATAATGAAGAAAGGAACAGAAATGTTGAAGGTCTAAAATTAATTTTAAGGATAAAATTTTAAACATTTGAAAATGTTTCATTTGACCTAGAAACTCCACTTCTGGGAATCTATGTTACTGAATTTAAAGGACATGAAGTATATATGTACAAGGATCCATCTTAAATGTCCAGGAGTTGGGAAAGGCAGGGCAATGGTATGAATGAATTATCCATCTTATGGAATATTTTGCAGTCATTAAAAAGAATGTGATAGGTCTGTATGTATTGGCTTGGAAAGTGTCCATATTTTTAAGACTAATAATATATACAATCCATTTTTGTTTGAAAACAAGAAAGTGAACCAACTCCTCCCTCCCATATATTATATATATTTTTTATAAGCCTGGGAAGAAGTAAGACTATACACCTAGCTGTTAACATTGTTTCTTTGGGAGGAAAATGAGAGGATGGGGGAGGCAGACATTATTACTTTTGTTTCATACATCTTCATGTTGTTGGAACTGTGACAATGACCATGTATTATTTTTGTTAATCAGATAAACAACTAGTAGGGTTATTTAAAAGAAAAAGGTACAAAAGACAAATAGAAGCTTGGAGAGGTCATAGCGGTCTAGAGCGCTAAAGGACCATTCACCAAGGTTATGATTATGTTTTTCCCTTGTTAGCGCTGGGAGTGGAGTGTGTGGAAGTGTTTTTTTTTTTGTTTTGTTTTGTTTTGTTTTGTTTTGTTTTGTTTTGTTTTGTTTTTTAACATCTTCTTGGCTATTTGGCTAATATTAAAAGAGCAGGAGTACTTTAAGAGTAACTCAGGAAACAGCTTCCTCAGATTCTGTCAAGCTCTCTTATAGAAATAGTAACTAGTCCATATCAGCAAATAACTACCTTCCAGATAAGTAAAATAAAAGGTGTTTACTGCCTTATTGAAAGAGGAGGAAATATTCAGGTCTGTTTTCAAATTATCAGCCTTCAGATGTAGAAGCTATCTTTTTGTTTTTGTTTTGTGATAACCATACTGAAAACAAAAACAATGGAGTGCTGGCAGTTTGCATAATCTTCATTCCACAGATATAAATACAGTTTCTTTCTTGTCTTTCTAGTCTTGCTTTTGAAGTCAGAAGGACCAGAGGCAAGTATGAAGGAGGTAGGACATATATTTCTTCAGCTCACAGTATGCTGTGTGTGATGGAATGGGGCCTACTGACTTCACCTTCATAGCTAATAGGTCCCAGCTACCTCCAAAGTCCCTAAATCCTGCTGGGAATATGGAGTAAAGCCAAAACAACATCCACATCCAGGCTGCATTTAGTAGCAATTGCCATGTTAATACTAATTATTATATGCCTATGGTTACTTATTTTTATTTTATTATTTGTTTTTTTAAAAGGTTTTATTTATTTATTCACGAGAGACACAGAGAGAGGCAGAGACATAGGCAGAGGGAGAAGCAGGCTCCCCACCAGGAGCCTGATGTGGGACTTGATCCAGGACCCTGGGATCATGACCAGAACCAAAGGCAGATGCTCAACCATTGAGCTACCCAGGCATCCATGGTTACTTATTTTTAAACTTCTTTGGAAAGAAGCAGTCAATATTCCTTTCCTTCTACATTATTCTCCAGATTTGTGTTGGTCGATGCAGAGCCAGCCATAAAATCCTTTTCAATATAGTAAAATTACAACTCTGCAATTTGCAGGAGTGAGCTGCTCTGGATAACTGAGGATATTCTCCTTTAAGCACTCTTAACTTTTTATCACAAATATTTGTGATCAGTCTTTTTCTAAAATTGTATTAGGAATTTTTCTTACTTCCTCAACCAGCCAGTCTGCTTTGAACACTTTTAACTCAAGAGTTGTTACAGTGAGTATCACTTATCGTATTTGTGGAAATATATTGAGTTGTTTAGGGATAAGTCTGCCATAATTGCCCTGAGGATGCTTTGTGAATGGCAATTCTGTTTTGTTTTTTTATTTTTGTCACTTTTTTCCTACTGCGAGGCTAGGCCTATCACTTTACACCATGCTGAGTGTGTCTGTATCTGCTGGGCTACTAGAACATCAGGTAATCAAGCTTGTTGGAATTGGTATGTATAAAAGAAGACACAAAGGGCTCTCTGGATGAATACAGTACCCGGATCTTTGGGTGTGGACTTTGTGACATGCATTTTGGCTACTCAGAGTCTTTCTTACTTAAATTGTGATATAGGTAAATAGGTGATGCTACTGAAAAGTGAGACATAGCCATATTTCTTTTTCTTTTTTATGTTAAAATCTTCTCTGATTATAAAAGTATAATTGGGATCCCTGGGTGGCGCAGCGGTTTGGCGCCTGCCTTTGGCTCAGGGCGCGATCCTGGAGACCCGGGATCGAATCCCACGTCGGGCTCCCGGTGCATGGAGCCTGCTTCTCTCTCTGCCTGTGTCTCTGCCTCTCTCTCTCTCTCTCTGTGTGTGACTATCGTAAATAAAAATAAAAAATAAAAAAAAATAAAAGTATAATAATGCTCATTGTAGAAAATTTAGAAAACACACAATGATAACACAGTCACCCATAGTCAACAACTGTTAAATTTCCAAGAATTTCTTTCAGTTTTTTTTTTCTTTCAGTTTTTATTATGTGTACGTACTTAAAAGTTGGGACATATTGTGTAGATAGGTTTAAATACCGATCTTTCCACCTAGAGTCTTTCCAATTGCTAAGGTATCTTTTTTTTTTTTTTTTTCCAATTGCTAAGGTACCTTGAGCATTTTCTTAGATCATGAAAATTTTTTCTTCCTGATGATTTAGAAGTTATACGTTCAGGTTTTATTCCATTAGTAGTTTTCCTGTTAAGGCTTAAAAAAAAAAAAAAAAAACTCCACCATGTCCCTTTGATTTAGCAACATTAAGAATGAAACAGCACCTTTTGGCTCTTTCCTCCAGTGTGAAATGTCAAATTGCTGGTATAACCTGAGATTTTTTTTAAAAAATATTTTATTTATTTATGAGAGACACACACACAGAGAGGCAGAGACACAGGCAGAGGGAGAAGCAGGCTCCATGGGGGGAGAGCCTGATATGGGACTCCATCCGGGGACCCTAGGATCACGCACTGAGCAGAAGGCAGATAGATGCTTAACCCCTGAGCCACCCAGTTGTCCCTATAATCTGAGATTTTAAGTAATCTCAAACACCCACCTTGGGGCTCAAACTCACACCCGGAGATCAAGTGCTATGCTTTACTCACTGAGCCAGCTCTAACCTGAGACTTTTATTTTTTATTTTTATTTTTTTATTTTTATTTTTTAACCTGAGACTTTTAGACTCAGAGAATTGTTCATGTTTTATTATGTATATTATATTATATTATATTATAATAATTATTTCTGACATTTGTGTAATATTTTAAAATCATAGTTATAATACTGTTTTTCCCTTTTATTTGTTCATTGCTTACTTTTTGTACCATGGCTTTTTCATTCTTTTTTTTTTGGCTTTTTCATTCTTAAACTTTTAATTTTTATCTCTTAGATATTTAGACTGGATTAATATGGTAACCACTAGCCACAGGTGGCTATTTAAGCTTAAATTAAATCAAACAAAAAATTTCCTTCCTCAATTGCAATAGCTACATTTCAGCTGCCAAGTAGCCATACTGGGTCCTGGATTGGACAGTGCTTAAAGTCCTAGTAGATGATGATCTAGAATATAATGCTGAGTGAATTTCTCAAGGAGGGTTTTTTGACACTATACTTAATGATCCCCTGTGTGTCTGAGAATGTGTCTATCCAGTTTCATATAAACTTAGGTGTGGGCATAAAGTTTTTGGGTTATACTCTGCACATTCCTTCTCCTTCCTACAATTCATCCTCTATAAGTGTCCCATTATCTTCTAGTCTTCAGTTTTGTGGAGAAGTCTGATACTAGCCTGGTGTATTTCTTTTTCTTTCTTTCTTTTTTTTTTTAAAGATTTTATTTATTTATTCATGAGAGACATGGAGAGAGAGAGAGGCAGAGACACAGGCAGAGGGAGAAGCAGGCTCCACGCAGGGAGCCCGATGTGGGACTCAATCCCAGGTCTCCAGGATCAGGCCCCAGGCCGAAGGCCACCCTAAACTGCTGAGCCACCTGGGCTGCCCATGTAGCTCATTCCTTCTACCTCCTGCCTGGATGTTTATAAGATATTTTTCTTTATTCTCAGATATGTCACTAGGTAGTGTCAAGGTCTTAGATTTTTTAATAATTTTGCTTGGTTTGTAAGGAACCCTTTTGATCTATAGACTCAGGTATGTCTTTAACTTGGGAAAGTTTTCTATTATCACTACTTCTCCATTTGTTTTATTTTGTCACATTGGGTTTTATATTATGTGTGTATTGAACCCCAATCTACTCTCTCTGTTTCACCTTTTTTATTGTTTTACCTGTCACTGACTTCATTATGATTTTTAATTCAGCATTCATTTTTTTTTTAAATTCCATGTATTTTTTTCCTTTTCACTCATTGTTTCATTTTCATTACATCTGCAAAACTCTGGCTTATAGATATAATGAATTTCTGTATGTTTTTGAGAATATGAATTCGAAATTATCTATATGTTTCTGTTCTTTATTAAAAGATTTTATTTCTTTATTTGAGAGAGAGAATGAGAGAGAGAGAGAGAGAGAGAGCGTGCGTGCACGAGCAGGGGATAGGGGCAAAGGGAGTGGAAGAAGCAGACTCCCCTGCTGAGTAGGGAGCCCAATGCAAGACTTGATCACAGGGTCTGAAGGCAGATGCTTAACCGACTGAGCCTCCTAGGCACTTCTACATTTCTGTTCTTTACTAATAAATCTACTTCAGAGGGAGGCATTTTCTCTAGTTCTTCAAGATGGTCTTTTGGCTTTGAACTTTAGTGTTTTCTCATAGGTCCTGTATGGTTCTTTTTGTGTGTTCAATTTGCCTAGATTCAAATCCTGTCACTTTCTTGGTACCTGTTTGACTTTGGGTCTCAGTTTCTCATCTGTAAAATGGGAATAATAATAATAGTACCTATCTCATAGATTTTTACGTGAAGAATAAAGGAATGAATATTTGAAAAGTTACAATAGTGTCTGGCATGTATTATACATCATATAAATATTTGGTAACATTTCAAAAATTCTTTTTTTTAAATTTTATTTATTTATTTATGAGAGACACACACACAGAGAGGCAGAGACACAGGCAGAGGGAGAAACAGGCTCCACACAGGGAGCCTGACGTGGGACTCGATCCTCAGTCTCCAGGGTCACACCCTGGACTGAAGAAGGCGCTAAACCGCTGAGCCACCCAGGCTGCCCTAAAAAAGTCTTTTTTTTTTTTAAGGTGTATTTTACTTATTGAGACAGGGGGAGAGCAGGAGCAGCAGAGGGAGGGGCAGTTGTAGACGGAGAGGGAGGAGCAAGCTCTCTGCTAAGCCACCCAGGCATCCCATAAAATGGTACTCTTGTATTACTTCTCTGTTGAAAAAAAGGAAAGGTTTACTTTTCTTTGTCTTCCTTTTTGTTTTTTAAAATATGTATTTTTTGGGATGCCTGGGTGGCTCAGCGGTTGAGTGTCTGCCTTTGGCTCAGAGCATGATCCCGGAGTCCTGGAATCGAGTCCCACGTCAGGCTCCCTGCATGCAGCCTGCTTCTCCCTCTGCCTGTGTCTCTGCCTCTCTGTGTCTCTCCTGAATAAATAAATAAAATCTTAAAAAAATAAAATATGTATTTTTTAATTGATAGAAATATTTGAACTTCATTGTGGGTATAGCCTAGATGTTAGGTAGACTTCCCAGACCTTTTGAACTCTATGCATGATCTATTCCCCATGGAAGCCCAAACATTTCCTCAAAATCCTAGTATTTCTCAAGGAGCATGCATTCTCAGGATTGCTTTTCCTTCTGAGCTCTTGGTTGCCTCGAGTCGTTGCGTTGTAGGCATAAACTTGTGGCATAAACAGCCAGCTTGGGTGATTTTGTCTCTCAGGGGACTTCTGGTGATACATGGGATACGTTTTTTGTTCTCACAACTGGGGAAGATGCCACTGGCATCCAGTAGGTAGATGCCAGGAATGCTACTAAACTTCCTACAATGCATAGGACGGTCTCCACAATGAAAGAATTATACCACCTCACATGTCAGTAGTGCAAGGTTGAGAAACCTTGGTCCAGACATATCCTTTTCCTCAGTTTCCACAAAAGCCTACCCGTGTGAAGCCCCTGTGACAGTAGAAGACATCACTGGAGATTCAGGGGGTACAGGGAGAGGGAGGAGGGGTTTACATAGCAGTAATGCAAATTATTTCAATTTGAATATTAGTCATCCTGATTCCTAAACCCTTTTGCTATTCCAGTCATCAGATGGTGCCCTCTGGCCCTTCACCCTATGTGGTTCTCAGCCTTATGCCTTCTCACATGTACTTTCTCCCTTTATTGTATCTGGAGCAAAACCAAAAAAACAAAAAGAAAAAAAAACCCAACTCTGTTTCCCTTGCCATCTGAAAAGATAGTTTAGCTATTTGCTTATTGTTTAGGTTCCCCGCAACCACCTACACACAGAAAAACAAGTTATTTTTCCAAACGGTGACAGTTCTCTAAGAGGAATTCTGGTGCCAGCTATTAAGATAATAACATTTGTACCTCATTATATAAGTGTAGCACTTAAACAATTTTCAATCATTTTAAATATTGGAAAAATAAGGTAAGTTTCAAGTTTTACCATCATCTGAGAATCTTTACATATTGACATAACTATCATAGATGTAATTTTTTCACGTTATAAGCCATTACACCCTACAGAAATCCTATAATTTCTGCTACATTTATTCATATTTATTTCCCCTATGTTTCCAAGTTCATTGCTTGCTTTTCTGGTTTGTCAGTGCAGCATTTTAGGTTAGGTGATTATAACAGATGGATTTTCAAGTTTGGAGTCTTTGAGTTCCACTGTTTAAATTTTACTATCCAGCTTTTACATGGAAGATAGGACAGATGTGGGCTTGGGAACAAAGTGGTCTTAACATCCAGAGAACAAGCTTTCCTGAAGGCTGATGGGCTTGATAAAATCATTTATGAGTTACTTAAATTCTCATCTAGGGTCTCCTCCTAACATTGGTGATATTCTAATATTAGGATGTTACAGGGAAACAAGGTTTTAATTCACATAATAGAAGCTTTGCTAAAATGTGTCTGGTGGCATATAGTTGAGTTGAAATTAATTAAGGTAGTGTATCTTATAAATTAGTATGTGAAGTATGCTAGGGGTATTTAGCTAATAAAAATATCTTTTTGTCTGATTTATTTTGGTTGTTTTTATTAAATGCAATATATGTCCAGAAAAATGCTTAATCACTAATATACAGCTCAATGAATCTTCAGAAAGAGAACACATCCCCTAAACAAAAGCAAGACTTTGTCTACCAAAATTTCCAGAGACCCCCGTGTCCTTCAGTAACTACTCACACCTATAGGCAAACACATCTCTAATTTCTAACAGCAAAGTTCAAGTTTTGCTTATTCAGTCATACATAGGTCCTCATGTATCTGGCTGTTTTTGTTCAATATTATGCAGAAAATCTCTTAACTGAACTATAATAAACCTCCTTAAAATCATAGTGCCTTTAGGAGCTCCTCGGTGGCTCAGGTGGTTGAGCACCCAGCTCATGGTTTTGACTCAGGTCACGATGTCAGGGTCAGAAATTAAGCCCCCGCATTGTCCTCCATGCTCAGTATGAAGTCTGCTTGAGATTCTCTCTCTCCCTCCCTCACTCGCACTCTCTCTCTTGCTCAAATAAATATGTAAATAAAATCTTTTTAAAAAATCACAGTCTTTAAAATAATTTTCTTTTCTTTTCTTTTTTTTAAGAATTTATTTATTTATTTGGGAGACAGAATGAGTGAGAGAGAGAGAGCACACCAGCAGGAGCAGAGGAAGAGGGAGAAGCAGGCTCTCCTGCTGAGCAGGGAGCCCCAACATGAGGCCTGATCCCAGAACCCTGAGATCATGACCTGAGCCAAAGGCAGACACTTAACTGACTGAGTCACCCAGATGCCCCAATAATTTTCCTTTCTGATAACTTTTTGTGTGAGATTCTTCATCCTTTAACCCATCCATCCATTCTTCCTGCCCTCCCTTCCTTCCCTGTACTTTATTAAGGTATGATTTATACATATAAAATGCACTAATCTTAAGTGTTACAACTGGATGGTTTTAATATAGGTATACACTTGTGTGATTACACCTGGATTAAGATATAAACATTTCCAGTACCTTGGAAAGTTTCCTTTCCAGTCAATAGCCCTCCCCAGAGGCAACCACTCTTCTGACTTCTGTCATCATGGAGTAGTTTTGCTGTTCTGGAACTTCATAAATCAGTAGGATTTCTTTTGTGTCTGTCCTCAACATCATATTTTTGTGATTTATCCATGTTGTTCTGTGCATCAGTTCTATCTTATTCTTTTTGCAAAGTAGTATTCCATTGTGTGAATATTCTATAATTTGTTTATTTTTTTTGCTGATGGAATTGAGTTGTTCAGTTTTGGGCTATTAAGAATACAGCTGCTATGAACATTCTTGTATAATTTGTTTTGTGAACATAAGCACTGATTTCTCTTGGATAAATATCTAGGAATAGAATTACTAGGTCATAGGGTAGGTATATGTCTAATTTTATTAGAAACTCCAGTTTCCCGAAGCAATTGTCTTATTTTATGCTCCTGCCAGCAGTGTATGAGAGTTCTCATGGATATATTTTTATTGTGGAATGTTTACATAACATAGAAATATGTTAGGCTATTTGATTTTTTAAAAATATATTTTATTTATTCATTCATGAGAGACACACACAGAGAGAGGCAGAGACACACAGGCAGAGGGAGAAGCAGGCTCCCCGCAAGGAACCCCATGCGGGACTAGATCCCGGGACTCCAGAATCACGCCCCAGGCCGAAGGCAGGCAGTAAACCGCTGAGCCACCCAGGGATCCCCCACTACTTAATTTTTTAAAACATAGTAGTGTTGTATACTTTTCCATTTGAATCCATCTATCCATGTATATATATATAAATCGCTGCATGGTGTTTCAAATTTTATTTAACTATTTAACTAAAAAATATTTTTTTTATATTTCCACAGTGCTGTAGAGAACATATTTATAATGTGCATCTTTGTGCACATGGGCAGATATTTCTGTAGGATAAGTTTTTAGACACTCAAATGAAGATTGCAAATGTGTTAACTAGAATTTTAGTTTGGCCACTATTTAAAACTTAATCTAAAGTGCTCTCTGTGTTTTAGTTTCTGGTTTTTGTTTTGTTCTGTCTATGCTGTGAGTATACAGGTTATGTCATTTTTCTCATAGGAGGTAGAAGGAGAATTAAAAATATAAACATCACACACTTCTTGGGTCATGGGGCAGAAACAATCAGCAGGTTGAACCAAACCACAACCAGAACATGCTGATAGTTTCTCTGTTGTTTGCTGACAACTTCCTGCAAGTCATAACAAAGCTGGTGGGTATGATGTTAGCCTTGCCAATAAATTTAGCTCTTAACAAAGGGCAAAAAATATATATGCCTTAAGGATTATAAAATGCCAGATCAAAAACGTATTACCAAGTTTAAAATAAGTTTTAAACAAGCTGAAAGTCATTTTTCCCCACTAAGTTACTTTTATTTAATTGGTATGAAAATATACAAGATTTCCATGAAGGCTTCCATTATTGAGTTAGAAAAAATGAAACACTGAAATTTAGGGGTTTAATTTTAGCAAGACATTTAAGAGTGACTGCAGAAATCCAAATGATCTGATGTCTTCAGCGTACCTGTGACGGGTAATCAGGAGTTTTTGTTCATTTCTACCAGAAGCTGTCAAAGAGACTTCTAGAAGTTGGACTAGCAACCAGGCTGGTTTCTTCTGTAAAATAAGAATATGTAACTTAAAGGGAATAGTTGTGATATTTAATTTAATGTAAAAAATACCCAGATATCTTAGTAGTAAAAAATGTGACCCAAAGGATATAATTGTCTTCCAAACAAACAAAAGAGTAACCTTGTAAATGAACAAGGCCAAATATTTGGGAGAATGTCAGGAACTTTTCACCTGTCTACAAAACCTAGTGGTTTGGGGTTCATTCTGTCAAGAATCTTTTTAGCTGGGCTTAGATCCTGTAGCAGTCCTTCCCATGGGTGCAATAATCATTTTATGTCTACAGTTTTCTGCATACCCTCTGTTGCCTTCTGTTTTCTTTTCCTACTCTTGACTTGTTGGCATAGATGTAAGCTGCCTGAAAGTTGAGGGAATCAGTGTTTTAGGGAAGCTCTGAGTTATAAAAAGATGTATCTTTGCCAGAGCTGAGTTTATCTTTTAAATATGGGACTTAAAATCATCGTATATTGGGATCCCTGGGTGGTGCAGCGGTTTAGCGCCTGCCTTTGGCCCAGGGCGTGATCCTGGAGACCCGGGATCGAATCCCACGTCGGGCTCCCAGTGCATGGAGCCTGCTTCTCCCTCTGCCTGTGTCTCTGCCTCTCTCTCTCTCTCTCTTTGACTATCATAAATAAATAAAAATTTAAAAAAAATCATCGTATATTTCTTTTAGTGCAAACACTGTATATTGCTACAAAGCTACCTTCTGAAGTAATCTTTTACCACTATCCCTCTCACCTCTAACCTTTGTATTCTGCCATCTAAGTTGAAATTCTTTCAGTCTCTCCAACTGAACTGAGATCTATCACCTCAGGACCTTTGCACATGATGTTCCCATGCTTATGCCATTCTTTCCTACTTCCACCAACTCCACATTGCCCTTACCCACAACATACATACTTGGCCTGCTAATTTGGGAATTTCAGGTAAAAGGTCAGTTCTCTAAGAGTGTCCTCTGATTTACTTTCCTCCCTAGACAAGGTGCCTTACCATGGGCCTGTGCCTCTCTTACTTTTCTTATTAAAACTCACAATTCATTTTAATAGCCTATTTAAGTCTAAAATCTTTGCTAGACTGCAAACTCTTACAATAGAGTTTAGATCTATCTTACTCACTTTTTTCAGTACCTAGTATTAAGTACTCAAAAATATTTGTTGAAGGATGAAGACATTTAGGAAAAAGTGGTATTGTTGATGGTATGTTTCTGATTTTGTCTTTTCTCTTTGATGTGAAGACATTTACACCATATGGTTCATATTGCTTACTTACCAGCTGAAGGTAATGATGTGCAGACCCTGTAACATCGAGTATTATATATAGTGAGAGCTGTGGTGTCAGAGGTACCTCAGGAATGTTCTTACACAGTGTTGTTTTTCATGCTGGGTTTTGCAATTGCAGGAGCCAAAGGCATCCTATTGTGGCAGGATGTGATGTTTATAGAAGAGTTCTTGTTTGTAAAAGGTTGATTGCTTAATAGAAGACCTACAGATAGCTTGGTGAGCTTGGTTAAATATGGAAGGTGATATGTTGAGTGGCCTTTTAAAATCTCTTTCCTATTCAGTGGTGAGTGATGGTTTCTGAGCTGGGTTGCTCAGGCACCTTCAGGTCACAATCACTATAAACAGCAGCATCTTCTAAATTGAAAGACAAATGTATTATATATTGAGCTATAATTTTCTTTCCTTAATATCTTTATCCAGTTGTGATGTCAGGGTTATGATGGCTTCATAAAATGAGTAGCCAAGTGTGTATAATACTGGATATATAACCCCTCATATAGCCCTTGCTTATAACTTACTTATATTTTTCTTGTTTTACACTTGTTCATCTAATAAGATATGGGTGTAAATTTAGATCTGATTTTTAAAAATAGATGAGACAGACAGCAGAGGTTGTCTTTATGTATTTTATTCCTGAGTAGATGATACTTTCACATGAAGGAATGGGTACTTAAATTAAAATGTGAATTCCTAAAGCATTTGGAAAGGAAGCCTTTCAAAAAATAATTTGAGGTGAAACTTAAAAAGTAAACTCAAAATAAAAATATCAAGGTTTTCTTAATGATATAATTGGGGGATAATTATATCCTGTTGATGTTCTTTTAACAATTTTAGTTTATACAGATATAATTACATAGGATATTTTACTTATAAGAATATAGTAAGGAGGGTAAAAGTACAAAATGCTATATAGTTGATCTTATATAATATCAAGATGATTTATTTTATTTTCTGAATTCCTTAATTTCATGATGAATATTATGCTAAAATGGTTATACAATATTTCATTATATGGTTATACAATATTTCATTATATGGTTATACAATATTTCATTATATGGCTCTATAATATGGCCAATAACCAATGTTGAATGTAAAAACATCAGAACATTTGAGCTCTTATTTTTGTAAATGAAGATAAAAAGGTCATGTTAGCAGAGAATAAAATTGGCAAGAATGGTGGATTGCAGGTAATTGCAATTTTCTTCCTTATGTCAAGTTCTGTATCTTCCAAATTTTCTACAGTGAGAAGCAGTACTTTTTAATTTTTAAGATTTTATTTATTTATTTTTGAGCAATAGAGGGAAAGAATGCAGGTGGAGACAGAGAGAGAGAGAGAATCCCAAGCAGATGCCCCACTGACCATGGAGCCCCACTGGGGTCTCAATCCCATGACCCTAATATCATGACCTGAGCCGAAAGCAAGAGGCAGTGCTTAAACAACTGAGCCACCCAGGTGCCCCAGCAATACCTTTTTTATTAAATGGAAAGGTAAAATATGTTTCTTAAATCTGAGAAATTTCTTTTTTTTCCTCTTTCAATCTATCTGAATACTTTAATGGTTGCATGGTATTCAAATATGGATGTGTCAATTTATTTTCCTATAATTATGTTACTACATTAATATATTGGGAAGAGCAGCACAGAGTAGTGTTTAAGAGCTCAAACTGTGGAGCCAGACTGCTTAGGTTCATATCGCAGCTGAGCCACTTACTAGGTGTGTAACCTGGGAGCAAGTTTTTTTAACCTTTGTTTTCTCATTTAGAAGTTGGGACATTAGTATCTACCTCCCTATGTCATAGGGAGCCCATTGTTTCCTGAGGTGGTGTGATATGACATTTATATTTTAGAAAAATTTTGTTTTAAAGAGGTTGATCAGTTAACAGAAAACCCATCAGATAGAATGGTAAGCGGGATCCCTAGGTGGCGCAGCGGTTTGGCGCCTGCCTTTGGCCCAGGGCGCGATCCTGGAGACCCAGGATCGAATCCCACGTCGGGCTCCCGGTGCATGGAGCCTGCTTCTCCCTCTGCCTGTGTCTCTGCCTCTCTCTCTTTCTCTCTCTCTCTGTGACTATCATAAAAAAAAAAAAAAAGATAGAATGGTAAGCTTGGTTAAATGAGGGAGGTGATATATGAGGGACCTTTTAAATTCTTTCCTCTTCAATGGTGAGTAGTGTGTTCAGATCACATTCACTATGTGAATAGCATTATCTTCTGAATTGAAGGGTGAATGCATTATATACTGATCTGTAATTTTCTTCTCTTTTTTTAAAATTTTATTTTTATTTTTTATTTATTTACGATAGTCAGAGAGAGAGAGAGAGAGAGAGAGAGAGAGACAGGCAGAGGGAGAAGCAGGCTCCATGCACCGGGAGCCCGATGTGGGATTCGATTTCGGGTCTCCAGGATCGCGCCCTGGGCCAAAGGCAGGCGCCAAACCGCTGCGCCACTCAGGGATCCCTGTAATTTTCTTCTGTTAATGTCTTTACGAACTTTGGTATCAGAGTTTGCTGGTTTATAAAACAAACTGGAAAGTGTCCACCCTATTCTATTTTCTGTAAGAGTTTGTGTAAGATTGGTATTATTTCTACCTTAAATATTGGATAGCATTCACTTGTGAAATCATCTGGGCCTGACTTTTTTTTCTGAAAAGGTTTTTTAAAACCATGTATTCAATTTCTTTCATAGATACAAGGCTATTTGGATTTTGTATTCCATCTTGTATACTTTTTGGTAAATTGTGTTTTTCAAGGAATTTGTCAGTTTAATATAAGTTGTCAAATTTATTGGCAAAAAGATGTTGATAATATTCCCCTATTATTCTTTTAACTTCTTTGAGATTTTTGTAAATATCCCTTCTTTATTCCTGATATTGGTAATTTGTGTTTCCTTCTTTTCCTTTGATGGATCTTGATAAACCTGCTAGGGGTTCATCAAATTTATTGGTCTTTAAAAAGAACCAACCAATGTTTATTCTTCTTTCTAAATTGATTTCTGTCCTTATCTTTATTATTTTCTTTTTTCTATTTGGGATTTAATGTACTTTTATTTTTCTAGTTTCTTAAGGTGAAAACTTAGATCACTAATTTTAAAACTTCCTTCTTCTCTAACAGAACATTTAAAGCTATACATTTCCCTGAAGCACAGGAATCTATAAATCCTATAAATTTAGATTTGTTGTATTTTATAGTCATCCCATTTGAAATATTTAGTTTATTCAAATAAGACTATTTCTTCTTTGCTTTGTGCTATTTCAAATTCTTGATATTTTTAGATATCCCATTGTTACTAATTTCCAACTTAATTATTTTGTAGTCAAGAAACATATTCTGTAAGGTTTTAGAGTTTTGGCATTTGTTAAGACTTATTTTATGGCCCAGAATAAGGTATATTTTGATGAACATTCCTTGCACATTTAAAAAACGTATATATCATTCTATGGCTGTCAATTAGGTCAAAGTGATTGATAGTGTTG
Organism: Canis aureus; assembly: GCF_053574225.1. Classification (NCBI taxonomy): domain Eukaryota; kingdom Metazoa; phylum Chordata; class Mammalia; order Carnivora; family Canidae; genus Canis; species Canis aureus. The sequence continues at coordinate 36,500,118 of NC_135626.1, forward strand.
TTCAGGTTCTCTATCTCCTTAGTGATTATTTGTCTAGCTGTTCTTTTTTTTTTTTAAGATTTTATTTATTTATAGAGACAGAGAGAGAGAGAGCAGAGACATAGGCAGAGGGAGAAGCAGGTATCATACAAAGAGCCTGACGTGGGACTCGATCCAGGGTCTCCAGGATCACGCCCTGACGTGGGACTCGATCCAGGGTCTCCAGGATCACGCCCTGGGTTGCAGGTGGCGCTAAACCCCTGCGCCACCAGTGCTGCCCTGTCTAGCTGTTCTTTTAGTTTCTGAGAGAAGGTGGTAAAATCTCCACCTATGATTGTAGACATGTCTTTTCCTCACTTTAGTCCTGTAGGAGTTTGCTTAAAGTATTTTGTAGTTCTTATTATTGTGTGCATATACATCTATGATTATATCTTCCTTATGACTTGTCCCTTTTATCATAATGAAATATCCCTCTTTATCTCTGGTAATACTATCTTGAAGCTATTTTGTCTGACATTAATATAGCTGTCCTTATGCTTGCTGTTTGCTTCTATGTCACTTCCATCCTTTTATTTTCAGCCATCTGTGTCTTTGTATTTGAAGTATATTTCTTGTAGACAGCACATTATTGCATTTTTATTCAGTTAAGCATTCTCTACTTACAAAAAAAAAAAAAAAAAAAAAGTAGGCTCCATGCCCAGTGTGGAGCCAATGTAGGGCTTGAACTCAAGACCCCTCATGATCTCAATCATGTTGGCAAATGGAACTCCAATAAAAAAAAAAAAAAAAAAAAAAGACCTGAGCTGAGATCAAGATTTGGATGCTTAACTGACTGAACCACCCAGGTGCCCCAAACATTCTCTGCCTTTTAATTGGAGTGTTTAGTTCATTTATATCTAATATAACTATTGTTATGAATGGATTTAGGGTCTACCATTTATTTTTTTTAAAGATTTTATTTATTTATTCATAAGAGTTACAGAGAGAGGCAGAGACACAGGCAGAGGGAGAAGCAGGTGCCTGTGGGGAGCCCCATGCAGGACTCGATCCCAGAACTCCAGGATCATGACCTGTGCCAAAGGCAGATGCTCAACCGCTGAGCCACCCAGGCTTCCCTAGGGTCTACTGTTTATTTTTTAGTCACAGTTTTTAATTACACTTGCCTTGTTAAAAATATATCAAATGCTTTTAAGTATTCCATTTTAATTTCTCTGTTTCTTAAAAACTATACCTCTATATTTTATTTTATTAGGTTTGCTTCAGTAATTACAATATCCAAAACTTATCAGTCTACTTAGAGTTAGTATTGTACCACTAAATGGGTTTCATTTACCCACCTCCTCATCCTCTATTCTATTGTTGTTATGTATTTTACATGTACATATGTTATAAACTGCAAAATGCAGTATTTATCTGTGCTTTAAATTGCCAGCTATCTTTTGAAAAAATTAAAAGGAAGAGAAAAAAATGATAATGTTTTATATTTACCCAAATACTTAGCATTTTGGTGCTCCTGTTGATCTGAGTTTTCCACTGGTACCTGTGCCCTTCAGCTCAATGAATTTCCTTTGGATTTCTTCCAGTGCAGTTTCCTAGCAAAAAAATTTTTTTCCCATTTTTCATTATCTGAAAGATGTCTTTATTTTTTGCCTTCACATTTTGATGACTATTGCCACTGGATATAGAATTCTGGGTTGAGGGATCCCTGGGTGGCGCAGCGGTTTGGCGCCTGCCTTCGGCCCAGGGCGTGATCCTGGAGACCCGGGATCGAGTCCCGCATCTGGCTCCCTGCATGGAGCCTGCCTCCCTCTGCCTGTGTCTCTGCTTCTCTCTCTCTCTCTCTCTCTCTCTCTGTGTCTCATGAATAGATAAATAAAATCTTTATAAATAAATAAAGTATCCTCTGGCCTCCATTATTTTTGATGAAAAGTCACTCTTATTCCTATCCTATTCTCCTATATGTAATAAGTCATTTTCTCTGCCTTCCTTGAATTTTTTTTTCTTTATCTTTGGTTTTCAGCAGTATGATTATAATAAGCCTATGTTTAGTTTTCTTTATATTTATCCTATTTGACATCCACAGAGCTTGTTGAATATGTAGATTGATTTTTTTTTTTTTTTTACCAAACTTGGGAAATTTTTTGCTATTATTTCTTTTCTTTCTTTCTTTCTTTCTTTCTTTCTTTCTTTCTTTCTTTCTTTGCTTTTAGGGCATTTATTTTATACTTTGATAGTTTAAAATTTTGTGGCAGTTATTAATTGGTGATAATTTTTATTATATATTTTTTTGACTTTTTTAAAATTTATTTTTTATTGGTGTTCAATTTACCAACCTACAGAATAACCCCAGTGCCCGTCACCCATTCACTCCCACCCCCCGCCCTCCTCCCCTTCTACCACCCCTAGTTCATTTCCCAGAGTTAGCCGTCTTTACGTTCTGTCTCCCTTTCTGATATTTCCCACACATTTCTTCTCCCTTTCCTTATATTCCCTTTCACTATTATTTATATTCCCCAAATGAATGAGAACATATAATGTTTGTCCTTCTCCGACTGACTTACTTCACTCAGCATAATACCCTCCAGTTCCATCCACATTGAAGCAAATGGTGGGTATTTGTCATTTCTAATAGCTGAGTAATATTCCATTGTATACATAAACCACATCTTCTTTATCCACTCATCTTTCAATGGACACCGAGGCTCCTTCCACAGTTTGGCTATTGTGGACATTGCTGCTAGAAACATCAGGGTGTAGGTGTCCCGGCGTTTCATTGCATGTGAATCTTTGGGGTAAATCCCCAACAGTGCAATTGCTGGGTCGTAGGGCAGGTCTATTTTTAACTCTTTGAGGAACCTCCACATAGTTTTCCAGATTGGCTGCACCAGTTCACATTCCCACCAACAGTGTAAGAGGGTTCCCTTTTCTCTGCATCCTCTCCAACATTTATTGTTTCCTGCCTTGTTAATTTGCCCCATTCTCACTGGTGTGAGGTGGTATCTCATTGTGGTTTTGATTTGTATTTCCCTGATGGCAAGTGATGCAGAGCATTTTCTCATATGCATGTTGGCCATGTCTATGTCTTCCTCTGTGAGATTTCTCTTCATGTCTTTTGCCCATTTCATGTTTGGACTGTTTGTTTCTTTGGTGTTGAGTTTAATAAGTTCTTTATAGATCTTGGAAACTAGCCCTTTATCTGATATGTCATTTGCAAATATCTTCTCCCATTCTGTAGGCTGTCTTTTAGTTTTGTTGACTGTATCCTTTGCTGTGCAAAAGCTTCTTATCTTGATGAAGTCCCAATAGTTCATTTTTGCTTTTGTTTCTTTTGTCTTTGTGGATGTAACTTGCAAGAAGTTACTGTGGCCGAGTTCAAAAAGGGTGTTGCCTGTGTTCTTCTCTAGAATTTTGATGGAATCTTGTCTCACATTTAGATCTTTCATCCATTTTGAGTTTATCTTTGTGTATGGTGAAAGAGAGTGGTCTAGTTTCATTCTTCTGCATGTGGATGTCCAATTTTCCCAGCACCATTTATTGAAGAGACTGTCTTTCTTCCAATGGATAATCTTTCCTCCTTTATCGAATATTAGTGGACCATAAAGTTCAGGGTCCACTTCTGGGTTCTCTATTCTGTTCCATTGATCTATGTGTCTGTTTTTGTGCCAGTACCACACTGTCTTGATGACCACAGCTTTGTAGTACAACCTGAAATCTGGCATTGTGATGCCCCCAGATATGGTTTTCTTTTTTAAAATTCCCCTGGCTATTCGGGGTCTTTTCTGATTCCACACAAATCTTAAAATAATTTGTTCTAACTCTCTGAAGAAAGTCCATGGTATTTTGATAGGGATTGCATTAAACGTGTAAATTGCCCTGGGTAACATTGACATTTTCACAATATTAGATCTTCCAATCCATGAGCATGGAATATTTTTCCATCTCTTTGTGTCTTCCTCAATTTCTTTCAGAAGTGTTCTATAGTTTTTAGGGTATAGATCCTTTACATCTTTGGTTAGGTTTATTCCTAGGTATCTTATGCTTTTGGGTGCAATTGTAAATGGGATTGACTCCTTAATTTCTCTTTCTTCAGTTTCATTGTTAGTGTATAGAAATGCCACTGATTTCTGGGCATTGATTTTGTATCCTGCCACGCTACCAAATTGCTGTATGAGTTCTAGCAATCTTGGGGTGGAGACTTTTGGGTTTTCTATGTAGAGTATCATGTCATCGGTGAAGAGGGAGAGTTTGACTTCTTCTTTGCCAGTTTGAATGCCTTTAATGTCTTTTTGTTGTCTGATTGCTGCGGCTAGGACTTCCAGTACTATGTTGAATAGCAGTGGTGAGAGTGGACATCCCTGTCTTGTTCCTGATCTTAGGGGAAAGGCTCCCAGCGCTTCCCCATTGAGAATGATATTTGCTGTGGGCTTTTCGTAGATGGCTTTTAAGATGTTGAGGAATGTTCCCTCTATCCCTACACTTTGAAGAGTTTTGATCAGAAATGGATGCTGTATTTTGTCAAATGCTTTCTCTGCATCTAATGAGAGGATCATATGGTTCTTGGTTTTTCTCTTGCTGATATGATGAATCACATTGATTGTTTTACGGGTGTTGAACCAGCCTTGTGTCCCAGGGATAAATCCTACTTGGTCATGGTGAATAATTTTCTTAATGTACTGTTGGATCCTATTGGCCAGTATCTTGTTGAGAATTTTTGCATCCATGTTCATCAGGGATATTGGTCTGTAATTCTCCTTTTTGGTGGGGTCTTTGTCTGGTTTTGGAATTAAGGTGATGCTGGCCTCATAGAACGAATTTTTAGTACTTCATCTCTTTCTATCTTTCCAAACAGCTTTAGGAGAATAGGTATGGTTTCTTCTTTAAACGTTTGATAGAATTCCCCTGGGAAGCCATCTGGCCCTGGACTCTTGTGTCTTGGGAGGTTTTTGATGACTGCTTCAATTTCCTCCCTGGTTATTGGCCTGTTAAGGTTTTCTATTTCTTCCTGTTCCAGTTTTGGTAGTTTGTGGCTCTCCAGGAATGCGTCCATTTCTTCTAGATTGCCTAATTTATTGGCATATAGCTGTTCATAATATGTTTTTAAAATCGTTTGTATTTCCTTGGTGTTGGTAGTGATCTCTCCTTTCCCATTCATGATTTTATTAATTTGAGTCTTCTCTCTCTTCTTTTTAATAAGGCTGGCTAATGGCTTATCTATCTTATTAATTCTTTCAAAGAACCAACTCCTGGTTCTGTTGATCTGTTTCACAGTTCTTCTGGTCTCGATTTCGTTGAGTCCTGCTCGAATCTTTATTAACTCTCTTCTTCTCCTGGGTGTAGGATCTATTTGCTGTTTTTTCTCTAGCTCCTTTATGTGTAAGGTTAGCTTTTGTATTTGAGTTCTTTCCAGTTTTTGAATGGATGCTTGTATTGCGATGTATTTCCCCCTTAGGACTGCTTTTGCTGCATCCCAAAGATTTTGAACAGTTGTATCTTCATTCTCATTAGTTTCCATGCATCTTTTTAATTCTTCCTTAATTTCCTGGTTGACCCTTTCATCTTTTAGCAGGATGGTCCTTAACCTCCACGTGTTTGAGGTCCTTCCAAACTTCTTGTTGTGATTTAGTTCTAATTTCAAGGCATTATGGTCTGAGAATATGCAGGGGACGATCCCAATCTTTTGGTATCGGTTCAGATCCAATTTGTGACCCAGTATGTGGTCTATTCTGGAGAAAGTTCCATGTGCACTTGAGAAGAATGTGTATTCAGTTGAGTTTGGATGTAAAGTTCTGTATATATCTGTGAAATCCATCTGGACCAGTGTATCATTTAAAGCTCTCATTTCTTTGGAGATGTTGTGCTTAGAAGACCTATCGAGGGTAGAAAGAGCTAGATTGAAGTCACCAAGTATAAGTGTATTATTATCTAAGTATTTCTTCACTTTGGTTATTAATTGATTTATATATTTGGCAGCTCCCACATTCGGGGCATATATATTGAGGATTGTTAAGTCCTCTTGTTGGATAGATCCTTTAAGTATGATATAGTGTCCCTCTTCATCTCTCACTACAATCTTCGGGGTAAATTTTAGTTTATCTGATATAAGGATGGCTACCCCTGCTTTCTTTTGAGGACCATTCGAATGGTAAATGGTTCTCCAGCCTTTTATTTTCAGGCTGTAGGTGTCCTTCTGTCTAAAATGAGTCTCTTGTAGACAGCAAATAGATGGGTCCTGCTTTTTTATCCAGTCTGAAACCCTGCGCCTTTTGACGGGGTCATTAAGCCCATTCACATTCAGAGTTACTATTGAGAGATATGAGTTTAGTGTCATCATGATATCTATTCAGTCCTTGTTTTTGTGGATTGTTCCACTGAACTTCTTCTTAAAGGGGAATTTTAAGAGTCCCACTTAAAATTTCTTGCAGAGCTGGTTTGGAGGTCACATATTCTTTCAGTTCCTGCCTGTCTTGGAAGCTCTTTATCTCTCCTTCCATTTTGAATGAGAGCCTTGCTGGATAAAGTATTCTTGGTTGCATGTTCTTCTCATTTAGGACCCTGAATATATCCTGCCAGCCCTTTCTGGCCTGCCAGGTCTCTGTGGAGAGGTCTGCTGTTATCCTAATACTCCTCCCCATAAAAGTCAGGGATTTCTTGTCTCCTGCTGATTTAAGGATCTTCTCTTTATCTTTGGAATTTGCAAGCTTCACTATTAAATGTCGAGGTGTTGAACGGTTTTTATTGATCTTAGGGGGGGATCTCTCTATTTCCTGGATCTGAATGCCTGTTTCCCTTCCCAGATTAGGAAAGTTTTCAGCTAGAATTTGTTCAAATACATATTCTGGCCCTCTGTCCCTTTCGGCGCCCTCAGGAACCCCAATTAAACGTAGGTTTTTCTTCCTCAGGCTGTCGTTTATTTCCCTTAATCTATCTTCATGGTCTTTTAATTGTTTGTCTCTTTTTTCCTCAGTTTCCCTCTTTGCCATCAACTTGTCTTCTATGTCACTCACTCGTTCTTCCACCTCATTAACTCTCGTGGTTAGGACTTCTAGTTTGGATTGCATCTCATTCAATTGATTTTTAATTTCTGCCTGATTAGCTCTAAATTCTGCAGTCATGAAGTCTCTTGAGTCCTTTATGCTTTTTTCTAGAGCCACCAGTAGCTGTATAATAGTGCTTCTGAATTGGCTTTCTGACATTGAATTGTAATCCAGATTTTGTAACTCTGTGGGAGAGAGGACTGTTTCTGATTCTTTCTTTTGAGGTGAGGTTTTCCTTCTAGTCATTTTGCTCAGTGCAGAGTGGCCAAAAGCGAGTTGTATTGGGAAAAGGAGAGAAAGAAGGAAAGAAAAGAGAAAGAGAAAAAAGAAAAAGGAAGAAAAAAAGAAAAAAAAAGAAGAAAAAGAGAAAAAGAAAGAAAGGAAAAAAAAGTGGGGGAAGGAAACAAATCAAAAAGCAAAACAAAACGAAACGAAACGAAACAAAACAAAAAAACCACGGGGGAGTATCTTCTGATTCTGTATACTTTAAGTCCCTTGACTTCCCCTGGAACTTGGCCGTCTAGCTGGTCTTCTGGGGGAGGGGCCTGTTGTGCTGATTTTCAGGTGTTAGCACTTGGGGGAGCTGCTCTGCCCCCTGCCTGGTGCAGGGCTCAGTAGGGGTTGTTTACCCCATGAGGCCCCTGGAGGAACAACCACGGTGGCGGCGGCAGCTCTGGAGCCCTGGATTCAGCCCCCGCAGGAACTCCGGAGCTCTCCGTCTGCAGGGCCTGGAGGCTCCGGGGCGGGGCCGCTGATCTGCTCAGCTGGGGCAGGAGCGTCCTCGCTGTCCTGGGCCCTCCCGGCCTCTGCCTGTCCCGGGGGGGAGGCCGGATCCTGGGCTGTGTTCCGGCGCCCAGTGCTCCGGGGCCTGCGCTGTTGGATTCGCGCTCCCGCCCCGCAGCCCCCTCCGCGGAGCCGCCGCCCGAGCCCCTCCGAGCTGCTCCGGGTCCCGCCGTGCGCGCTGCAGCCCTTAGGGAGCTCGGGGCACGCTCCTGGGCGCGCAGTTGCTCTGTTACTGTCCCAGGGAGCCCGAGGGCATCCCCGCCCTCCTGGGTCCTGCTCCAACTCCCCGCGAGCCCCTTTCCGCCCGGGAAGGTCGGTGCAGCTCCTGCGTCTCCGGGACGGGGCTCTCCTGTCCTGGGGACACTCGCCCCAGCCTCAGCCCGGCTCCTCGCGGGGCCCCTCCCCCTTGGAGGCCTTTGTTTCTTTATTTCTATTTTCCCCGTCTTCCTACCTTGATAGAAGCGCGAACTCTTCTCACTGTAGCATTCCAGGTGTTCTCTTTTTAATTCTCAGGCCGAATTCATAGATTTTCAGGAAAATTTGAAGGTTTTCTAGGTAATTTGGTGGGGACAGGTGATTTGGAGACCCTACTCTTCGGCCATCTTGCCCCTCCCCTCCTCTCTTTTTTTTTTTTTTTTTTTTTTTTTTTACCCATTGTCTTTCTGCCCTTCTTCTGGGACACCAAATACATGTAAGTAATGACCTTTGATGTTGTCCCACATTCCACTAAGTTTTGTCTCAGGGTACTCCTCAGCTACTCCAGACCCCACATGGTCTGGGTGTACCCTTAGATAAAAAGCTGTAAAAATGCAAGTCTCATTCTACAGTTCCTTTCTTTTTCTTTCTTTCTTTCTTTTTTTTTTTTTTTTTACAGTTCCTTTCTTTCAGGGATCAAATTCCTGCCAATTTCTGCCTGCTTTTGGCTGTTTGGTGCCTTAAAAATTATTGTTTTTAAATATTTTGTTGATAATTCTTACCTGTTTGAAAGTTAGCCCAACACAAATTATTCTATTATTACTCAAAAAGCTATAGGTTTAAAAAAATATTTTCCTTCTGGCTATTATAATTCTTACAATTTCTAAAAGCTTTCAAGTTCATAGTTGTTTTTTTAAGATTTTATTTATTTATTCATGAGAAACAGAGAAAGAGGCAGAGACGTAGGCTGAGGGAGACAAAGGCTCCCTGTAAGGAGCCTGATGCGGGACTGGATCCTGGATCCCAGGATCACACCCTGGGCCAAAGGCAGATGCTCAACTGCCTAACCACCCAGGCATCCCTTAAGTTCATAGTGGTTTTTTTTTTTTCCTTAAGTTCATAGTTTTAAACTTGTATATATTTGGTTATAATATCTACACATAATGACAGTTTTCTTCTTTCTTGGGCTTCTTTTTGTCTAGAACCTCCCGAACAATATTAATTAATAGTGGGAGTAGTTGGCAAACCAATCTTGTTCTTTAATGATAATGACTTTAGTTTTTCAGGCATAAATGGGATATATATCTCTCTTAGGTTAAGAAGGTATTCTTTTATTTCTATTTAATACAGTTTTGTTACAAATAGATGATAAACATCATCAGGTGAGGTCTTTGCCATTTATCAACCTGCTTGTATAGATCTCTTTTTTAAACTAATAAATAAAAAACACAATACATCAATAATATTCAAACATCTTTATATTCCAAGGATATACTTTATATTATTATTTTAATGTACTGCTACGTTTGACTTACTAGTACTTTATTTAGGGTTTTTATATCTTTTTTTTTATTTTTTTATTTTTTATTTTTTTTTTTTAGGGTTTTTATATCTATATTAACTTTAAACTGATTCTTTTTTATGCTCTTTTAGAACTGGAGTTATGATGACTTTTAATAAATGATTAAAGAAGCTTTCTCTTCTTTGCACTGGGATAGTTTATGTTGAATGAGAATGATTGATTACTTAAAAGTTTGAATGACATTTATATAACTATATGAATCTGAACTTTTATTTTTTTTAACAATTTGACAAAATTTTCTTCTTTTTCCCTGGTTATTAGCCTGTTCAGGATTCAGGTTTTCCATTTCTCAATTCAGTTTTAGAAATCTATGTTTTTCTCAGAAATTGTTTCACTGTGGTTTTCAAATTTATTTACATGGCATTTTATTTTGTTTACTTACATAGGCCCTTATTTTTGAAAATAACTTTCAAAGGGGAAAAATGATAACCAATATCATAAAACACATTATATAAAAGCACAAAGAAGAAAATTAAAATAACTTGAAATCTCACCAAATTTATGAAATGTTCCATTATATTATTAAAGGTACTGTATTTGTTGTTGCTTCCTTTTATTCTGCTTCATTTCTGTATATTTGTGCTTTCTTTCCCTTTTCCTTGATTACATATGCAAATGCTTTATCAATTTACTGGATTTCCCACTCACCTCTGAAAATTTCCAGCTGTTAAACACTTATTTAGTATTTATACATTTTTTTCACTGTTTCTAAGGTCAGTGTTTTTTTTTTAAGATTTAATTTATTTATTCATGAGAGAATTTATACTCACAGAGAAAGAAAGGCACAGACAGACACAGGCAGAGGGAGAAGCAGGCTCCATGCAGGGAGCCCAATGCGGGACTCTATCCCAGGTCTCCAGGATCAGACCTTGGGCTGAAGGCGGCACTAAACCGCTGAGCCACCCGGGCTGCCCAAGGTGTTGTGCAATGGAACTCTTTTCAAAATTAAATTCTTATGTGAAATCATAATGTATAAAGAGATGAAAGCCCAGTGCTTGTGATTAAGGCAAAGGGGACAGAGGGAGCTTCCCAGAGTCCCTCTCAATTGACCTGCCTCTGCTCTTTCTCTTTCTTATCAGAGGGTTGTGACTCCACAGAGCACTGTTCTGATTTATTAATTCTGCTTTTATCTTTGTTTCCTTCTTCCTATTTTCCACAGGCTTGTTTTATTGCTCTTTTCTGATTTCTTGAGTTTGATGCTTTTTTTCTTATTTAATACTAGAAACAAATATTTAAGTCTATGAATTGGTCAGGACAATACTGGTTATATCTTATAATATTTTATTCAGGCTATTTTCTCAATATGTTGTAATTGCATTTCCTCTCTGACCCATGACATATGTAGGAGTGTATTTTCAATGTTCAGATGTGAAAGGTTTGTTTACTCTTTTTAATATTAAGTTCTGGGGGATCCTTGGGTGGCTCAGCAGTTTAGCGCCTGCCTTCAGCCCAGGGCGTGCTCCTGGAGTCCCGGGATCAGGTCCCACATCAGGCTCCTTGTATGGAGCCTGCTTCTCCCTCTGCCTGTATCTCTGCCTCTCTCTGTGTGTGTCTCTCATGAATAAATAAATAAAATCTTTAAAAAAAATAATATTAAGTTCTGGTTTTATTTTATTCTTAGACCTAAAATTTTTCCTTTAAAGCTATAAAACTTTCATTTTCTGATGCTTATTTTGTGGAGAGGCCATTTTGACTCTGTTGTTTTGTAGGCAACTTATTTTTTTTGTCTGAGTCCTTGAGGGATGTTTTCATTTTTCTTCAATTTTGAAAGTTCAGAAAGGTATACACAGATGTTCTTTCTTTCTCTTTCTTTCTTTCTTTCTTTCTTTCTTTCTTTCTTTCTTTCTTTCTTTCTTTCTTTCTTTTTCTTTTTTAATAGCTTCATTGAGATACAGTTCATATAACATGCAACCTACCCTTTAAGTGTACAATCCAATGGCAATTATCACAATAAATTTTAGAACATTTTCATCATCCCAAAAGAAAACTTGAACCCTTAGTTTTCACTCCCCAATCTTCCTCCCTCCTGCAGCTGTAGGCATCCACTAATCTAACTTTATGTTTCTATAGAGTTGCCTATTCTGTATATTTCATATAAATTCATTTATATAATATGTGGTCCTTGTGACTAGTTTCTTTCACTTACCATGACAATTTCAGAGATTCACCTATATTGTAGCATGTATCAACATTTCATTTTCTTTCTATTGGTGAATAATATTCCACTGTATAGATCTATCACATTTTATTTATTCATTCATCAGTTTATGGACGTTTGGGTTCTTTCCCAAGTGGGAAAGAACATACAGGCTATTAGGAATAATGCTGCTATGAACATTTGTTTTCATTTCTCTTGGGCGTATATCTAGTAGTGAAATTACTGGGTCATATGGTAACTCTCTGTTTAGCCTTTTGAGGAACTACAAGACTGTTTAACAAAGCAGCATTTTAGATTCCTGCCAGTAAAATATGAGGGTCCCAATTTTTCTATATCTTTGACAACATTCATTTTTGTCCATATTTTTGGCTGTAGCATCCTAGTGAGTGTGAAGTGGCATCTCATTGTGGTTTTGATTTGCATTTCCCTGATGACAATTGATGTTGAGCATGTTTTCATGTGCGTATTGACCATTTGTATATCTTCCTTGGGTAAATGTCTGTTCAGATCCTTTACTCATTTTAAAATTGAATTGTTTGTCTTTTTATTATTGAGTTGTAAGAGTTCTCTATATATTCTATAGATAAGTCTCTTATCAGCTATATGATTTGCAAAAATTTTCTCCTGTGGGTTCTTTTTACTTTCTTGATGACATCCTTTGAAGCACAATAGTTTTTAATTTTTTGATGTCCAATTTATTTTTTCCTTTATTGCATGTTCTTTTGACATCACATCTAAGACACTTACCTAATTTTGGAAATATTACCTAATCCAAGGTCACAAGGATTTATGCTTGTTCCTTTCTAAGAATTTTATAGTTTCACATTTTACATTTAGGTCTTTGATCCATTTTGCATGAAATTTTGTATATTGTGTGAGGTAGGGATCCAACTTCAGTTTTTTGCATGTGGATATTCAGTAGTTCCAGCACCATTTGTTGAAAAAATGTTTTTTTTCCCTATTGAATTGTCTTGACATCCTTGTCAAAAATCTATTGATTATAAATGTGTGAAGGACTATGTCTGAAGTTTCAATTTTATTCCTTTGATTTATGTGTCTATCTCTTTGTTGGTACTATATTGTCTTGATTACTGTAACTTTGTAGTAAGTTTTGAAATCAGAAAATGTGAATTCTGGGGTGCTTGGGTGACTCAGTCAGTTAAGCATCTGCCTTCAGCTCAAGTCATGATTGCAGGGTCCTGGAATTGAGCCCAGCATCCTTGCTCAGCAAGGAACCTGCTTCTCCCTCTCCCTCTGTCTCTCCCTGAGCTCCCTTCTCCCCTCCTCTGTTTGTGCTCGCTCTCTCTCTCTCACCCACACGTTCTCTCTCTCTCAAATAAATAAAATCTTTAAAAAAATGTGAATCTTCCAAAGTTCTTTTTTTTTCAAAGTTGTTCTGGCTATTCTGGGTCCCTTGACTTTTCAAATGAATTTTAGGATTAGTTAATCAGTTTTTGCAAAAAAGTCAACTGAGATTTTTATTGGGATTGCATTAAATCTTTAGATCAATTTGAGGAATACTGCCATCTTAACAATAATAAGTCTTCATCTATGAACAGGGATGTCTTTCCATTTATTTAGATCTTTAATTTCTTCCAACAATTTTTTTTCTAACAATTTTTTTTTTGCAATTTTCAGAGTTTAAGTCTTGCACTGCTTCTGTTAAATTTATTTCTAAGTATTTAATTCTGTTTTATGCTATCTTAAGTGGAATTTTTCTAATTTCATTTTTGGCTTGTTCATTGCTACTTTATAGAAAGACAGTTGCTTTTGTATATTAATCTTGTATCTTGCAAGCTTACTGAATTTGTTTATTCTAGTAGTTTTTAGTGGGTTTTGTTATATACAAGATCATGCAATGTGCAAGTAGAGATAGTTTCACTTCTTCCTTTCTAATCTGGACTATTTTTTTAATTTTTAAACAGGTTTTATTTAATTATTTATTTATTTGAGAAAGACAGAGAGCATGAGTGGGGAAGAGGTGGACGGAGAAAGAGAGGCAGAGTTCCTGCTGAGCAGGGAGGCTCAGTCCAGGACTCTGGGATAGTGACCTGTGCTGAAGGAGACATTCAACCAACTGAGCCACCCAGGCGTCCTTAATCCTTCATTTTCTTGTGCAATTGCCCTGGCTACCACCAGCATAATGTTGAATATTCATGGTGAGAGCAAACATCCTTTTTTTTTTTTTTTTTTTTTAAGATTTTACTTATTTATTCATGAGAGACACAGAAAGAGAGAGGCAGAGACACAGGCAGAGGGAGAAGCAGGTTCCATGCAGGGAGTGCAGGGAGCCCAATGTGGGACTTGATCCCAGGACCCCAGGATCATGCCCTAAGCCGAAGGCAGACACTCAACCACTGAGCCACCCAGGCGTCCCAGCAAACATCCTTATATTGTTTCTGATCTTTAGGAACTAAGGGAAAGCACCAGTCTTTGGCCATTATGTATGATGTTAGCTGTGGGGCTTTCTTGAAGCTGCTCTTTATCAGGCCTAGGAATTTTCCTTCTATTCCGAGTTTACTGGGTATTTTTTATCTTGAATTTTGTCAAATGCTTTTTCTGCTTCTACTGAGATGATCATATGGTCCTTGTCTTTTATTAATAGGTTTATTGCATTCACTGAATTTTAGGTGACATTTATTTTTATCTTTTAATTCAACTTTTCATTTCCTCATTCTTTACACTTCAGAGGACTTTAAAGGAACCCATTAAACAACATATGCAATAGACATGATGCAAGCCTTAGAAGTTGATGGTGTTCCTCTGTGAGATTTTTAATTTCCAGAACTTTATACTTCACCAAAAGTACTAGTGATGGCTATCTAGGATTTTTTTGTTGTTTTGATGTTATTGAATAGTATGAATGTAAAACAAAATTTTAAGCATGCTTATGTAACCCAACTGTATAAATTCATAACATTATGATTTGATAGCATATATGACATTTTTATACTGTAGGCGCTGTTTTGGAGGTGGGATATTTTAACTGTGTTATTTATATACTTTTTAGGGATGATAACCCTTTTTTGCATAATAAAGTATGTAGCTGGTATTTTGGGCAATTGTGATCATTATCAATGTACTTCGTCTTTGAAAATATCTAGATGCCCCTCATTTCTTTCAACATAACATGATTTGTTTCATATTATATATTTCTATCATGTCCCTATTTTATAATGTATGTTCACATTAATTGCAGTTTCCTTCTCTTGGATACATTTTTCTTTTCCATGTGAGTTCATTCACTTGGTTGCATTGTCATTTTCATTGATGATGCATTTGCTAATTAATTTTTCTTCTTTGAATGCCTGCCCTTTTTGTTCCCGGTTTTGTAGTTCAGCTCTATTTTTTATTTCAGCTCTATTACTAGTGTTTCTTTCTTGCTTGTGTTGTCCTGTGACCTTCTATGACTGATTTGTAATATTTATAGGTTTATGAAATTGACAGTCCATCCTCTGGCATCAGAGATAATTAATATTTCAGTGTTTCTTTAAAATGGTTTAGAAAAATAGTTACTTTTTGTGATATATATATATATATATATATATATATATATATATATATATACATTGGCATTCCAAGTTTATAGCAAGGTCTTGGATTATCAGAAGGCATCACTTATAGTTATACGTAAAGTTTTATGTATTTTTTATTCAGGTAAAATATATATGACATAAGATTTACTGTTTTAACCATTAGTAAGTACACAGTTCTGTGGTATTAAGTACATTCATATTGCTTTGAAACTTAAAAAAATTTTTTTTTAAGGTTTTTTTTTTTTTTCATGAGAGACACAGAGACAGAGGTAGAGACATAGGTAGAGGGAAAGGCAGGCTCCCTGTGAGGAGCCTGACATGGCACAGGATCCCAGGACCCTAGGATCACCACTTGAGCCCAAGGCAGATGATCAACCACTGAGCCATCCAGATGCCCTGAAACTTTAAAGTTTTTAAAGAGAAGATAATACTCATTTTTAAATTCTTCAGATTTTCCTATTTATCTCTTAATACTTTCCTGTTGACCAGCTTTCTTTTTCTTTTAGATGCTGAGGAGTTCTTGGCAGAAGGTTTGCGGAATGAGAACCTCAGTACTACTGCAAGGGACCACAGAGACCATATTCTACGAGGCTTCCAGCAAATCAAAACTAGGTTTGTATAAACTGATTTCATTTCTCATTAGCTTTGAAACAATTCATAGTCAGTAAAATCTGCTTTCATAGTATATAAATTAACAAGGTAGAACATATTTACTATAGTTCTTTATACTCGACAGAGGTTTAATAAGTATTTACTGAGTTGAATTGGAGATAGGCAAGCATGGTTAGTGGCAACTAATTTACCAAAATAAAAATGTTTTCATAATTATGTATCTTAAGATAATGAATCTACTTTTAGCTTTAGATTGTTATGTTTATCTTTATTGAATACTTCTGCAAAATATGTGAAAAGCTAAACATTTATGCTTGTCCAAGTTACTAAGAAAGATCTTAGGGAGTTAGAGATAATTAATTTTTGTTATAATTTTTGGTCCTGATTTTACTTCTACATCTCCTTCCCTAAAAGAAAACTTAAACCAGACTTATCCAGTTGATTCTTTGACCATATTGGAATGCTTTACTCTTAGACTGGTGTGGAGTATCATGTTCATTGACTTTTTAAAATAAAAGGTCTTGACCTAATTTGTGCCTTTTAGAATGAGCATCTGGCAGATACATATACTTGCCTGGGGAAGAGAAAAATAAAAATTTTCTTTTGCAATATATTTCCTGGCCATCTTTTGCTTGAAATATGGTAACTGAACGAGAATTGGGGATACGTTTAGTATTATTTTAAGCTTTCTCAACCTGATGGCAATGTGGTTCAGAATGTTTGAACTAAGTACTCTTAGAGAAGAGAGAACATCTGTAGGGTTATGACTAGGATTCAATTTGTATGCCTGACTGATCTTAGCATCTACCTTAGAAACCTCTCACTGAAACTCCTTAGAAGTAGGGAGTTTTATCCTTTAGAAGGGCACAGCCAGAATCTATTCCCTCCAGAAATGTGAGAGAACCTCACAAGATGCCCTGCTGGATCTTAATCGATCTTTCCTGCTGGCTAATTAAGCATCACTTTTACTCAGCAACTGGGGACTGTGTAATTATCAGCCTGGGTTGCCCTGAATAATTGAAACAAACAGAATGCAGAAGATGGGAGCTTTCTGCAAACATGAGAATATCTATAATTTTTGGTATGCTGGAAGAGTGTTTAAAACAAACTTCTCCATAATGTTACTTTATTAGTAGATAAATTTAGATTTACCTGTGTATCTGAAGGCTTAGTTAGTAACCCATAGAATTTTTTTATTTTCACAAGCTGGACTTTGCATTATAGGATTATTATAAGGATTGCCTGAGGAATAGAGGTGGTATTGTTTCAAACTGTATGACAGAGAAAGGGAAGCCCAAACTATAATTGTGTAATGATGATGCTATTGATATAAATTTGTGATAAGAAATGCAAGAATAAATGTTATGCACCTGTATGGACAAAGATACAATGAAGAGGAATTCTCTTTTCCCATATTTGTACCACAGCGTTTGGAAAGGGCTAAATCTCAATCTTAAATTTGTAATAAATGGTGATTTTGTGGCTCCTCATTGTTACCAATTGCATATTACTTATTAGTCCTCTTTTTACTTTTTATTTTTAAATTTATTCCCTTTAAACATTTAAAAATTATTTATTTATTTATTTATTTATTTATTTATTTATTTATTTATGACACAGAGAGAGAGGCAGAGACATAGGCATAGGGAGAAGCAGGCTCCCCATAGGGGAGCCTGAAATGGGACTTGATCCTACAACCCCAGGATCACACCCTGAGCTGAAGGCAAGATGCTCAATCACTGAACCATCCAGGCGCCCCTCCCTTTTTAAAATTTAAATTCAATTTGCCAACATACAGTATAACACCCAGTGCTCATCCCATCAAGTGCCCTCATTAGCTTAGTGCTCTTTTTAAATTCACATGCACACGTCTATGCACACACACAGAAGCTGTATTTGTTATGGGATGGAGAAGGTTCCTTGTTCTCAAAGAACTTGCTGTGTGGTTTGTGGGATAGACATTCAGGAAATAATCAGCAGGAGCTTTAGGAAACATCTGATGGGAGCTTTCTGTTCATTGATTTGTTGCAAGAAAGATGACACTTTATTTAGAATTTCATAATTATCAGATCATGCAGGAAATGAGGAGCCAGAAATTAGATACTGTACCAGAAAATGGAAAAATGAGAGTTTACTTTGGCAAGCTGTTTGAAATTGCCTTACATCCACCCATTCAATCATCATTCTGTTAATGTAACGCTTGTTTTATTGAATGCTCTTCTTCAGCCATATTGCTTCTATAGTCCTGTTTATGGCTGGTCAACATTATAGACTATATGTATTGATACTGAAAGCTTGTACAATATCAGCCACATTTACTCTTGTTTTGTGGCATTGTATCTCATGCCAAAAAAGCTAGGTGTGAAAAGAAATCATCAAACTTGAGAATTAAATGTATGTGGCAAGTTGCCATGTAACATGGAAAGAATCACTGAAAGTTGTTTAAAAGATTGTATCTTTAGGCATATTAAAGTGATGATATTTTAAGGTTTGGTACATTTTGGGGGTATAGGAACCTATCTATAATTATGGTTTGACACTTCAGAACTTACTTGAAGGTGGGTAAGAAATCTCAAGCAGGATAATCTGAGAAGACCACTTGATAGATATGAATACTATACTACTCTGTATACACACACATATACATATATCCCCTTTACACACATACATGCAACTTTCCACTCTATCTTTGTTGTTTTCTTGCTTCAGTTCCTCTAATTCTTTCCTCAAGTTGAGCTGCTTGAGAATGAAAAGGGTAGAGAGTAGTGAAAATACCACTGCCTCTGATTCTTGGTCAACTCTAAAGAGTTGGCCCTAATTTTTATGGTGACTCAGAATTCAGTGGTGTTTGCCACGGCTATGGAATTGCCAGAAGTCAAAGTGTCTGACTCCATCACAACTGTTATAATGTGCTATTTGCCACCTTTCTGTTGTCTAGCATGACCAGCCCCAGGAAATGAGAGTTGTGTCAAGAGTCATGGATGTCCTCCAAGTGCTCATCTATTTTTCAGCACAAGTAGTTTAGCTGTTCTCTTTCCTCCCAGATTTAAAAACAAACAAAGATCATTATCTGTATCTCTGTCTGCATACTAGGTTTTTTGGCTTACATGTATCACCAATGAAGGATAATATATTCCATGTAAAACAAAATCTTAAAAAATGGTAATTCCTGTGATTCTGGAAGTGAAGCCTTTTGTAGTATTCCATGTCCTGAGCTATAATATTCATTGTTCTTCTTCCAACTGCCTCATTTAAACCTTCTCCCTAAAATCTAACAGCTTTCACATTCTGAGTCCAAGTTTTCATTGAGCTCTTTAGAGAATGATTAGGATGAAAGCCAGGCACAGGCTCCTCCTGTTTTATTACGGTGGTCACTGCAGGATCAGCACCAGATGTGGGACACCTGGAATGAAGCAGACAGAAGCTGCACTTAGACACTTGATGGCAGTCTCATGCATTTGCAGAAACAGTCGAGCATTCCTTAAAAGTTTTATTCAGGGGAGGCCATCTGACAGCAAGAATAGTGGGGGAGGGAATGAAGAAAATGGAATATTTTTATTACTGTGGTAAGGATATATTCTTTCTTGATGGCCTGTTTTGGAACAACTAGTCATTTATGCTCACTGTTGGAAGTGAAGGCCAGAGCCAATGGAAACAAACTTGGAGTATTATTTCCTTCTGTGAAACTTAAAGGAGTTCCAAAAAGAGACAGGTAGATTTATAGCACACTGAAAGGGAAAGAAATCAAGAAATAGCGTTCTGTAACAGGACTATGGCACAAAACCCACAAAACTCAGGACGTTTAATGTACAGACTGAAAGAGTATCTTGAACTTGTCTCATTGTGGGTGGCTAGTGTGTAGCTCCACGTGACACATGATACATTAATATAAATATCATAAAAACAATTCAGTTTTCTTTGGGAACTTCATGTTTTTCTTTTCAGATTAACATGGATTTAACTTTAAAGCAGGGTTTAACTTAAAAATGTATCATCAGGAACACCTGGGTGGCTCAGTCAGTTGAGTGTTTCACTCTTGATTTCGGCTTAGGTCCTGATCTCAGGGTTATGAGACTGAGCCACGTGTCAGGCTCTGCTCTTAGTGGGGAGTCTACTTGAGATTCTTTTTCTCCATCTCTCCCTCTCAAATAAATAAGTAAATACATAAATAAATCTTTTTAAAAAGAGAATGTATCACCAGATATCTTTGTAGTATAGGAATAGAGACAAAGAGTCTGATAACAGACTTTGGGAATAAAAATTTCAAAATAGTATACTGTATATATCATTACCAATAATTACATAGAAGGTTTGACTTTTCATAAGTGTAGTTATTGAGCTTAAACACCCCAAAAGAAAACACATTCACATGAAGCATGCTTAAAGAGAACTAAAATAGGGACCCCTGGGTGGCTCAGCAGTTGAGCGTCTGCCTTTGGCTCAGGGCGTGATCCAAATTCAGGGATCGAGTCCCACATCAGGCTTCCTGCATTGAGCCTGTTTCTTCCTCTGCCTATGTCTCTGCCTCTCTCTGTGTCTCTCATGAATAAATAAATAAATAAAATCTTTTGAAAAAAAGAGAACTAAAATATAATGTACTATTAATACGTTTGTGTTATTTGCAAGTTTAGTTATTTGCATGTAACAACTTTCTGATGTTTCATTTTGCTATTTACACTGGAGTTTCAGTGCCAGCTCAGAAAAAGAAAGAGAAGGAGATATTTGTACAATCTATCTAAGTTTCAATAGCTCTGAAAAGGCTCAAAAGTTGTAGCAATAATTTCACCACATTTTGAAGGCTAATAATTCATTTCTTCCTTTCCCAATCCTATCCCTGCTTCCCATTATTAAACCAAGAAAGAAAACAGTCCTGCAACAAATTCAGAGCTATCAACTAATCTTTTTTTTTTTTTTTTTAATTTATGATAGTCACACAGAGAGAGGGGGGTGGGCAGAGACACAGGCAGAGGGAGAAGCAGGCTCTCCATGCACCGGGAGCCCGACGTGGGATTTGATCCCGGGTCTCCAGGATCGCGCCCTGGGCCAAAGGCAGGCGCTAAACCGCTGCGCCACCCAGGGATCCCAACTATCAACTAATCTTATATACCAAATTCCTGTACTAGTATTCTGTTATTCAGTGAATGTTTGTTGAGATTTTTCAACTGTGTTAAAAGATTTTTGAGGATATACTTATCTGGCAATGAGGGGTTCTATTTAGTGTTCCTTTGAGCCTGAAATGCTCTGCAGATGAGACTGATAGGATTTTTTTAAAAGATTTTTTATTTTTTTGAGAGAGAGAGAGAGCACAAGCAGGAGGAGGGGCAGAGAGAGATAGAGAGAGAGAGAAGCAGGCTCCTCATTGAGCAGAGAGCCTGATGTGGGACTCAATCCCAGAACCCTGAAATCATGACCTGACCTGAAAGCAGATGCTTAACTGACTGAGACACCCAGGTGCCTAAGACTGATATGATATTACCCATTTCTGGACTCTTGGCTTAACCTGGAAAGACGGGTCGTCTTATTATGTGCTGTTTCCTAGCAGGCCTTCTGTTCCTCCCAAGCAGCCTTGAAATGTATAATTCGCCTTTTAATGTTATGATGATGATTATCCCATATATTCTTTCACTTGTGAGGCTATCTTGGGATTGGTACCAGATCCAAGATTAAATTGATCATTTTTTTTTCTTTTACACTAGATTATTGTGGTGATATTCATGGGCAAGAAGCTTTTCCTTTTGGGCATCCTATAAAATAAATATTTTATATAAGTAATTCTGATATATAATAATATTTTAGTATTTTTTCATGCTAAGTAATAGGTAGGTTTTTTTAAGCATGAAAAAAGCATGGATAAATAAATGTTTTCCTTTCAAAAGTTTTTATTAAAAATTCTGAGTACTGATCTCTTTAAACAGAAAAGATAGTCTATCAAGAGCAAAATAAATTTTGAAATGGGACCTAGGAAGCAGGCAAGTGATGAGCTTGTACCCTTCAGGTTGGACTAACTGAACATACTCTTTAGCCATAGAGTTAGGTCGCTGAATAGTAAGCTGAACATACTCTTTAGCCATAGAGTTAGGTCGCTGAAATTTGCTTTACTCCTGATAGAATTACAGCCATTGCTATCACCTGGGCACATTCCTATTATCTACTCAGTATGGATTTGTCCTGAAAGGTCTCAGAAAATCCTGTGTCAAAATTTTAATACAGGAAGCTTGTCTATTTGTCTATAAATAGAGGGTCTTAATTCATACCTTGTGTGAAAAGATCATTTGTATGAAATCACTGCCTTCATTTTACCACCATTGCTTTGGCCTTGATTTTAAATTTCATTTTATCTGGAGCTAGTCTTTTATTCCAGCACTGCACTGTTTCCTTTACTTGTAGAAACCCCATAAAAAATTGCCTCTCAGTATTCAATATTTGATTTCCAGGGACCTTGTGGTGTGGGGCCTTCCTGATTGTGGTTTTCTTTGATTTGCTTGCTTTCTCTTATTTTGGATATAGATCCACCCTGTATCCACTTTGTGAAACTAGAGCAACGGGGAGAGAAATATAAGAGCACTAGGTCAGCTGTCAGGAGCCAAGCTCTTTGTTCTGATGTTATTTCTGTAATGCTGACTGATTCAATTGAAGATTCCCCTAACGATGATCTTATGTTTTTTGTTTTTTGTTTTTTTCGAAGTTGCCCTCTCCAACATGTTGTTTGGAATTTTTTTTTTTTCTAAATGTTACAAAATGCAAACATTACCAACCAAAGTTTGAAACCTCTGGTTTCTTTTATGGTGTTGCTATGATTTTTTTTTTTAATTTGGAAAATGATGCAGGAAATTTCATTTCCTTGGGATTTTATTTTATTTCACAATTCTGTTGAAAATGAGTTGGGCCTAAAGTGGGTTTTTATAATCGCACCATGTGAATCATTTCTTCTTTGGAAGCCGGATCTTCTCCCCCACTGTGTAGCCTCATCTAGTCTCCCCGAAGTGCAGTGCTAGCAGGGTTGATAATGAAATGCGGTCCTACTTATCACGCTCAGCAAAGGGCTCAGAGAAGATGGGGGATAAAATCAGTCCCACAGGAACTTCTAGAGTGCTGGATATCCATATTTAACCCCCATGCATTTAAAATGGAAATGAGATATCTTAGGGTTTTAGTTTTTGATTTACACAAGATGTCACCGCCTCCTTGGCAATGGGAATATTTTACAGACCAACTGCTGACCTGTTTGGGAAGATCTCAGCCTATCGCCCCAGGTCCAATGTAGTTTCTTCATATTTCTTTCAAAACTCTCAGCAGTGCTTTGCAATAGCTTTGATTCTTCAGGCTTCAAAGGATGCCCCTTCCAGGGCCAATCCTCTGAAAGGGAAAAAAAAGGAAGATCAGTGTAGGGGAACAAACAACTCATAAAGGATGGGGCAGCTCTCCCTGTGGCAGTTCTTACTGTAGTCAATTATTAGAGAGTTTACAAATCAGTAGTACTACAGCTTTGCAAAACCAAGAAAACTACAATTTAATGCTAGTACTTCATTGCCAAATGTTCCTGGAGTGACCTAGGCTTCAAAAGTCCAGCTTCAGATTGTTGTATTATAGATACAATGTGGCTTATATAAGATGCATTATTATTTAATTCTCAAACTCAAGCTCTGTCTTGAGTTTGTGAGCCTTGTTGAGGTTCTCATGATAATTTACAGAAAGCTCTGTGTCCACATCATCTCCAGTTAGCTATTTCTCTAAGTTAATATAAGTGAGTGTCTCTCTCATTTGCGAATCCTGCCGTAACCACAAGATCCATTTTGCAATTTGGTAACTAATAATACCTTTTACCATGTCTATCAAGTGCCCTTGTACCTTTGTTGGTGAGAGACCTGGAATATAAGAAATTACTCAAAGTAATAGAATTAATAAAAGATTAGGATTTAGAACTTAGAATTTGTAATTGGTTGCTTAGTTCACTTAGCTAAGCCATTACAAAAGATGAATGGGCATTTTTCAGAAGATTATTGGTTTAAAAGAACTGTAACTGGGGATCCTTGGGTGGCTCAGCGGTTTAGCACCTGCCTTTGGCCAGGGGCGTGATCCTGGAGTCCCGGAATCAAGTCCCGCATCGGGCTCCCTGCATGGAGCCTACTTCTCCCTCTGCCTGTGTCTCTGCCTTTCTCTCTCTGTGTGTCTCTCATGAATAAATGAATAAAATCTTTTTTTAAAAAAAGAACTGTAACAAATACTGAAGTTTAGTCAATTATACATGCATACTAAAATGGAGGAGTATACTAATGAATAGAGGAGTATACTAATGTCTAATGTATACTAATTTATTTTGAAATGCATCAAAAAAGATAGATGGGTAGATGGATGGATGAGTGGGTAGATGCACGGATGGATGGAACGATGGATGGATGGATATGTGACAGAGCAAATATAATAAAATGTGAATCATAAAGGCTAGGTTGTAGGTATATATGGGGTTCTTTCAATATTTATGCGTATTAGAAAATTTTCATAATATAATGTTATGAAAATATTTTTTGGTTGACTTTGCATTTCAGAAGCCATGGATTTCATTCACTGTGGTTTAGGAAAACCATACACTTCTTCAATTTGGAAATGTAATAAACATAATTGGTGTTTTTAAGGATGGTGATTTTCTAGGAATAACCTTATTATTTTTGTTATTTTAAGTGAACTAAAGGATAATCCTCCAGTTTGTTATTCCTGACATAAGTAGCTAACTTTTTATACTTCTTTAAAACTTCTAGGCCAGCAATTATGGAGTGCTGAAATTCAATTCAAACATTCTGCCCAGGAGATCCTGAAATTTTTATTTTTTTTAAGGAAAGGCAATTTCTGACTTTCCTCATAAATTTGATAAAAGGAAAGCTAATATGAGATTGGTAGTCCAGTAGGAAATGGAACTCAATTTTACATTTTTAAAATCACTTTATGGTATTAAAAATGACAGAGGTTAGAAACAAAGCTCTTATTCTTTTATTGAACTAGAATTGAAAGTGGCAGAAAATCATTTTGGCCCTAGTGCAGTAAATGTTATCACTAAAACATGTTCAGGGGATATTAGGATAGTCTCTCAAGCACTGGAGACAAAAGTTCACAGAACAAGAACTGATTTTTCTGTCCTTATCTTGAAATTATTAGATGTACAGGAGATGAAAGTATCTTAGCCCTAAGAGGACAGGGGATGGAGTATGTGTTGAAAATGATAATGTCTCCATTCTGGAGAGAGGTAAAATGGAGAGAATATGGTGGAATAGGTATCTCAGTAGTGACAGGCATGATGGAGGGAGTCCTCAGGGATGGGGAGCCAGCACCTGAACAACCTCAGGACTGGGGAATCCAGAACCAGAAATAATTATACTTGTGCAAAATTGTGAGCTGATGATGAAATGAAAAGCCAGTGATTCTATTCACTAAAAGAAGAGCTGTGTGAAGATTTTATTTTACAGGGAGATTAACTGGAGCTGTCAGCAGATACTTTATTTTGAGAATCCGATAGGAGGGAAATTTTAAGTCCGTGTGGGAAAAACCAATCATTTTTGAGTGTGCAGTGTGATTATTCTTTAGAATTTTGTGTAAATGGAGCAGGTTGGTAGGCATATGTTTGCTGATCCTACAGTGATTAAAATTCAGAATAAGTAAGGCTCTTGTGAAATTGAGTTTTCAGGTTCCATCCAGTGTTCTATACTGCCATATGGCATAACTAGAATTAATTGCTGTTCCCAGTCTCTTATTCTTTTACTGAATATCTAGGTGCCCTGTTTGAAATATTAGAGGTTCCACAGAAGTATTTAATCACATGAGATAGATGTTTGACATGTTCACGAAAGCAGTGTGTGTAGCTAATAGTTGCTTGGGAGAAAAAAGCCCTTTGGGAGGCTTTCTACCCCCTTCCCATCTTTTTATTAGAAAAAATGCATGGATAGGAGAATTAGCAAGGGAAAGAGGATTCTCAGAGCTTTATAGGTCAGTGTAAATAGAAAAGGTAAAGCAAGGTATCTTTTGGTAGTCTTTAGCTCCTTGATACTCCAAATGTGGCCTAGGGACCAGCAGTGTCAGCATCACCTGGAAACTTTTTAGAAATGTAAAATCCCAGGCTCTCTTGAATCAGACCTACTGAATCAGAATCTGCATTTCAGTATGATCCCAAGGTTATTTGTATGCATAGTCACGTTTGAGAAGCACTGCTCTCACACATACTTTTAATTTCATTTCAAATTCAGTTTCTTGGAACGCAGAATACGTATTTCTGGAAATTATTAACTCTTTAAAGGCATGGATGATCTTATGTTAATTTAAAAAAAAGTCTAGCATGGTGCAGGCATGTGATATGAGCTCAATAATGTGAGTTGAATAAATGGGAAGGGGATACTGTTATAACCAAAAACTGTGTTTTTAGGTCCTAGGCTAAAACTTAAAAAAAGAGACCCTCTTTATTAGGAAATTTATTCTTTAGTAGGCAGCCCCACATACTCTTTTCCAAAGATAGGATGCTTTCTTTTTACAGTGTTAGGAGGTACAAGACCTTTGCAAACATGCTGCCCATCTCTTCATGTATCTCTGATGATAACATCTCTCTAAAATTCTGTGAGAGAAGTTTACCACAGAACTGCTCACCCTACACTAGCCTTCTGCGGGAGTATGGATGCTAGTCATTACCACCATCTCTTTAAGCTGTCACCAGCCCTCTGTTTCTGGTCATCATCCTTCCCAGTCAGTTTTGCATGTCTTGTCTCTACCATCTCTCATCTCTCCTGATGACTTCTCCTCTAGCCCTTTCCCCTGTGTTTCTTATGATCCATGTCTTTTTATAATCAAAGTCCACTGCATCCTCAACCACTTTGCTCCATCTCTGCCTTAGGAAACACAGCTCTTCCGCAGGACACTGTTTTGCTTGCAGTCATCTAAAATAGAATTTGCTTATTTTCCAGAAGTGTTGTTGGCATTCTTTAAGCTTCTTGCTGCCACTTCTAGACTTTTCCCATCCTCTCCCATTTTGAGATGTGTCTACATGATGTCATAGTTCTCTGCCCCTCTGTCATCTTTTGAGACCACATTCCTCCTCACACTATTTGAGGACTGAAGCAGTGACTCACAGTTATTGGCAGTTATTAAGCAGTGACTCTTTTGTTATTACTACCCCTTAGGAGTCTCTCTTTCTTAAATTTAGCTTCCCACCCTCTATTACAACTCGTCTTTATCATAGAAATATGCTCAAATATCTCCTAATATATTTATTTATTTATCTATCTATCTATCTATTATTTATTTATTTATTTATTTATTTATTTATTTATTTATTTATTTGAGGGAGGGAGGGAGAGAGACATGAGTAAGGAGATGCAGAGGGAGAGGGACAAGTAGACTCCACACTGAATGTGGAGCCCAATGCAGGGCTCGATCCCATAACCCTAAAATCATAACCTGAACCAAAATCAGGAGTCAGACACTTAACCAACTGAGCCACCCAGGCGCCCCAAATCTCTCCTAATATTAAGAAAAACAAAAAAACAAAAAAACAAAAAAACAAAAAAAGAAAAACATGACATCCTACACAGTGATTCCCATTCCAGCTACTGTTCTGTATCTCTTTTTTTTTACAGACAGAAGCCTAGACTAGCCATTTCTGGTTTCCTGTTCTCTGGTCACTCCTTATTCCTCTATAATCTAGCCTCTGCTCCTGTCAAGTTACTCTTGCCAAAATACCGGTGACTCTCCAGTTGCCACATCCAGGGCACACTGTTCACTTATTTGGTCTCTGTAACATCAGACACCATCAATAGTTTCCTTTTCCTCAAAAAGTTAAAACAGAACAAAACAAAACCTCTCTTTCTCTTCATTCCCATGATAATAGCTTCTACTGGTTTTTCTTCTTCCTTGCATTTATACAGTCTTTTTTTTCCCCTAGGCTCATGCGTGGGCTCATTTTTCTGCCCTGCCCCCTTTACCATAGACCTCTCAGGCTTGCCTCTGTCCTCACCACATTCTTCAGTTGCACCATGTCCATAGCTCCATGACTTCCTCTGCGGTTTTTATTTTATTTTATTTTATTTTATTTTATTTTATTTTATTTTATTTATATGAGAGACACAGAAAGAGGAGGCAGAGACATAGGCAGAGGGAGAAGCAGGCTCCATGCAGAGAACCCAATGCAGTGTTTGATCCCGGTGCTCCAGGATCACACCCTGAGCCAAAGGCAAATGCGTTTAACCCCTGAGCCACCCAGGTGTCCCTTCCTCTATGGTTCTACAGCTCAATTGCAGTTCTCTTGGCAAGGCATCAGACAGTGTATTGGATAGCTCCTTTTGAGTGTCTTAGAGATCTCCAAGTTTATAAAGCTGGGGCAGACCCTACTGGGTGCCTACCCAGCAGGCACCCTCCATTCTTCCTTGACAACAGAACTCTACCAACCTAAGGACGATCATGATTTGAAAGCCATGACAGATGTCTGATAGCTTCTCACAGGACAGTCTTATGCTTGGGAGACAGCAGTACATTGTAGCAGTAGCCACCTTAAGATATGACTCTGTTCTAAGGTATTATAGCAGAAATACAGGAAGAGCCTAGGTCTTTCATGCTGCTGTTGGCCCCTGTATCAACCCTGGAATCACCTGTCTCCAGACTTTCTCTTTTGAAAGAAAAATAAACCCCTGTTTGTTTAAGCCTTTGTCAGTTGGATGTTCTGTTACTTGTAGTCCAAAAAATCCTGGGCAGCCCCAGTGGCTCAGCAGTTTAGCGTCGCCTTCAGCCCAGGGCCTGAACCTAGAGATCTGGGATCAAGTCCCATGTTGGGCTCCCTGCATGGAGCCTGCTTCTCCCTCTGCCTGTGTCTCTACCTCTCTTTCACTCCCTCTCTGTGTCTCTCATGAACAAATAAATAAAATCTTAAAAAAAAAAAAAAGAAAAATCCTGCTTGACTGTCCAGAACTGAGCTCATTTTATATTCTGCTCACCCCTAATCCCAAATTCTGCTTTTCCTAGGCCCAGGTCCCAAGGCAGAATCCTGGGAGTCATTCCTGACTCCTTTGTCTTTACTCCTCAACCCATCAACAAGCCTATTGATCATTCATCCTAAATCTGTCTTCTCCTTTCCCTTTGTCATTGGCTAAACTTCAGCATCCATAACGTTTTACTCAGAGCATTGCAAAACTCTCCTTTCTGGTACTCTAGCTTAAGTTTCTCCCTGTTCCAGTTTATTCTGCTCCTCCATTCTGTTGAAAGGGCAAACTTATAAGTAAATATATAAACAAATAATTTTTAAAAAGATTTTATTTATTCATGACACACACACACACACACACACACAGAAAGGCAGAGACACAGGCAGAGGGAGAAGCAGGCTCCATGCAGGGAGCCTGACATGGGACTCGATCCTGGGTCTCCAGGATCACACCCTGGGCCAAAGGCGGCACTAAACCACTGAGCCATCTGGGCTGCCCTATAAACAAATGATTTAATCACGCATGCTCTAGAAGATTTATTGATGTGGGACGATAAAGATATAAGTGAAAAAGTAGATGAAATATATATGTAAAACCTCAGAGAAAAATGTCTGAAAAAAACCCACTGAAATATTTTTTAACTTAATTTATTTAAGTCGTCTGTACACCCAGTGTGGGGCTTGAACTCACAACCCCTAGATCTAGAGCCATATGCTATTCTGGTTGAGTCAGCCAGGCATCTAGCCCCACCAAAATTTTTTTTTTAAGATTTTATTTATTTATTTATGAGAGACACAGAGAGAGAGAGAGAGAGAGAGGCAGAGACACAGGCAGAGGGAGAAGCAGGCTACATGCAGGGAGCCTGATGTGGGACCTACCCGGGGACCCCAGGACCACACCCTGGGCTGAAGGGTGTGGGCTGAAGGCAGTTGCTAAACCGCTGAGCCACCCAGGGATCCCCTACCAAAATGTTAATGATGGTAATCTTTGGCAAGGGGAGTTTGAGTGATTTTTAAGTTTTCCTTTTTGTTTATTTATATTTTCCAACTCTGCAGTGAATATGTATTTAATCCTAAGTCATTGAGATCAGAGCCTTTCCTGTTTTAAAAAGGACAGAGACTTAGTAGCCAAAGAGTATTTGGTTTCCAGGTAGGAAAGGAGTTGGAACTGAGGGGAATAGATATGTAGAAAGAGAAAATTAGGCTTTAATTGTGTCACGTAGCCTTGGGTCACTCCTGTGCAAATATGTGTAGAGCTATATGTAGAGGTGTTTTACTCTGTGGCAAAACACATACACTCCCATAAATGCACATGAAAGTAAGATTATTTTTGAGCGATATGAATTATAGCAGTCCTCTGAGTAATTTATGATTTTTTTAAATAAAGGAAGTTCATTCTCAAGGTCTTCATTAGATATCACTGACTGAGAACAACTTTCATTTCTTAGATATTATCCCTTTGAGCTGATCTAAACTGACACAG
Source organism: Canis aureus (assembly GCF_053574225.1). Lineage (NCBI taxonomy): Eukaryota > Metazoa > Chordata > Mammalia > Carnivora > Canidae > Canis > Canis aureus. The sequence continues at coordinate 36,530,429 of NC_135626.1, forward strand.
GATGAATCCTTCATTAGAAAAGGAGTAGCTATGCTCTGTGAATATTTAGTAAAACATTTGTGTGTGTGGGATTAGTTTCCTAAAGTGATGGCGCTTGAGTAAACCATTCACTTCCTCCTTCTCAAAACATCAGTCACCATGATTGATTTTCATGTTGGTCATAAAGAGAAACAAAATCACCTAAAAGCATAATGAAGATTAAAAACTGGAAGCAGTTAATTTACTTAACAAATATGTATTGGCTATTTGTTTACTTTTTGTTGGACATGATGCCAGGCAATCAAGATAGTGTCACATATTATATATCCCTGTTTTCCAAGACATTATCGGGCCAATGGGTGGCCAGACTCATTGCCAGAGCCAGCATGGAGACCAACGAAATGTTTGGTTTCCATTTGTTACATATCTGGAGTTTCACCATTTAGAAATGTATTCAGGCTCATCACCTTCTTTTAAAATACAAATTTCACCTAGAAGGTTAAGAGACTTTTGAGTGTACCTTAGCTGTGTTTCAATGGTTGTCTTCTAACTTTTGGTTAAGGTGACTGTGTGCTGAAGAAATTCAGTGGCTAGTGAGTTGTTGAACCTCTCTTATGGGCAATGAACAGCGCTAGGTACACTAAAGTTATCAACGCATCAGGGGATCCTTTTCCTTGGGAAGAATGAGGGCTTCAGAGACTCTCACATCTGTAACTTAAGAATGATAGTCACACAGGTAAATGGATAAAGATGTGGTATATATACACAATGGAATATTACTCAGCCATCAAAAACGAAATCTTTCCATTTGCAATGATGTGGATGGAACTAGAGGGTATATGCTAAGTGAAATAAGTCAATCAGAGAAGGACAATTATCATTTCTGCAAAGGCAGAAAGCATAAGAATGTCAAAGTTTGCCTATGTTTCCTATGCCCAGGAAAGGAAGATGTAACATTTCTCCCTCTCATGATTCCATTTTAATGTGGAATTTTTTTTTTAATGTGGAATTTGAGAAACAAAACAGAGGAGCATATGGTAAGGGAAGGAAAAATAAAACAAAATGAAATTGGAGAGGGAGACAAACCATAAGGGACTCTTAATCATAGGAAACAAACTGAGGGTTGCTGGAGAGGAGAGAGGTGGGGGGGATGGGATAACTGAGTGATGGGCATTAAGGAGGGTACATGATGTAATGAGCACTGGTGTTATATACAACTGATAAATCACAGAACTCTACCTCTGAAACTTATACTATATGTTAATTACTTGAATTTAAATATTAAAATATTCTGAAAAAAAAGTAAAAAAAAAAAAAAAAAAAGCATGATAGTCATAGCCAACATTCACCACACATGTACTGTAGCCAGGCCCATTGTCAAGGGCTTTACGCACATCTCATTTAATCCTCACTATAGGTGTGTGAGATAAATATTGAATGATCCCCATTTATCAGCTGAGAAAACAGGTTCAGAGAGATAACCAATGTGCTCAATGTTACACAAATGTCACGTTCTGGAATTGGGATTTGAACCCACGCAACATGACTCTTGGGCCAGCACTCTTTTGAGGTTCAATTTCTTCATAAAAAGTAAATAATATCGCTTCATTCATTCATTCATTCATTCATTCATTCAACAAATGTTTATTGAGAGCATACTATGTGAAAAGCACTTTTGTGGGGAATATGACAGGTTCCAGTGTTCCTATAATTTATTTTTGAGCATGATACAAGTATCTTCACAATACATCCATCTTGTAGGATTATTGTTATGCATATAAAAGTGCCAAATATAATCCATGTTACATAATTATATAGCCCCCAAAATATTCCCAAGAAACTTACAACCCAGTGGGAAAGATATAAAAGCATGCACAAATAACTGTATCTCAAGATATATTGTAGCTAAAGCTTTAGAAGAGGTACATATAGATTGTACTGTGAAATTCCAGAGGAAGAAGTCACTTCTGGCTGGTGAGCTATGAGAAGCTTTCAGAGCTATGAGACAGCATCATGGCTTGGCTGTGGGTTGAAAGGGAGGTTTTTTGTGTAATACAATTGCACCCAAAAATAGCAGGTGCAAAGATACAGAGAAGATAAAGTTTAACCATGTTTGGGAACCAAAGGGTGATTCAGTTTATTAGGTATAATGGAGTAAGGGAAAGATAAGCTGAAAAAGATAGGATGGAACTAAATTATGGAAACGAGAGGTACTATCCTCCCTATTTAGGAAATTAGTAATTTAGAAGAGGAAAGCACAGGGCAGGGGTGTGTAAGCTGATGCTTTAGTAGGAAGCTATGGATAACATGTGAATCCTTGGCACCTGGGCAATCCTTGGCCACTGGGGCAGGAGATGGTTGCAAAGGCAGAAAGGGTAAGAATGTCAAAGTTTGCCTATGTTTCCTATGCCCAGAAAAGGAAGACATAACATTTCTCCCTCTCATTATCTTGTGCTTTGAGGACACCGAGCTTATGTTTATATCCATAGTTCCATAGCTGACTCTGTCTTGTTATGAGCTTAATAAGCTTTATGGATAGTCAGGTAACCTAACCACTTCTCAGAACTTTATGGAAAAATACATTCTAAAGCCAATTTTGTCCTTCAACTTTCAAAATGTGATTGGTTTGTAAACGAAAGATTGTATTTACTATACTTCAGATTTGCTGTCAATATTTAATAGGTCATTAAAGCTGGCCCAGAAAACGTAACACTATCTATAATTTTGTTTCATTAAGAAAATGCATTCTGGGATCCTTGGGTGGCTCAGTGGGCACCTGCCTTTGGCCCAGGGCGTGATCCTAGAGTCTCGGGATCGAGTCTGACGTCAGACTCCTTGCATGGAGTCCCCTCTGCCTGTGTCTCTGTCTCTGTCTCTCTGTACCTCTCATGAATAAATAAATAAAATCTTAAAAAAAAAGAAAAAAGAAAATGCATTCCAAGGTCCAAACAACTGGAAATGGGACACAGTCTATACTTGATCTGGGTACTACCTGTCTAAAATTTTAACAGACAACCATTGGTAAACTACCTGTTTCCTTTATACTGTTTCCCAAACTTGCCCCATCATATGGATTACTCGAGGATCTTGTTAGAAATACAGATTTCTAGGCCTCTACCCTGGAGATGCTAATTTATTAGGTGTGAGGTGACCTCTGGGAATTCATGTTTTGATAAGGGCTCTAGGAGATTCTTAAAATCAGGCACGTATATGTAAAAATTTTATCAGAAGACTTCATTTTTTTAAAGGTAAGAGACAATTTGGTTTTCAAGTGAATTTGAATAGCGAAGAGGAAGGAAGGAAAGAGGATTTGACTAGGATGTCTGAGTTGAGGTTGTTAGTTGGTGGTGAGGAGGGTCCCCCAATTTGATTGGGGATAATTGACAGGAAAATTTTACTGGCAGGGCTTAGGACCAGCAAGTAGTTGACAACATTTCAACCTAATTGGCTTGTAGGGTGAGGGATGGGGATATGGTCAGGAGCAAATGGCCTTGGTCCTTCCTTTTGGCCTGATGTTTGCCTGCTGTCTTTTGCACTTCCTGGTGGCCTGGCAACAGGTGGAGACACTGCTGATGTTGAAGAATCCCTTGAATTCAGACAGAACAAAACTCCTGGCCCCATGATGGGTCAGGTAAGTCTTAGAATTGAATGGTTGATGTAGTTGACCTGCTGGTGACCCTTGACCTGTATTGATACAGTCATAGTCGTTAGCCTTCAGATTATAGTTCCATTCTTTATAATTTGGGTAATTGGGTACCTCCTGTAAGGGTTTAATAAGACTGCTATGGATACTGTACAGACATAAATGGGAAAGAATGATATTTTAGTATAGAATTTTCTACAATTAAGAAAAAACTCAAGTTGAGGACAAAACTGAAACAATTTAAAAATGATTTCTGAATTTCTGAGTACATCTCAGTTCCTAACTAGAAGAAAGCATACACGTAAGGATAAGAATTTTCTTTTTAAAAAAATCACTAATTCCTTATAGCTCTTAGACTGGTTACCAGTAGAAGCCTGCATTCTAGATTCTATTTTTATGTATGTATTCAGTTTTGGAGCAGTATGAATGAGTGAAATAATATTATGTCTTTAATTAGAATTCTGTTGTTATTTTTCAATTAATCTGTGTCAGTAGCTTTAGCATTTGTATTAAATCATTTTCTCCATGAAAGCTCTTAATGAAGAAACAAATTGATTGTATTTATATATTGGATTCTTGCCACTACAATGTGTATTCGGTCGTGTCTTTTGAAGTATACTTTTGCCAGTCATATTGTGGTTATTCTTTGAAACCAGTCTTTTGGGGGGGGGGGGGGGGAATTCTTCATTTGGATGAAGGCTTTAATTTAACAAAGGTTTCTTATTTTTTATCTTTCTCCCTCCTTTAATTTTCTTTGTTTTTCCCTCTTGTCTTTGTGTGAGTAATTTAGGGGAAAACAAATGTCCCTCTCCCTATCTTCTTTAGGATAAAAATTCACACCCCATGGCATGACCTGGAGAGGCTTACCTGCTGCCTGTGTCTCCAGCCTCATCTCTGACCCCTCTCTGAAATGCACTCTGTGCTCCATGCATGCTGAACTCACACAGCCTTTCTGTTTCTCATGTCCATTTACCTTTTAAGCAACTCTGCCCAGTAACAGTGAGACAAGAGGATTGTAGGGCAGTGTTAAAGGTGCTGATGAGAAGTGTACACAGAGGTGCCATGGGAGCAGCTTACACAGGTGACAAAGCTGAGTCTCAAAGGGCCACCAAAGGTTTACAGAGAGAAAAAGGAGCACAATGGGGAAAGTGTGCCTGCAGACACATGTGAGAGCAACAGTGTAACAGAGCAGGGGAGGACCTGAAGGCCGGGGCTTAAAGCCCACTGCAGGGCTTTAAGCAGGGAGATAAGACTTGGTTTGCACTTTAGGTCATTAGAATAACAATGGTGCTAATAACATAATAGCTGACATTTACTAAAGGCCTGCCAGGTGCCAGGCTTAGTGCTTAGTTCTTTGTGTGCATTATCTCAGTTAATCCTCCTTAAAATCATACAAGACATGTATAGTTATTATTTCTTTTAAAGGTGAAACCAAGGGGTACCTGAGTGGCTCAGTCAGTTAAGCATCTGGCTTCGCTCAGGTCATGATCCCAAGGTCCTCAGATGGAGCCCTGCGTCAGGCTCCCTGCTTAGTGGGGAGTGTCTGCTTCTCACTTTTCCTCTCCCTCTGCCCCTCTCCCCCTGCTCATGTTCTCTCTTTTTCTGTCTCAAATAAATAAATAAAATCTTTTAAAAAAATGAAGGTGAAATCAAGGGAGGGGGTGGGGGATGGGCAAAATGGGGGAAGGAGAATGGAAGATATAGGCTTCTAGTTATGGAATGAATAAATCATAGGAATAAAAGTTACAGCACAGGGAATATAGTCAATGATATTGTAATAGCACAGTGTGGTGACAAGTCGTAGCAACACTCCTGGTGAGCACAGCATAAGTATAGACTTGTAGAATCACTAGTGAAAACCGAAACTAATATAACATTGTGTGTCAAGTATACTTCAATTAAAAAAAAAAAAAAAAGATAGCCGACTGAGGCCACAGCCAAAGTCTGCCAGCTACAAGGTGGAGGAGCTGGGACTACAGCCCAGACCTGTCTACAAATCCTCTGCTCACCACTGTCCTTCCTTCTCTATCAGCACTGAGGAGAATGGATCAGAGAAGAGCAGGGCGGCAGGTGGGTGGGTGTCTTAGGACTTGGTGACATCAATCTGGGTCAGGCATTTTGAAGGTTTGAATAAATTCAGCGCCTGAGGAGATGAGGAGGAGGTAGATTGATTGATTGATTGATTTTTATAACTTTTTTTTTAAGATTTTATTTATTCATAAGAAACACAGAGTGAGAGAGAGGCAGAGACACAGGCGGAGGCAGAAGCAGGCTTCATGCACCGGGAGCCCGACGTGGGATTCGATCCCGGGTCTCCAGGATCGCGCCCTAGGCCAAAGGCAGGCGCCAAACCGCTGCGCCACCCAGGGATCCCAGGAGGTAGATTTAAAAGATATCAAGGGAATAGAATGTCCAGATCTTGGTGATTAGTGGGATGTACACAGTAATAGAGAAAGAGGGGAAGAGGCCATCCCTAAGTTTCCATTGGGTGGATGGAGATTTCAACCATTGGAACAGGGTGCACGAGATAGGAGAGGTTTGGGACCGGTGGGACAGAGGATAGTCCTGAGAGAGAAGAATGGAATAATGCTATCTCCTGTTTTTGCATATTTTAATTGATTGTTAAAAGTCTCTAATCTGTATGGACACCGTAGTCAAGTCTTTGGCCATTGGTTTTTCTCCTACCCAGCCTGAGCTCCAGGACATGCCTCTAGTCTTCTCGTACTCTTTTGTCTTTTCATCTCACAACCCTAGAAGAATCCTAACCTTGGATCAATTCAACTGTCCACTTCTCTGCTCTTATATTTGGCAGCTACTCAGAGCTGAAAAAAAATTTATAGTAGAACTGACTCTACTGTAAGGCATAGTCTCCAACCTCAGCTAAACCTTAATGATACCTGGCTGTTACTTTACATGTTTCCTATTAGCAACCTTCCTAATATTCCTCTTCCTTCCTCCCCAATCCTTAGCAGATTTATCATATTACTCTTGTATAATGTTACTTCACAAGATAAAACAGAGGCTTTCAGGCTGGAACCCACTCAGAATCTTGCCCTATCCCCTCCTCAAACATGTCTGCTTTGGGCCTCTGCCACCTGCTCTGATGGGCCCAGCCCCTCTGGATCCTGGGCCTGGCCTCTCTGTGACCCTCCCTTTCCCTGCTAGGCATCTTCTTTTATCTGATCCCAGATCCTCCTTCAGCAACCCTTGTCTGCAGGCAGTAAGACAGATTCTGGCATTAGCCAGACCTGGGTTCTTCTGGCTCCAGTTTTCACCTTGTGTGTGTTTTGTGCCAATCATATCACTTCTGTTCAATTTGACTATTCTAGCCAAAACAGCTCACAATTGGGGTTTTCTGCACTCTCAATCCCTTACAGAGTGTCTGGCAAATAGTGGAGATTTATTAACATTTGAGAGAATGAATGCAGCCTTCATAACTTGAGATATAGAAGGTATGTTGGCATGTTAATGTTGAAAAATCTACTCTGCCTAGATGAGCTCTAAGAACTATCCAGCCTAAATATTTTTTGTGTAACATTTGTTCTCAGTGAATGATGTGACCATGTTCATAACAGGGGAAATACCAAAGGAATTTTCAAGTGAATATCATGTTTTTGAACCTGCCTGCAAAAGACAAACTGGTAACTTCACAATGTGGAGTTTTTAACTTCATATGCAATCACATAACCTCTCCATACTTCATTTTCTCATCTGGGAAGTGAGGGGCTGGATTAGGTGATCTTCTGTGTCCTTCCAGCTATAAAATTCAATGACTATAGGGTCCACAGTCTCAGTGTCATGCAAATATCAGTTATTCACTAATCAGATAATTAGGAGTCTTTGGTGGTCCAAGAGTAGCCATTAACCTGAAGCAAGCAAAAAAATAAAACAAATGTAGGTTCCAAGCATCAACAGAGACAAAAATGACAGGGAAAGAGACAAAGATACTAGAGTTTAAAATATGGCAATCAGCTGGAATTCTTTGTATGGAAGTGCTGCCTTGTTCTTTCAATACACAAGTTTAGAACCAAAAGCTATCTCTATCTCTGATTTTCCTCTTGACACTCTGTTCACAGCCCACCTCTCCTATCTCATGCACCCTGTTCCAAATCTCTGGTCTCTCTTCTTAGTCTCCAGTAAACTGCCTTACAGGTTTTATCCCTCCCATACAGGCTGCATATTTCTGCTGGTTTGATTACAGTGGACATCATTTCCCATCCTTAAAAACAAGCAAACCAACCAACCAACCAACCAACCAACCAACCCTTCAGTTGCTCCCCTTTATCTACAGAAAGAAAAAAAAAAGTATAAACTCTGATTTGACACTTTTGGTCTTTTATTTTATCACAACAACCTGACTGGCATTTTTCTTTAATAGTTCATTGAGTTATAATTGGTTGCCTATTACATGTAAGGAGGGTGGGGATTACATAGACATATAACCAAAATTTGCAGTTCTGATGCTAGAACATAGGGGAAGGATTATTTCAATGCAAGTTTTCATTGTTGGGGTGAAAGACCATAATCATTGACTAATTGAGAAAAGCATCCAGATTTCTTACTGTTGGTATCCAGGGTGGTTGCTGGATTGACCATAGCAGGAATTTTATGTACTGAAAGTGTTGTGGAAGACTCCAGTGATGAGTAAGGTCTTATTTCTTTTATTTCTTTTTTATTGTCTGGGAACAGACTTCTAAAAAAATCAATACCATCAGGCACCTGGGTCGCTCAGTGGTTGAGCATCTGCCTTTGGCTCAGGTTGTGATCTCAGGGTCCTGGGATCGAGTCTTGCATCAGGCTCCCCACAGGGAGCCTGCTTCTCCCTCTGCCTATGTCTCTGCCTCGGTCTCTCTGTCTTTCATGAATAAATAAATAAAAAACTGATACTGTCAACATTAGATAACGTTGCTTGTTTATTATTTAATAAAAGCTTAATTGTGACCATTTCATAAGTAGGAGAATATTGTGTTACCTTCCAGAGTGGGTTTCTAAAACTTGTGGATACAGACTCAAGACCACAAAAATATTGCACCCCAAAAAAGAACCTAGGAATGTCTTATGTCAGGTCCTTCTATTACTTGAGTTATATGCTTGTCTGTTGTTACCATAGTGTTTGTTATTTACTAACTTAGATTGATGTCTGTTTATGTGTAAATATCTCATTGTTTAGATTGTAAGCTTCTTGTAGGCAGATATTAGGTCCTGTTCTTTTGATAGATTGAAGGTACAGGGGCTAGGGAGGGCACCAGCTCTCCTCCAGGGCCCTTCCCATTCCTGCCTGTTTCTGAGGCTAGCACCCCAACCCCTGGGTCCCAGCCTCTGATGCCTCCACCAGGGATTTCCACCAGATGGTGCTCTTTTCCCATTTCTGTTCTTGGGTGTCACTGGCCATATTACCCTTTGCCATTTGCCCATTCTTTCTGCAAGGCACTGGTACTAGAAAGAAAATTTGAAATCAAGTGAATCTTCCAAAGTGAGAAAAGAAGTTATAGGAAATATCTACTGTGTACAGACTGTAAGCATTGTTCAGAAAAGCCATTTCCTTAGGCATTTATCAGTCTCAACCATGTGGCTCACTGATCAAGCTCAATTGCAAGGGGTTTTCCTAGTGTTATCAACTCATTATTGAAGTCCTGCTCAACCAGGTTTCCATTTGAATTCCATTTTTTTAAAGATTTTATTTATTTGAGAAAGAGAGAGTGAGTGAGAGAGAGAGAGAGACAGAGAGAAGAAACAGGGGGAGGGGCAGAGGGAGAAGGAGAAGCAGACTTCCCCTGAGTAAGGAGCCCCGCATGGGGCTCAATCCCAGGACTCTGGGAATATGACCTGAGCCAAAGGCAGACATTTAACGGACTGAGCCACCTAGGCACTCTGTGAATTGCGTTTCTAAAATCAGTATAACACTTCATTATTTGCAGTCTTTGGAGATAGTCATTACCAGCAAAACAGAGATGGTCAAGAGAGAAATAGAAGTCATTTCTGGACATTAAGTAGTACAGACTGCCTATCCATTTAGAAGGCATCACTGTTTTGGTACAAAAACCAAAGTTCAAATTTACATCCATAAGTCATCAAGAAGAGATTTGATTTTGTTTAGCAGGTGGTTTAATGAGGCAGAGAATGTATGATATTTTTTAAATTTCCATAAGTCACAGGTAAAATAACATGTTTAATACTTCAGTTGCAAAAAAATTCATCTAGATGTTCTAGATTTATAACATTACAGATGTTGGCCTTTCTGGGTAGCTAGTTTTATAATGCCATTACAACCTTATTCATCTAACCCAGAGGGTCTTATCATTTTGAAGGGAAAGACTTACTGACATATTTGGGAATCTAATGAAATTTATGGATTCTTCTTCAAGGGAAAAGAAAACATGGATTACTTTTCACCCACAATTTTCAGGAGCTCATGAGTCTTCTAAAACTCAACTGTGTTGGGGCGCCTGAGTGGCTCAGTGGTTGAGCATCTGCCTTTGGCTCAGGTCATGATCCCAGGGTCCTGGGGTTGGGTCCCACATTGGGATCCCCTCAGGGAGCCTACTTCTCCTTCTACCTATGTCTCTGCCTCTCTCTCTGTGGCTCTCATGAATAAGAAAATAAAATCTTATAAATAAATAAATAAATAAATAAATAAATAAATAAATAAATCAAGCTCAACTGTGGACTCTAAGTTAAAGATGTCTCATCTAAAAAAAAAAAGATGTCTCATCTAACTACTCTCTAATACTAAGCTATCTGACAATAATAGATTTGTTTTCCATGTTGCAGTCAGTAGAAAAGCAGTTAATGTGGGATTTAAGAGCTCAACCTCTGGAACCAAGGAGACCTAGATACAAATATGGATTCTGACACTTAATAACTATGTGGTTTGGGTCAAATTGGTTGACTTCCTGAGTTTCAGTTTCCTAAACTATAAAATGGGAAAAATAATAGTATTGACCTCATAGGATTGTGATGAAGATTAAATAAAATATTACATATAAAACATATACATAGCACAATACCTAGCATATGTTAAGTGCTGAATATGCTAATGTTTAAGTTATAATCAGGAAATGGAACTATTTTTCCTTCCTAGATATTTGCAATAATATGAGGAGAGTTACAGTTGTTTGTCTTACCTACTTTGCCAGGATCTTAACTGACTGAGTGGTGAAAGCTCTGAGTACTTTTTTTGAAAAAGATTTTATTTATTTATTCGTGACAGACACACAGAGAGAGAGGCAGAGGGAGAAGCAGGCTCCATGCAGGGAGCCCAATGTTGGACTCGATCCCGGGTCTCCAGGATCACACCCTGGGCTGAAGGCGGCGCTAAACCGCTGAGCCATCCAGGCTGCCCTGAGTAATTTAATCTCAATAACCATGTTCATTGGTTGGTTCCATGGTTAAGAGGGAGCCACTTGATGGGATGAGCACTGAGTGTTATACTATATGTTGGCAAATCGAACTCCAGTAAAAAAATGTACAAAAAAAAAAAAAAAAAGAAGTACAAGTGGAACATCACCTAGTGTGTACACATGCTTTCTGTGTGGTAATATTGTTGAGTGTAATGATGCTTCTTACAAGCAAATGCCAATGATGGGCATTTGAAAAACAAGCTGTAATTGACTGGTTATGAGAGAAAACTTCCATAAGCATGGAAAATATTGAAGAGTGCCTGGTATTTTGAATAAAAGGTCTTTTATGTAAAAAAAAAAAAAAAAAAAAAGAGTTTGATTCGTACCCCAGCCCCCCATCTAATGATTAAGAATTGACAGCTTTACTTTTAGCAGAATTTAGTGTTCTGTGACTCTTGAGTGGCAAACTAGAGCAGTTTATTTTCAGTTTGAAAGATACTGAAATATATCTGCAGATGGACAATGTGTATTATAGTCACCGTTTCATCCAAACCACCAGAGCAAAGCACTTGTCATATAGAAGACATTCAACACGTATTTGTTGCTGAGTGGCTGAATTCTGTTACAATAGTAAAAAGTCTTTAGAGAGAAAAAAAATCAATCTTTCTGAGTGCTTTTAAGTTAGATTGTATTTTCAAGATTTTTCTCCTTAACTTGTTATTAGAGTGTACACCCTGGAACTAGTTGCTAGGATTGGAAACTTGTCTGCCTTATTACTAGCTATGTAAACCATGAGCAAGTCATCTTACTTCTCAATGCCTTGGTTTCATTATTTATAAAATGGGCATAATAATAGGGCCATAGTGTGGAGGAATGAGTTAATATAAGAGAAGTGTTTAAAAAAATGTGCAACCATATATTTGAGAAATCTTTTTTTTTATTTGAGAAATCTTGATATTGTTATTGTCCTTGCTATTACTGTTGCTACAATAGCCTCAAGATCCCCTCACTATGGTGAATCTCATTTATTTTGTTGTTACCTTTCCCAAAACTAAAGTTCACGGAAAACCGCTCTAATTTAAAAACACAAATAGTGGGAGTCTGGGTAGGTCAGTGGTTGAGGGTCTGCCTTGGGCTCAGGACGTGATCCTGGAGTTTGGGGATTGAGTCCCATATCGGGCTCCCTGCATGGAGCCTGCTTCTCCTTCTGCCTGTGTCTCTGCTTCTCTCTCTGTCTCTCATGCATAAATAAATAAAATCTTTAAAAAAATAAATAAAAACATAAATAGTGAACTTTGTCTCACAGGTAATGTAACTCTAAATTTTCTAGACTCTATTCTGCAGAGCCAATGAAATGTTAGGAAATTTTATTCTTCCATTTTCATTTTTGAAGGATCAAGTGAAGATGGATTTATTTTGACTGAATGTGAAAACAATAATCATCAATATGGTTGCAGCAATTTCTGTCTGCTCATTCTGTACTCATCTTTTTCCAGTTCCAAATATCATTTGCATGGACCTGATGATGTTGAGTATGGATATTGCAGCAGAGTGATAGCTTCCTTTTCATATTGAAGCTGAAGCTTCAAAGGGAAGATTAAGGAAGTGTTTGTTATCTATCTGCACAGGCCTGATATGAAATTCTGAGAGGCCTTTAGGATAAACACAACTGTGTGTGTGTGTGTGTGTGTGTGTGTGTGTATGCCTTTTCTTCTGTGTAATTCTATTGCAGTGTTTGTATTTTGGTGTAAAATATCTAGTTTCAGACTTGTTGGAGTCTCTGGCTAAGGGATAATTGTTTTCAGAGTGAAAGATAAGAATTAGAAGATGTGGGCAGGATTTGACTAAATGCCTCCTAAGGAGTGTAGAATTCTCTAATGTGGGGTCATCTTTCCAGAGAATGTGATGAAGTCCATCCATAGGATATATTTAATGAGACAAGATCAAGACTTTAAATGTGTTGTGTCCAGCAGAGAACAATCTATGGTACCCTTCAGTGAGGGATAAGATTGCTCACCTTTTGGCTTTGCTTTTTAGAAGTATCCTCCGTGTTTGTGTGTGTACACAAACTTTCTTTAGGGTTGTACAGTTAAAATGTATAGTGAAGAAGAGGGAAAGGTAGGGTAGCAGGATTGTTTTATACCTTCTGAAAATGAAGAGAACTAACGTTCCACTTCATACCATTTCATGTCAAGTTCATATGATTTTTAATGACAGAAATATTTAATTACGGCATCATCAAGATTAAGGCAGATTCTGCTTTTTAGCATCAACTAGATAGACCTGTTACTTTATTTAATACTGTTAAGTTGAATTCTTTATCTGTAATCAGCCTTCTCATGATACAGCTACTATTGGCAGAAGCAATATTCTTAGTGTATGTGAACTTACAAGATCTTAACTAAAAAGAGAAAGCAGGAAACTAGGGTCACTTTACAGTAGATAGAGAAGGGAACTGGAAATATGTGTGTGCATTGGAGTGAGGATTGTGGGGAAGAGAGGACAAAAGAAAAGGCTGAGATAATAACATGTTTCACTTACTTAACAATTTGCCAAGAGTTGGCCTTTTAACTGCTACAAGCATGGCTCCATTTTTTTTTTCTGGGTGAGTAGATGAGAACATTAGTAGCAATGTTCCTGCTGTTGCATCAAATACATTTTGGAAGGAGAAGTACACACACATGCACACACACACACACACACACACCCTTGCACAGGCTCACATCTAATTTCTATTTATATTGAATTGGAGGTTGAGTAATGATTGGAATCAAGGGCTAAAGCAAGGCCTCAAGAGAGGGTGGGAAACAGCAAGAGAAGATAGAAAATTGCTCTCCCCTTTGATAATTTGCTTGATTAGCTGTGTTTTATTAAAAGAGATTTATGAAAAAACTCTTCATAGTGGCCAATGTACAGTGGGAAGCTGCACCGTCTGCTGGGGAAGATTGACCTGTCGCACTAATATTATACAACTTGTTTTAAGTTATAACCACTCTCAGCCTACATATGCCTTTATATTGACATGGACATCCTTCTTCCCAGCTGCTGCAGTTTACCTTTCCCACCCCTTCCTCCTCTCATTCTCTCTCCCTTTCCACTGCAGGTGTCAGAGCTGCCCTGAACTTTCCCTGCCCTTTCATCTAAGTATCTTATATTTTCCTTCACCTGATCGCCTACCCAGAACTGTTCTGGTAAAAGAAAGGAATAAGAAAAGTCAACCAGGAGGTTTCCCCATCTTCTCTTCCTTATCTCTGATAATTCATCCTGCCTTCCTTATCTCTGATAATTTCCCACAAATGCATCTCTGAATTATGGCAACATACTCCCTCTTATCTCCTACTTCTTCATCTCCTGAACTTTCATCTTATAAAGAAATAATCTAGATACTCACTGGGATGATATTTGTCTCTAAAGTAGCCTCACCTTCTTTCAATCATGTGTTTACTGGAAAATACACCTTATTACCTATGTATTGCCTTTTTAAAAAAATCTTTTCTTTTGGGGAGGGGGGTTATGGATTCTTTTAAGAATTTAATTAAAAACTCTGAACTCTCTCCCAAGGAAAATAAGTGTTCAAATGAACATTCACACTCCTGAGAGGTCAAGATGAAGATAGAAAAATATTCATTCTATTTAGTGACATGGAATTATATCCATAGCAGAAATTAATGTGTGGTTCCTATAAGCAAGATTGGAGTATGTTGAGGAGTGAGTAGGAGGTAAGACAACAGAGAAAAACTACTGACAACACTTTTTAAAAATTCACTATGATGGGAAAGGAAAGAGGACAGCAGGTAGAGGGATATGAAGGAAGTGAAGAAGTTTGCTTTATGTTTATGCAAGCATAAATACTGATGGAAAGGGCCAAGTTGAGAGGAAGAGGTTGCATATATACAAGAGAAAATCGATATAGAATAATATAAGGTTCCTGTGAAGGTAGGAGGTAATGGAATTCAAAGTACAATAGACTTCTGTGGGTAGCCATCCTTTATAACATTGTTTCTATGGGGGAAATGCAATTTACATTCCAAATAAGTGACTTACAAATGATCCTTTTGGTCAATGCCATTTCATTAGGTTGAAGACTTGAAGGGTTGTTAGTTTTGCCAATATCCCAAAATAAAAGAGGAGATGGAACGATACAGTGGACTGCAAGAGCCCCAGTCCTGGCACAGACACTAAAATGCTAGGTGACCTTGAGTCAGTTGTTCATGCTTCACCTGCAAAATTAAGAATTTAGGCCTAGAATTATTTGAAGTTGTGTATGGGGGAGGAGGGAGATGATGTTTTGGTTGTCATAACAACTGGGGTTGCCACTGGTATTAGGTGCTGAGGACCAGTGATGCTGATTATCCCATAATACACAGGACAGGTTGTCACAAGAAAGAACTGTCATACTCAAAGCCTATAGAAATCCTGATGAGAAACTCTGGACCATGGCTGTAACCTCGTAGGACGTTTCCAGCAACATGGTCAAAACGGTCTAAGAAGTTACAGTGAGGGATCCCTGGGTGGCGCAGCGGTTTGGCACCTGCTTTTGGCCCAGGGCACGATCCTGGAGACCCAGGATCCAATCCCACATTGGGCTCCCGGTGCATGGAGCCTGCTTCTCCCTCTGCCTATGTCTCTGCCTCTCTCTCTCTCTGTGACTATCATAAATAAATAAAAATTAAAAAAAAAAAGAAGTTACAGTGAGTTAAATGCCACTGAGAATCTTTCAAATCTCAGGGACAAGCTTTTGGTTTTTCTCAAAGTGCCTTGGCTAGTTACAAGTATTTAGCAAGCCTTTTAGATTAGGTGCTGTCTCTACCATATATGCCAACCAAGACTGAAATACAAGTTTGATTTATCTTTATTCTTTTCCTTGTATTTCAGGTACTATTGGGATTTGCAGCCCCAAGGTGAGTGCTTTTTGGACATTTATGGTTTTACACTAAAAATGTGTGGATAGTATTGTTGACTTCTGCGTCTTCTAAATAAGCTTCTACACAGAATGGTATTAGCCATTTCTAAGGAAAGTTAGTGGAGTGTTTAATTAACCCTCACCCTGCTGGGCTCCCCCACCCTGCTTTTTAGCAACAAGAGGCTCTGATGCATCTGCCTTCTGAGTGGATTGGTGCTAGATTATTTTACTGAACCAAAGCTATAATATGCTTTTACTCCTTGAGCTTTGTCAGATGCCAACAGGATCCACTAACATTCAAATAAAATGGTGGCCGAGTCCATAATAAAAACCTTGGGAGGGCTCCAACTCAGCTAATCCTTCATTTGCTCCAGAAATAAATTCCAGTATGTTACCTCCTTGGTCACAGTGCTCTTCCACACAGCCTGCCTGTCTGGCAGCAGAGAAATGTCAGAAATGGAGTAGTGTTGAAATTCCCACTAGAGCAGTGTTATCACATTTTAATATGAGCCTCACTGCAGCCTTGGTGCTTCTAATTGCTTTCAAACCATTGTTTTCCTGCTTTTGCTTGATGAACCCAGCATCTGGCATGATTCTAAAAACTACAACAGACAGCTGTGTGCAAAATTAAAAAAAAAAGGAGAGCATTAGAACATATTTTTAAAAGGTTCAAAATTGTATTTTTTTTCCAAATTCAACTTGAAAGGATGTCTTTAAAGTGTACATATATATTTTTCTTTTTAGTGCTCTGACTGAGAATATCAGAAACATATTCTGAATATTAACTCTTAACCTATTATGAATGGAGGATTTTTATTTTCTCAGAGAATCAAGAAGAGTTTTAGATCCAGCTTACAAATAGCTTTATGAACTATTTTGCTCTAAAACTTTTTAAAATCAATTGTAAACTTTCTAGTTTTCCTATTTCTATTCTCTTAATATTATCAATGTATCCATTCTCAGTGAGCAGTAATACCTTAAACTCAAATTGTGAGGAATGATACTAGTTTTACGAAAAATTTAATTTTCCTAGATCAAATTTGTAGTGTATTTGAAGTCGATTTAGGCTTTTCTTTAAAAGCAAACTAGAAATAAAAATCTTACATGTTTAAAACTTTTTGACTCTTGTAAGTTAGTCAACGGTATTTATAATATTTTAAATAATGTGATGCAGCATTACTGTATATCTCACTGTCCTAAAGCACTTATGGCTAAAAATGTAGACTAAGAATAGAGAATTATATGTAATAATGTAGCAGTTTGCTTTGCAAAGTGTGAAATATGCTATTCAGGCAATGGCCCCATATAGTTCAGGGTTTAACAGATGTTAACCAAAATCCACAGGGGGCAGAACATGAATGTGAACTGTGAAGGTAGAATTAATTACCTAAAGGAGAAATAAAGAATTAGTGTCAGAGCTATGGTATAGTAATGTATTGAGAAGAGAAGAGAATTTTAGAGTTGAACACAAGAAACTGTATGGGACTACAAAGACAAAGGGCAGATCTTACCAGAGTCTTGTAATAGTGGCATTGCAGTCATCCTCCGGTTTGTGGCAAATTCCACCCAGCCTTTCTCAGAAAGAGGACAGAGGTAGAGCAGCCAAGGGGACAATTGAAGAACAGAAAGCTGCATTTGCTTCTCAACAATGACTGGATATATATAGGAAACTCTTTGCTCATTTAGAAGCAAATGTAGGGAAGATCAAGTTGGAAAACCCATACTTGTGTCTTGCCCTCAGCCTTGCTCTTCCCCCTAAGACATTTTTGGGAGTAGGGTATCTTTTACCTTGCTCTTTTGATCAGATCTTAGTTGACTGTGTGCTTCAGAGAAATTGGCAGGGTGTGTGGGGGCAATAATAAGTTTCTGTAAGGTACTAAAGGACAGTTTAGGAATATGAAAAGTATAGGAATATGTAAATAAGAACAGCTGGCAGAAGAATTTAGAAAGCCCTGGAAGATTAGGTAGTATTGGGAAGGGAGTGAGAAAGGACAGAAATGATGGCCTCCAACTTTCTTATCATTTTTATCTATGGCAGGATCCTCGTGCAGGAAGATGATGGGATGAATTTGATTAACTCTAGGCAATTGCCTAAATACACACTTGTGTTCTTTAGGATAAAAATAAAATAGAGTCTGGTGCCTGGGAGGAAAATAGTTCTTTTTAAAAAAATATTTTATTTGAGACAGAAAGAGCACACAAGCAGAGGGGCTGGGAGGAGGGTAGGGACAGAGGGAGAGTGAGAAGCAGACTCCCTGCTGAGCAGGGGGCCCAACTCAGGGCTCCATCCCAGGACCCTGGGAATCATGACCTGAGGCAAAGGCAGATACTTAACCAACTGAGCCACCCCCCACCCCAGAAAATAGTTCTTAATTATAAAAGATCCATTATTTATAAATCTATTGAGTAGCTACATTTAAACACCTGGCTATGGAAAAGTCTATGAGTTGATACAAGGTGTTGAAAGGGTAACCTTTAAAGAAAGATGCTTGGGTGAATGGACTGCCCAGGCATAGAGAAGACTGCAAATAAAATTTTTCTTATCCATCATTCCATTCAATCCCAGGTTTAATGTGAGTGGAGGAGTGACCATTAAATAATGTCAGGGAGAGTCTTGTCTGTTCTGGGGAAGATACTTGGCATGTTAGAAAGAATATGGACATTGAGGCTTAACACCTCGTATAAATCCCACCTAAACCATTTAGCTAAAGGTCATGTGACCTTAGCAAGTTGCTTAATTGCTCTGAAACTCCGCTTCCTCATCTATAAAATAGGGGATCTGCCAGATACTGTGCTAAGTCCTTTATATGCACTATCTTATTTAATTCTCAGAACAGGGATGTGTGGGTGGCTCAGCAGTTGAGCATCTGCCTTTAGCTCAGGGCATGATCCTAGAGTCCCAGGATCGAGTCCCACATCAGGCTTCCTGCATGGAGCCTGCTTCTCCCTCTGCCTGTGTCTCTGCCTCTCTCTCTGTGTGTCTCTCATGAATAAATAAATAGAATTTAAAAATAATTATCAGAACAGCCCTACGAAATAGACACTAATAAACCCAGTTGACAGACATGGGCACTGAGGCACAAAGAGATTAAAAATTATTCAAGATTGTGCCCCTCGGGATCCCTGGGTGGCGCAGCAGTTTGGCGCCTGCCTTTGGCCCAGGGCGCGATCCTGGAGACCCAGGATCAAATCCCACGTCAGGCTCCCGGTGCATGGAGCCTGCTTCTCCCTCTGCCTGTGTCTCTGCCTCTCTCTCTCTCTCTGTGTGACTATCATAAATAAATAAAAATTAAAAAAAAAAAAAAGATTGTGCCCCTCAAGGATTCTAACTTGGTCATACTGATTCCATAGCATTCACTTTTTTAAAAGGGTGTAGCTTTTTTGAGATATAATTCACATAATATTAAGTTCATCCTTTTAAAGTATACAAGACAGTGGCTTTTAGTATATTACTGAGTTGTACACTCATCACCACTCTCTAGTTTCAGGACATTTTCATCACCCCTAATAAGAAACCCCATGCTTATTAATAGTTCTAAAGCCAATGCTCTTCATCGCTGTATTTTACCATCTCGTTGCAGTACTGTTATGAGGACTAGTGGTAATATGTGTAAGTCCTAGCATGGAACCTGGATACTAAGAAAATGTAGTTCATATTTACAATAGTGTTAATGGCAATTCTTTCCCTCACATTTCCACCCTAATTTTCTTATCGGTCTACTGTCACCTTCCTGAATGATGTTTATTAATAAAGAATGAAACATGGGGAAAATAAAACAACCCAAATAATTTATTACTTTAATGTAGAAGGAACATAAATGAAAGACTTCTTTTAATGAGCTCAAATATGATTGGAGAATGTGAGAAAGGCTTTTTATTTTTATTTTTTAATAAGACGGATTCCTTTGACAATTCAGGTCCTGCTTGCTTTAAGAACTTTTTGTCTACTTAACGTTTCACTTAAAATTACAAAGAATATTCACTGGAATCTTTGCCATGGAGCTTTTACCATTTCATTAATCAGATACTCAAAACATGATGCTGATCAGATGTTAAACAACATTAGTTTTACCTTTTAGATATGCTGACAGTCTGACGTTACGGCATTGAGCCAGCTGATTTACTTTATTATGTTTAGTTTCTCTTTTTATAAAATGAATTAATAATCAACAGTTATAGTTTAATCAAATTTGAATTACAAGGCACAATGTTTATAATTAAAAATTTATTGCTAGAAAAACATCATCATGAATATTAGAAAAATTGCTCATCATAGACCCAGAATCTAAATCAGATAAAACAATATTTAAATAAAAATTTAAGAGAGATCTTATGTATATAAATACATACAAAAAGTCAAAAAAAGTCATTTTTTGTCCAATGGTCACTCATATTACATTTGTGTTGTGATAGTGGTAAATATGGGCCAGTGAAATTTCTTGCCAGCTTGAAGATTTTTTGAGTGTTTTTATAAGTGGTATAGAGAGTTTCTGAGAAAATCATTTAGTATATTTTAACATGAAAATTTTCCACTGTGTAAATCTTAAAATCTCATGAAATGGCAAGCCTATATCCCTTGTCAAGGTAAATTTATGCCTAAAAATATAGCTTGGTGAAAATGAGTAATGCAAAGTGAAAAAAGAAATGTTATTATAAAGTCTTATTAGCTATAGATTAAAAGATTTAGAAGGCATATCAACTAATGTGTGGACCTTATTTTCATCTTGAGTCCGATAAACTATAAAAACTTGTATCTATGAGAGAATTGGAAATGTGAACACTGAATATTTTATGTCAAGAATCTACTGAAAAGCTTTTGCACAGCAAAGGAAACAATCAACAAAAAGAAAAGGCAGGGGATCCCTGGGTGGCGCAGCGGTTTGGCGCCTGCCTTTGGCCCAGGGCGCGATCCTGGAGACCCGGGATCGAATCCCATGTCGGGCTCCCGGTGCATGGAGCCTGCTTCTCCCTCTGCCTGTTGTGTCTCTGCCTCTCTCTCTCTCTGTATGACTATCATAAATAAATTAAAAAAAAAAAAGAAAGAAAAGGCAGCCTCCTGAAGACATTTGCAAATCATACATCTGATAAGGGTATTAATTCCAAAGTATATAAAGATGCAACTTAATATCCATAAAACCTCCAAGCAACCTGATTTAAAAATGGGCAGAGTGTTTAATAGACATTTTTCCAAAGAATATATATAAGATGACTAACAGGCACGTGAAAAGATGATCAACTTTACTCATCATTAGGGAAATACAAATCAAAGCCACAATGAGATATCACCTTACACCTATCAGATTGACTAGTATCAGAAAGACAAGAAATAACAAGTGTTGGCAAGGATGTGCAGAAAAGAGAACCTTTGTAACGGTCGGTGGGAACATAAATTGGTGCAGACACTATGGAAAACAGTTAGGAGGTCCTAAAAAATTAAAAACGGAACTACCATATGATCTGGCAATTCTGCTTCAGGGTGTTTATCCAAAGAAAACAAAACACCAATTCAAAGAGGTATATGCACTTCTATATTCGTTGCAGCATTATTTACAATATGGAAGATATGGAAATAAGCTAAGTGTCCATTGATGGATGAATGTTTATTTAAGACAATGAGGTATATTTATACAATGGAATATTATTCATCCACTAAAAAGAATGAAATCTTACCATTTGGGACAACATGGATGGGCCTAGAGAGCATTATGCTAAGTGAAATACGTGAGTCAGAGAAAGACAAATACCATATAGTTTTACCTATATGTAGAATCTAAAAACAAAACAAATGAACAAACAAAGCAGAAAGAGACTCACAGATACAGGAAAGAAACTGTTGGTTACCAGAGTGGCTGAAATAGGTGAAGGGTACAGACTTCCAGTAATAAAATAAATAAGTGATGGGGATGTCATATACAGCATAGGGAATATAGTCAATAATATTGTAATAACTTTGTATGGTGACAGATGCTAACTAGACTTATCATAGGATCCATTTCATAATTATATAAATATTCAATCACAATGATGTATCCTTGAAACTAATAGCTTGGATGTCAATTATACTTCAACTAAAAAATAATCTATTGTTAATTTTTTAGGTGTGACAATGGTGTTAAGCTTTTATATTTTTAAAGAGTCTTTATCTTGGAGAGATGCACACTGTGTTATTTAAAGATAAACTAATAGATATCTGACATCTATTAGTCAGAATAATATTTTGAGCACTAAAATAATAGATATTCAAAATGATATGGGAGAGGAAGAAAGAAATGGAGTGGGGATATATATGAGATAAGATGAATCATAAATTGACTCTTGTTGAAGATGGATGACGTGTATATGGGGGTTCATTACACTATTTTGCCTACTTTTGTATACATTTAAAATTCTTCATAATGCAAAGATAAAAGAAAAATAAATACATATTGAGATTAATAAAAAGTGACAATTTTTGTTAATGAGATGTAGCACATTAAACATAAAATACTTTATGTACTTTAGACACAAAAAACATTTTTAAAAAATTTCAAGTTTAATATTTTGTGATGGAAAGAGCATGAATTTTGACGTCAGACCTGAATTTGAATCCAAACTCCTCTACTTACAAACTGCATGAGCTATGGCAAGTGACATAACCTCTTCATCTACAAAATATTGCTCGCAATTCTTGTTAGCTGTAAGAAATTATAATGAGATTATGACCTCATGAAGAGAGCTTGCCACCTGATAGTCACTTACTAAAGTGGTAGCAGGTATTATTTTTATGTTTCAAAGTAGGGCTATTTGAGTAAATCCACGTATAGAACTTAAACAATATATTTCACATGTCCTCATGTAAAATTCATCCATTCCAGCTGAATCCTAGTATAAGGCCATGTACATATTTGTGAGGTTTGCACTTAAAGGATGTGTGTGGAGAAATTTTATTGGTAGGCGCTTCAAAGGTTAGATTTATGAGCTTGTTGCTCTGTAATGTCTGAGACATGTTGAATCGAAGCATAGATGTCATTTAACTTCTCGTCTCTTACTATCACATACTTGGAGCATGTAGTTATGACAGCTACAAGAAGCAAACCATTAAAGCAGCTAAGAAACACAATCTTTGCACTAAAAAAGGAGAAAAGGGTTTCCCTTTGAAGTTGAAGAGAAGTGTTTTTAAATTAATGGAGTGTACAGTGATTTTACTAAGTTTTATTTATGAAAATACTCTTTGCATTCATGCCAAAAGGTTTTAGCACAGTCGTAAGTAGGATTTATACAAAGAAACACAGCCCGAATTTATGATGTGTTTGCAACTGTAAGAAAAAGTCTGAATTTACAATATTTGTAATTTATTGTTAAATATCTTTCTATCACTATTCCCGGAATGCTAATATTTTATAAACACAAGTGTTGGTTATGAACCTAGAATATCTTAACCTATACTACTTTTTATGAAGAAATCTTCCAGAATGTTTTCTATGTTTTGGGGGGATTTTTTTTCTTTTGGGAATTTAATAGCGGGAAATGTACACAGGATGAATACTCCTGCGTTTGGCTTTAGCCCAACCTTTTAGCATCAACAATCTTGACAGCTGGTGTTGTGACTTGACTTCCTTTAGGCCTTTCCCTCTTTCCTTATTTGCTACATTTTATACAAATTAATCTGTAGAAAGTGGATATACACACAAGTTGTTTTTGAAGTTAATTACTGATTTTGATACCTTTTCAAATATTTTACTTCCTATACATCTTCTGTTTGGATTTTTTTTTTTAAGAGTGGACCCGCATATTTTGAAACTAATACACTCTTTTATAATGATCGTCAAAAAGAGTTTTTTTTTTAAGTAAAAGGACTCACTTTTTTCTTTCCAATGTTAACATTTTCTAAGATTTTTATGTTTTTTCTACATGCCCTATTCTGGAGTAAATGGTATTGAAACACAAGAAAAAGAACTGAATTTCATGCAGTTGAAGGAAGAAATCATTGGGATCATATGCTGCTGCGCTTCTGTATTCTCTACACAATACATTATGGACGAGTATTGTTTGGAAGAGCAAAGACTCCAAACAGCCTGAATGTCCAGCATTAGGGGACTAGTTTAATAAATTATGTCACATTCATTTAATGGAATGCTACAAATAGGTTAAAAGAACATAATACATATATATGTGTAACATGTAAAGCTCTCCAAGGCATATTGTTAAGTGAAAAGGCAATTTAGACACACAGTGTACAGTTTGTTTCTGTGTGTGTATAAATACAGGCCTTGCATATGTGCTTGCTTTTATTTATGTACAGAATATTTTTGGAAGGATACATATGAGTCTGTTAACAATGGTAACATCTGCTAAGGAGGATATCTATATGAGGGGGTGAGAGAAGCTTCATTATATATATCCTTTGGTACTGTTTGAATTTTCACCATGTGCATGTATGATTTTTTAACTAAAATTGGTTAAAATGAAAAATGAGATAAAGCAATAGGTACTGATATGGAAGAACCAGAAAGATAAATGAATAGGAGGAAAAGGCAGAATATAGAACTGGACAAATGCTACCATTTGTTTAAAAAATACCACTAACACAGACATTTGTTATATTTAGATAGAAAATTTATATAACACCCCCCCCCCAAAAAAAAAAACCTCACAATGGTTGCCTCGGGAGAGAAGAACCAAGAGAAGGGAAGGAAGATGAGTTTTCATGATATACCTTCTTGTAATGGTATAATATATATGATTTTTTTATGTGGTATATGTATATAATTTTTGCTCTGGGCATGCTTAACTTTTTAAAAAATCTAATAAACAAGTTTACTATAGTTAACAATACTGTATTGTATGTGTGGAAGTTGCCTAGAGTAGAACTTAAAAGTTCTCATCATAAGAAAAAGAAAATTGTAGCTATGTGAGGTGGTGAATTCTGAGTACACTTATTTTGGTGATCATTACACAGTATAATAAGATCCCTATGTTGCATCTAAAACTAATACAATAATATATGTCAATGATATCTCAGTAAAACTGGGAGCAAAAAAGAAGCTTATAAAAAAACTACATTTAGCACAGTAGTGAGCTCCTTTTCAGTAGAATCATGATTTGATAGCTTCATATCTACTCAAGGTTGTTGTTTTTTTTCTCTATCTCTCCTTATTTGTTTTTTACATATGAATTTATAGGCAAGATCCTGATGATGGTAAAAAATGACTGCATTCATTGTTGTTTAGTGGTTGAGGGCCAGCAATATATAGATGTACTGAGTTGATTTATCACTTAAAAGAGAATTTAAAAACATGATAAAGTAGTATCGTGTAATACCCATGGTCACCAATAAAGAATGCCTTTCTGTTCCTTTTTTTAATAAATATTTTATTTATTTGAGAGAGAGACAGAGATAGCAAGAGAGCATGAGTAGGGAGGAGAGGGAGAAACAGACTCCCCATGGGGCTCAATGCAGGGCTCCATCTCCAGACCCTGGGATCATGACCTGAGCTGAAGGAAGATGCTTAACCTACTGAGCCACCCAGCTGCCCCACAAAGAATACCTTTTTACTTTATCTTGGTCTTTTTTTTCCATATGTGGTAATTAAAAGTTCATGAAAGTTCATGTTTTATGTAAATGGCAGAGAAAATAACTGGTAAATAAATGAGTGCTTTAAGTTTCATTAATCTGGGAACTTGTGTTGAGGGAAAAAACTGAATAAATGATTTTTCCTAGAGAGTATTATCCCTGGACTAATTAATACAGAAAATCAGGTAAGGAGTATAGTTTCCAAACAGAGAATTTTGTCATAAGAATTAATCTACTTCAGAAATTCTCCTTCTACTGACTTTTCATGTTCTGGACACAAAATATTGAGAGAAATGTGTAATGTATGGTTAATTTGAATACAAAGCTTTTTGGTTTTCTACTTAAACCTTTTGTGAGTAAATATGTTAAGTCTTTGGGTTTGAAGGCCAGTGAATTTGTTTGATTTTTTGGAAGCATAATAAGATGATGGTTGATTCAAATTATAAAGCATTACTTTTCACTGTGCTTCCCATCAACACATACTTCTCTCAGAAATTTGTTTAATAGTTATCGCTTACCAGTATGGCTAGAGTATCACTAATTCAGGAAAGAAATGGTTTAGTTATGGACAAGAGGGATTTATATGATATCAAAATGAAGCTTACAATTACTGCTGACTCTTGTGAGGCAAAGAGTAACAGAATCAATCTTCGAACCTACCCTTATCAGATGACATGTATTTACACAAACTTGCCAGCCTGAAACAGTTCTTGATCATAATTCATGTCCATAAGAAATTTCCTAAACTTAAAATGCAATACCACTTATCCTCCTTAAGATTTGTGCACTTTCCTCATGTTAGTGATATACTAATAAAAAAGGAAAAATAAATTTTAGAAATAGGGAAATGCTCTTCCATGTGAAACTTCTGTCCCAAAAGAGACCAAACATTGAATGGAATTGTTGACAGTGAGAGATTTTGGTTGTTGGTGGTGTTGTTACATGTTGTTTTCGTACGTGGACAGGAATCCCAGTTTGAGGTGAGGTAGGCACAAGGAGGCTGAATCTTGTCACTGTCTATCATTACAGATTTTGTGGTATTGGGGGCTGTATTACTCTGCTAGAGTAACCTCTTCAGAGGTAACCTGAAGAGAAGTAACCTCTTACCAGAGAAGTAACCTCTTCAGGGTGTTAAAAGTTGTTTCACGTATTCAGGCCTGCTAATTTTACCCATAATCTTTTCTTTATTTTATGTTGTTTTATTTTTACTCTTTGGACTTCTGTAAAACTTTTTTTATGTCTACCCTTAGCCTGTAAATTCCATAGTTCTTTTTTTTTTTTAAGATTTTATTTATTTATTTGATAAAGAGAGAGGGAATGCATGAGTGAGAGGAGGAGCAGGGGGAGAGGGAGAGAGCATCTTAAGCAGACTCTGTGCTAAGCTCAGAGTCCGACCTGGGGCTTAGTCCCACAACCCCGAGATCATGACCTGAGCCAAAATCAAAAGTCAGGCACTCAACTGACTGAGCCATCCGGATGCCCCTAGGTCATGTATACAATTGGCCTTACAGTTTCTCTCAAGAAGAGATGTTAATAAACTAATTGGAGTATAACTGATCTTAGAATGCCTCAGAACTGGAAGTGGGTGCTAAAATCTACTACAATTTGTTATTTGAGAGAAAAGAACAAAAAAGATGGGAGGAGAGAGCAAGATGAACCAGTAGTAATAAAATTACTATATTCGTGTGTAATTATATGTATATATATTAAAGATTTATCTATTAGAGAAAGCATGAGCAGGAGGGGCAGAGGGAGAGGAAGAGAGAATCTCAAGCAGAGTCCCCACTGAGTGCCAAACCCAACATGGGCTCAATCTCACAATCCTGAGATCAGGACCTGAGCCAAAATCAAGAGTCGAGTCACTCAACCGACTGCACCACCCAGACACCTCATGTAATTTTATATATATATATATTAGGTATATATATATTTTTAGGCATTTTCTTACTGTGAGACTTAAATCATGATGGTACCAGAAGGGAAGTACATTCTTTAATTAAGTCAGGTCAAAGCTGTATTTGGGTTTGGAGTATGTTGGCTCATTTTATATGAGGCAGAGTCAGAAATACCCAGAATGCAAGAAAATCAGAGGGTGCTGGAAAAAAAATTTAACTTATTGATCTGACAAAATAAAAACTTGTACTAAATTTTGTAAACATGAAATCCATGCCAAAAAATGTTGTTTTAAAAATCACTGCAACAATAATACTACTACAGTAAATTTACAGTAAATTTGTATCCCAGCTCTTTCTTCACGAAATCACTGACCACATTTGTCTTTGTTGATTAGTTCCATACCTAATGGAACTACTGGTATTACTACTATTTATAATAATTAATACTTTTGATTATAGATTTACCTTACTGAAGTAGAGAAAAAACACTAATTAATAGCATGTGTCATAAATTCAAGTCATTGGCTGTCATTCAGTATGCTTTGTCTTTGAGTAATGATCGTAATTTATAAGGTGTACAGACTTGGAGACTGTACAGCTCAGTGGATTAGAACAAGACCTTAGTAATAAGACTAGGTGGGGTCAAAGCCAGCTCTACCACTTATGAGTCACTTATGTGACTTTGGGTAAGTTATATAATCTTTGTGTATCCATTTCTTTCTTTTTTTTTTAAGATTTTATTTATTTAGTCATGAGAGACACAGAAAGGCAGAGACAAAGATAGCAGGAAAAGCAGCCTCCTTGCAGGGAGCCTGATGTGGAACTCAATCTTGGACTCAGGATTGCACCCTCACTGAAGGCAGACGCTTGACCGCTGAGCCACCCAGGCGTCCCTGTGTCTCAATTTCTTTATCTGCAACTTTGAGAATTAAATGACATAGTATATGAAGAGTCTTGACCTAGAGCCTGTGCCCAGTACTATTTCAGTAAGCTGTAATGGTTTTATTATTGCTATAACTGACTTTCTCCTGTAAGTCAAAACATGTTGAGAATTCAGTTGAATAGCTTCATAATAAGAATTAAACATTGAGAGAGAGTACAGTGGTCCAAGGAAGACAGAACTATGAACCCATAGTTCTAGGTTATGATTGCCTGGTTGACATATGATAAATGCACTTATTTTACAATGTATTTATTCATATATACCAAAAACTTAAGTTTGCATGTTTTGAATTCTGTCAAAATCTCATTACTATTCTAAATATTCTAACTCGGCAGACTCCATTTTAGTACCAGTTGAACAATAGCAGTGGGATGCTGACAGGCTATAATTTGCCTTATGCAGTGTGTGTTGTCACATATACAATTATCTGGTTTATATTTGTTGCTGCCAGCCCTCCAGTTTGTTAACATCCAGGAATTGTACCCTGTATAAAACCTAAAAAGGGTTAAAAAAAAAACCTTAGCATTTTCAGGTGGGGGAGGGGTAGGAACAGAAGGGTTCACTTGGTGGCTACCTTTTCTTTTTCTTTTCTTTTTCTTTTTTAAGAACTAAGATGATGCTATACACTGCAGCCCACCCTACTGGTCAAAATGAAAAACTGCATCATGAAGGACCACTTTTCTGAAGGAGGGGGAAAAACTTTTCAGTTGGTTCCCAGGGGCATTTTCTGTCCAAGCCCCCCACTGACAGATGTAATTCTTTTGGAAATATTTTTAAGCTGTGCTACTCTCAGTTGTTGGATTCACAGGTGTCATAGTGATTGTGCTATAAGCATCTAATCAATTTTATTCCACTTCTGATCATTTAGACTGTGCTCTTCTCGGCAATCATAACCTAAAGGTTCTTGAGAAATCTGTTATTCTTAGCATAATGAAAATAATACAATTAGTAAACAGTATTATGAGCTAAAAAATAACTTAACCTTAGGCTCAATTTATTTCTTGTACATTTAAGATCTCATTGAGGCAACTTTTTACAAGAAAGATAAATGGAAACTTTCTTTACCTGGCCTATCATTTGTTCTGTAGACTTAATGACATTCAGTACTATTATACTCACTGCCAGGGCCTTGGGAGGAAGAAAGAATATTTATACATTGAGTTATAGCCAGATGTAGGAGGAGGAGAAAAAGAGATGGGTTGGAAGTCAGAATGTAGAGAATGGAGAAGAATTTGAGACCTTCACAACACGTGGATTAATCACAAGAACTAACCACGCAAATCCAAATGGATATTTAGAAATCAGTGAAGCCTCTAAGATGTTCCGTGGGAAACACATATATTTTCTAATGCATGAGTATGTGCAAAATGTTATCTAATTTATAATAGAAGTGTTGACAGGACTTTAGCTTTGGTGTTGCAAATGGACTCCATAACATATTTACATGGAAGGAACATTTCACATATATGGGCACATATGTACCCAACCTATTTCTGTAGTTGATGTTATATTCAATAACTTAGGTGAATGGTTATAATAAAGAATAATAAGCTGCAGTTTTTCCAATCTTACCTTAGTTCAGCTTTGGGAACTACATTACTATTAAATTGGTCTATGAAAACCTGGCAGTATTAATGCTTTCAAGCATGAAAACTAACTGTATTTGGATCAGGGACCTTTATTTATAGCATTTTATTTAGAATTTATTAGTTTAAGGAGGGAGCTGTGTGTCTCATGGGTTCTTAAATATTAAATAGAGTCAGAAGTCGTGTGTTGCCTTCTAATAGCAACAATAAAAACAAAAGCCAAAAATTGTCGATAATTCTACATTAATTTCAGTTTCCTTATTTTATCCAGAGATACTTGGTGAAGTGATAGCAAACCCTGGTAATTTTGAACCACGCCATAGAAACAGTTGGTTGCAGATGTGAAAAAAGTATTTATAACATAGCTCAC
Source organism: Canis aureus (assembly GCF_053574225.1). Taxonomy (NCBI): domain Eukaryota; kingdom Metazoa; phylum Chordata; class Mammalia; order Carnivora; family Canidae; genus Canis; species Canis aureus. The sequence continues at coordinate 36,560,641 of NC_135626.1, forward strand.
GATTAATTAGAAGTAAAAGATGATGGCTTCATACTAACATGGAAAAACATTTGGGCCTTTATATACTGAATAAGCTAACATATATTTCTGTTTTATCTATTTGTTACCGTCATGTTACTTTTTATGCTTAAACTGCTTTCCATCTTTTTTTGATTACTTTGGTGAAGATATCCTTATGGTCTGTTTTTGTTCCTAAATAGTACCTGTAAGTTCAGAATCAGATGGGTTTGCTGTGAGTCAAAATAGCTACAAGGGGAATATCATCATGGTTCATTCCCCCCCCCCGCCCTATTTTATTTGGAATTGAATTAGGAAATGAAAGTTTTTAGCAGTTTAATTCACTTCTCCATAAAGTTTATGGAGCAGCAACAGCTGGTTGAATCCATGGCAGAAAAAAAGCCAACTTCTAGTGGCCAAGCTATTGTTTCAGAATTAAGGGGGAAAACTCATTAACTGTTAATGAAAACACTGGGAATAAAAACAAATAGCACGGAAGCCCTAGCAAATAATTACCTCACACCTGACACAAAGCTGCTTTATATTTTTGCTCCAAATGTCAGAAATTCCCAACTTATCATTCTATGGAGCATGAATGAAATTGAGTTTGATTCTCAGGAAAGAACAATAGAGAAATCATCCCCCTTATAGGCTCCTCAGTATGATACTCAGTGGAGAACCTGCCATTGACTATACTAAGGAGTGTATCTAGCGCCCAATTCTTATGACACTTAGGATAGAGGAGCAAATTACTAGCTAATAGCAGATGAACCCTTGGTATAGTTTCCCCAGATCTTGTTTAGAAATACAAATAAATGGGACCAGAGGTAGTGGATGTGATTAATGGAGATATTGTGTGTTAGAATATATATCTGTATAGAAATATATTGATTCTGAGCAAGTTGCAATGGGAAAGTGTGTCTCTAGTGGCAAGGGGTCTTGCTTGTGAGAAAGCCACTCTAAGCAATGGAGTTCTAAGCCCTAATTGTAGAGCTGCTGAATGGAAGTGTCTGTCACTATAGTTTGTGATCATTTATGTCTGATCCCACTGGACTATGGTAGTGGCCTCTTGCAACTGTGATTCTCAGAGCTGCAGATGAATCCAGCGATCACTTGCGGTTATGCTTTAAGGAAAAATGATGTTCTAAACTTAAACAAATCCAAAATGACCACAGTAATTGCTGGTTCTCCTATAAAACTTTTCACCCATGCATCTTGAGTAGTTGTAATCATTTTAATTACATGGGAGTGTCTATTTATATAGTGTTATAGGCTTTTTTCTATGTGTGCCCAAGGGAGTTGGGCCACTTGATGTGACACTAAAAACACTTATAGCAACATTTCCATCATCAGGAACTAATTATGCTTGGATGTATAACATATTTTTTAATGTTTCCCCCACCACAACCATTTTTAGTACTAACCCACGCTCTGTTTTTGCTGCCTTGAGCTGTATACCTTTGTTATTGTATACTTTACAAAGGCATGGTCTTATATTTGGCACAGGGATGGCTGTTAAAAGCCCACCTTATGTTGAGAAACCATAGGAAACACAAGTGAAGTTACTTTTTCATCTGAAGTTGATACATTTAATGCTAAAGCGAGGCAGGTATTTTGGATGAGATTTTTTAAATGGAAACTCTAAATGCAATTAAATTGGATCCTGAAACAGAAAAAAGACATTAGTGGAAAAACTGGTGAAATCCAAATAAAGTCTATAGTTTAGTTAATAGCAATGTACCAATGTTAATTTCTTTGTTTTGATAGAAATACCATAGTTATGTAAGAAGTTGGGGGAAATTAGGTGAAGGGTATATGGGAACTCTCTGTAAGGTCTTTGTAATATTTTCAGTAAAATTATTCCAAAATAAAATGTTCATTAAAGTACAGCAAAACAAAGTCCCTCCTGACTGGCATATTAAAAAAAAGCCTGGAATGCTGGAATATATGAGTAATTTTGTCAAATTTCTGAAGCAAGCAGAAAACCTTGAGTCTAGAACAATAGTTGAGAAATAATATTTAGTATACCTACAAATGTTAAGTTTTGCTTGACAATCCAAACTACTTCTTTTTTTAAAATGGATTTTGGTCTGGCTCAAAAATTTAAAATTCCTTTAACCTCACAGTTCACTTTCGGGTTACCTGCCAAGCAGTCCATTTAGATTGTTTTGGTAATATAATTTCAGTGGATTTGCAAATTCCACTGATGTAAAATTTGAGTGCTTTAACCCTCAGTCCAGTATTTGAGAATTTTTCTAGTTATAAGGGAAATTTCACAGTAATACTATAAGCATAACTATAATAAGCTTTGTATCCTGATCAGTAGCCTAATAAAGGAGAGCATTTGTTCAGGCTCTGGACAACAACTGCTGTGTGAGGCTGTTGTTTGTTGTTGTTGTTTGTTGTTTTTAACTTTTCTTTTCCACAATAAACCCCATACTTTATTTCTAAAGTCCTTTGTCTGCAGGTGTTCAACTCCGTTATGGACAAGCTACCTACCATTGAGCATTCATAGAAGAGACTAGATATGATCATCTAATTTATTGAAAGAGAAGGCTACCGCCATTCTCTTTGTATCATTTTATATCCTCCCTATCCTTCCAGTTTAATTGTAGGAAATAAACCTTTAAAGTGAGGCAATACAGATTCTATGTAGGTTGTTTGGTTTCACTGCTCCCTCGTTGAAATCCAGGGCCAAAACTCTACAGTGTTTACTGAGATTAGCATTGGTGATTTCCTTTGGAAATTAGTATTTGAGATAATATTAAATTCAGTTGAAAATCTCCTTTTCATGTTTGTGAAATGAACTGAGCAGCTGTTGGTGTCCTTTTATCAGCAGACTGTACCTCTGTTTGGGGGATTTTAAGGAAAGCCATTTGCAATGCAGAGCCTTTTCTTCCGGTTTCTGAATGATCGAACATCTTCCGTCTGAACCTTTTAAAGTATCATGATAGCATGGGCCACTTCTACAAAATATAATCCAATGTATGTTGAAAACACCCAAAAGGGATTAGTACTGTTTTAATTGCATAATTCAGTATTGCATATACATTACCTTTCATCAAAGCCATTTTACAGAACAAATATTACCTTCTTAGGGCTTTTAGAAATCCTAAGAGGTTGGTTGCATAGGCTGTAAACTAGAATTATAAAGAGAGAACTTTCTTAAGATTTCAAAACAAGTAGTGATTTAAATTAGAATAGGATCCAGCAAAATCTAAGTTCTCTCTGTTTTTAAGTCTTTTACTTTTCAGAGAAGGAAAGAATATTGACCTGTTACATTGTATTATAAATAGATTAACTCTTTGTGTGATTTATTCTATTCTATTTGGAAATATAAGGAGAAACAGGTGTTCAGGGTAAAGGTTGCAATTAACGGAAGACATTATATATGAATACATATTTATATAGCTATATTTTCATTTGAAGTGTGATTGAGAAGTTTCTCTCTGGGTGGCAAGAGGTCTCCCTACTCTATGGTAAAAGTTTCTAAGTCTAGTTAGTTGAGTGGAAAATTTCCCATCGGGGTAAGTTAGTTCTTATTTATCTGTTTCTTATATGTTAATGAATAGCTACCATGTCTATCAAGTAAAAGATATATCTTTTGGGGGAGGGCAGGGATGAATATCAGAAGAAATCTACAAAAACCTTTATAAAGATGTCCAAAGTATGACCTTATTTTCCTTCTTTTTTGTCCCTCAGGTGGAGACCAAGCCGAAAGTTACCTTGGACAGGACAGCTCTGATGATAACCATAGTGGAACTCATGGCCTGCCTCTCACATCAGATGCACCTTTTTTGCCTGATTATCAGGATGAGGGTGAGTGCCATCTTCCCAGATTTTGAGTTGGTTATGCTTTGTTACTTTTTGTCTTGGTGTCTTTGCCTTTTGTCATTTTGAACCAAGCAGGCTTCAGTGTGTTTTCTGTATTGGTAATCACTAGTTTGAGAAAAAAAAAAAAAAAAAGCTATTAGTTTCACTGTGGTGCTGAACCTTCTAGGTAATTCAATACTTCTGAAGCTAATGTATTTAGGGAAACACTAATTCCATACTGGAGCAGGAAGACATCATTATTGATCTTTTTATAAGAACTGTACTCAAAAGCTAAGAGGGCATCTTAAGATTGCAGGGCCCCTAGTTCACCATCTTTCAGATTTCTTAGTTTCACAGAGTTGCATGAGAACTAGAGCTTTCATTTAGTGATTATTGGATTATTGATTTATTGTGGATTATTTGAGACCCTTGAGCTCATTATACCATAATAAGATTCAATTTTTATCCATGCTTCTCGCATATCCCTCTCTGACCATATTGGTGTTGTTCAAGGGGAAAGGGAAGCCACAAGAACCACAATGTAAATCTTCCTGGAGCATTAATTTTACTTGAAGATTTGGGAATGGGAGGAGTTAAATAATTCAACTGTTATAAACATTACTTTTATATTAAAAACACATTGATATGCAATGGAGCAGGGTGTAAAACATACATGAATTTTTAAGATACATGAATATAAAAATTTTGGCTTGGTGGCTGCCTGTTTCTGGCTCAGGCTCAGATATCCCAAGGGTGGGGTTCACTGTGCCTCTTCTGGCATCTGGCCACTTGAACAGACGGTTTGATCATCACTGATGCACATGGTTATCTTACCAAAGTCTCTCTTGTGCCTTTTCGGTAGGGGAAAAAGGTAGACACGCTACTAAATGGAATATTAAATTGGAAGCATATTATTCACTTAGGGATTCGGAGTAGAGTTGGTAAACTACTCCTTATTTCTCTTTATTAGCCTGTAATCTTTCAATTTATTTTTCTTTCAAATTTCTCTCTTTGAAATGCGACTGGCATTTTGCAGGAGTTCATAATCCCTAATTCCTTTCTCTTTTTAACTTATCCACTAATTCTTTTCTTTCTTAAATTTTTATTTAAATTCCAGTTAGCATACAGTGTAATATTAGTTGTTCATTAATTCTTATTTCATTTAGCCCTTTTGGAGATTCAGATTTTCTCCTTTTCATTGAATTAATAACCTCCACATCAGAGCTATAGATTCAATCATACAGAAGCATTCTATTTTACTTGAGCTTTTTTTAGAAATTGGGCCTTGCAATTTAGGATCTGTATACTGATTCAAGTATACGCTAAAAACATTGTTTGGACTGCAAGCTTAATAATTACACTGGTAGTTTATTAATAATTTTAGAAAATTAACAGTGCAAAACCAACCTTTCATTTGTTTTTGATTAATCCAATGCCTAACAGAATTAGAACAATAGTACCTCATTAATCCATAGGTCACTTATTTGGTATTTTCAACTTTCTCAGACACAGCTGAGAACACAATAAGTAAGCCAAAAGGACCTCTAAGAGGAAATGGATGTTCCTGAGTGCTGTGTTAACACTTCTGTACTATATTCTTCGAAATCCCCTGGGGCCTTGGCTGGGGATTCCTCTTTTTACACATTTCTAACCATTACAGTGTTTTGATTTCTCAAACCCACAGTAGGATGAAACATCAAATTTAGAAGAAGGGGTACTTTAGAGGCATCAATTAACAAATAATACTGAGGTGAGAAACAGGGAAACAACTAAAAATTTATACAGAAAACAGAATTGGCAAACAAAACAAAAATTTATATAGGAACCCAAAAACATAGGAGTCTGAGGGCATATCATATTGCAAGAGAAACTAAAAGCTCAGTACCTTTAATAAAGTAAAACTTTTCAGCTAGCATTTATCTATTCATGAGAGACGCAGAGGCAGAGACACAGGCAGAGGGAGAAGCAGGATCCATGCAGGGAACCCGACGCGGGACTCGATCCGGGGACTCTGGGACCACGCCCTGGGCCGAAGGTGGCACTAAACTGCTGAGCCACCGGGGCTGCCCTCAGCTAGCATTTATTAAGCGCTTAAAAGTTTTTATTTAAATTCCAGTTAGTTAACATGCAGTGTAATAGTGGTTTCAGGTGAGCAGCCCGAGTTCAACACTTCTAAATAATATCCAGTGCTCATCAGGACAAGGTGCACTCCTTAATCCCCTTTACCTAGTTCACACGTGCTCCAACCCACCTGCCCTCTGGTAACCATCAGTTTGTTCTCTGTAGATGAGTCTGTTTCTTGGTTTCTCTCTCTCTCTCTCTCTCCTTGCCATATGCAACAACATGGATGGAATGAACTAGAGACTATTATGCTAAGCAAAATAAGTCAGATACCATATGATTTCACTCATATGTGGAATTTAAGAAACAAAACAAACGAACAGGGGGGAAAAAGAGAAAGGGAGATAATATTTAAACATGAGTTTCTACAAAGCATTGACACCAGCACAGTACCAGAGTGCCTGATGTATAGTGGGCACGATAAATATTTATTTCCTTACCCTAAATAATAAAGTTACATACATTTCCTGTGCAACTAAGGAGAAGGTTATAAAGATGTCAAAATTTTCAGTAGACATTCTATCCTGTTTAACTAGATTTTACTATTATTGAGAGCAGTAACACTTGATACGCTACTTATTATTTTAACAAATACTTATTTAGAGATTACAAGGTAATAGCATGGCACTGTGCTTAGCAGTAAGGAAATATGCAGTAAAAACATCAGACACAGTCCCTGTCCTCATGGGGCTTATTACCATCTCATTGCAAAAACACACTAATTATCAACTAGACAAATGAACAAATATAAAGTCAGTGTCTTCACTTTCTGTTGGGATAACTAAGGTGATCCTTTAGGAAGAAAAGATATTCTTTAACTTTTTTTTGTAGTGACAGTTATTTTAGACTTCTGGAATTTTATCTTTATTCGAAAATGAAAGATCACTGTTAAAATATTTCAGCTTTGTTGCATTCCACCTCCAGCCAGA